>NC_054758.1:9552692-9866730 GCF_018143015.1 Lytechinus variegatus | reverse complement strand
AAATGCAAGTTAACACATTTAAGTGACTACGACATGATATTGGACAGGAAAATCTATAAAATCTTTTCACCTGGGATCCGTCTTTATTCTCTTATATAAATTTCCCCTGTGATCTAGAGTGCTCTGTGACCTAGTGTTCTTGATTACCATCCTGGAGCCACATAACCGAAGGAGGGTCTGGGACTGAGGCCTCAACAAGTACCATGATTTTATGCATGGTGACCCCACCCCTTCAAACCAGTCCGCTGGGGGGAGGGGACTTTCAAATTTCTTTCAATTTTCCTGTTCTACTTATAATATTCAATTTTGTCAACTTAATTCTGATGGTTCCTTTTTTCATCCAACTTTATTTCTTCCTTTGAATTTTTCTAAAACTTTTCTATACCTATTCTTTTTTAACCTTCACGTTTGACTTGAACAATACGTGTATATTGCCGTTGATTTCTTCTTCCTATCAAATATTTAAATTAATCTGCAATGTGTGTATGTCAAATTATTGCAAATTAGATTCCCAGTGTCTAAGGTAAACATAATTTACCGACGTAAAGTTAGTAATACGAAAGCCTCTTTGGCCTAGTTTCCCTTCCAACTTTGTACTTCACCTGTTAATCGTATAGCTGCATTCTGTATAGCTTGCATATTTAAATATGCACCAAAAAATAAATTAACGTACAGAAAATGGTAATACCTCGGTCACATTTGCTCTACGGCGGCCATACAGCGAGTCGAAAACAGCCGTTTTATTCATTTTATTAAAACCTATATTTAGCAGGTCCAAAAACTGTTAAAATGACTGTTTTCGACTCGCCTTAGAACAAATGTGACCGAGGTATTTAGCATACTAGATCAACAAGAATGGAGTGCATGCTGGTGAGGATCCTGCCGGAGTAACACAATACAATCCAATAAGCGCCGTATTTATTTTGAACAATAGTTGGGCTCTCAAAAGTATTGTGGTCTATTTTGTGACCTCTACTAAAAGAAGTCAGTGGGTCTATACGGGGGTCTATATTCTGCACATCAGAGGGTACAGTTATGTAGTGAATCCCGGGGGGATCATCCGGTCCGTGTGCCCCCCCCCCCCTTGAGAGCCTTTATCAAATTTGTTAATGTAAATATGCCATTTTTTTACACAAGTGTGCCCCCTTTATTTGAAACTCACAACATGTATTTTAATGAGAACATGTCGTTCATACACAAATGAGGACCTTCACTTTAGCCTGGTAAACAGAGAGTTGGTAGGCAATAAATATAACTCAAATGTTCACATTAAAGAGTAGACCTATAAAGAGGGAAGTTACATGGTTAATCAAAAATGTGTTGATAAAATATCAGTCGAACGTTATGTTATAATCTGCTTCGCCAAATAGGTTTAATGTAATATTGCTCTTTATAAAGGCAAGCATTAAACTACATTAAATGTCGAAATGTTAATATAATGGAAACCATATCAAAATGCACATTACGAAAAGAAACAAAATCAAGGTTCTAGTATGGGGACAAAACGAGAACAAGAAAACTACCCATTTGATGCTCATTTTAATTCCCCGAAAGCCGGACGTTGAAAATGACATGGGCCAGCGCATTGCAAGCTGTATTTAACGGCTTACCCCTTTGACAAGGTAGATTTAAATTACCCCATTCTTGATTGGGGAGATTAACGTATTTTCTTGAACATAGAGGTGGTCTGACGGGTTGCGGATTTCAATAGGAAGATGACCTCTTGATTGGTAGGGGTATGTCAAGGGGAGATTATCACTTTGTCAGCGCGGGTGACTGTCTTGATTCTTTGATGTTCCCGATGTGCCTTTTATTCGAAAACCGTGTTTGCAACTAATCCCAATTATGAGACTATTTGGAATCAAAATGAAAGCCTAACTGCACCCTTTTCATAGATTTCGTTTGAAAATAAAATACTTACGTTTAAGGTAAATTGTAATATGAGAAGGCGCTTTATAATATGTAAACCAAATAGTGTCACTTTTAAGCTTTATTCTTTTAAATCAAATGTAAAAATATATGTAAAATAATCTCACAAGCCTAATCTAAATAGTGCGAGCACGAAGCGCGCGCTAATTTTTATTTTTTTATTTCATGTATTTTGTCCTAAAATAGCATTCTGGCAATGCTTGTGATCCTAAACGAGATGAATTAATTTAGTACGCATTGATCGTTCTGATAAAAAAGAATCTGTTAACGGCTACTTTTAATTATCTGTAAATGAAAGAGTTACATATTTCAACAATCAAATAATGCGAGCGCGAAGCGTGAGCTGAAAATATTTACTTTTCTACCTGAAGAATAGAAGTTCTAAGCAATCTTTGTAATCATGAAAAAGGTAAATACATAACTAAGCAAGCGAAGCGAGCGCGAGGAAAATTTGAGATTTGTAGAATTGTGAGTGGATATGGATCACAGTTAAAAAGGAACATATATGATTCATTATTATTACTTTGAGTTTTGACATAGGGCCGGGATATTCTAAGAACAATATTCCATCATGTGAAAATTATGACTGTCTTCCTATTTCTCTTCTTATCAAATCGCGAGATGAAACTTTTTGATATTCCATTCTGAAAAAGGGACAATTTATCAATAAATTAATTCACTAATCTAATAAGCCTAATCAGAGCTCGAAATCTGTCAATATTATATATTTAAAGCACTTTTGTAACTATGAATAAGATGCCTGAGTTGATATATTTTTAACAATCAATGTGCGCACAAATCGCCAGCCGAAAATTGTTATTAAACTGTCATAAAATGGAGATATTAAATTAGTTTGTAATATAATTAATATTGAAATTTTCATAACTCACCAATCAATATGCGAGCGTGCAGCGCTAGCTAATATGTTTTACAATCTGACATGAATAGGGATATTCTGATAACTAAAATGGAATACAGGAAAATAATAGGTACCTGACAAATCAAATTTTGTGAGCGTGCAGCGGGAGCAGAAAATGTTGATATTCAGACAATAAAAAAATAATTTTTTACAGAACACTTTTTGAAAATGAAAGTTCGATTTCCGAGTTGAAATATGTTATGTATATTGACTTCAAAATTTGATATTTTGAGTTCCATATGTGTAAATCACCTAAAAGGCAATGCGAGCGTGAAGCAGGAGCGAAAATTTTATATGACATGACATAATTTTTTTAAATTGTTTTCCCCTCATCTTATTTATTCAATCGTTTTCCTTCTATGTTTTTTTCTCCACTCTTTTCCTCTTTTTGTCTTTCTTTCCCCGTTTTGTTTTTGCTCCGCAAATAGAGGGAGGAGGGAGGGGCGGGCCCCATGCCCCCCCCCCTAGATCCAACTCTGGAACAATCTAACAGAAAGTATTAAACAAGCAGATTCAAGAGAGAAATTCAAGTCAATGTTAAAACTTTTTTTTGGGGGGGGGGTTAAATAGCATTTTCCCTCCGCATGCGAAGCCCCCTATCGTTTACAGCCTACTGTGAATTGTGCAAATACTTTAAATTTTGGTGAAATTCATTCTCTCTTTCTATTTGTTCCGTAGCGTTTAGATACATATTTTGTGCTTCACTTGTAAGTGGTATACAAATAATGTAAATTACTATTAATGGCGTGCGTTTCCCGATCTCCTTATCGAAATCAATATTAATGAGAGAGCACAATATTGTTCTCGCTCTAATGGAGGGGGGGGGGGGGGGGTCAGTGTTCTATCAAACAAAAGACGTACATGTAGGCCTATATGTGCATAAGTTCATATCATTGTTGTAATGATAAAGAACCTGATGAATTCTGTTTTGGTATATCGACGTTATTATAAAGTTAATGACAAATGACAATCAATATGATTCAGGCGTACACCGCTTTAACTGATATAACATGCATCCAGAAATCGAAATATCTGATGAATTCAAAACGTACGTAGCAGGAATGGCATGCAGTTCGGATGTTACAGCACTCTAAATTATAATAATCTCGTATTACAAATGTCAATTTTGCTAAAATGCACACAAAACCTGATAGACTCTGGGGATGATATCGTTGATATAAAAATCGCATCTACCTCTTTTATTTACCATTTTTATACTGCATCGGACTTGACATTCCGCAAAATCTTTTCCATAATTAGATGACCATCTATTCTCTTTCTTTTTAATCTGAATATAATCTATATCTTTCAGGATCATGATATGAAAACCCTTTTATAACAAACATGATAAATGAAAAACGCGTCTCAAGTTATACATGGTTCATTGCCGCAAATATACCAATCATCTTCGTTTGTTAATGTTAAATCATCAACATTATCACTGATATTATTATTCGTATTATCATGTTCATTAATATCACTTTAAAGTTCTAATTACCACCATCATCATCACTGTTATCATCATCATTCATTCATTATCTATTTCCAATCGTTCTCCAGTATCAATATTATAGTTTATATAATCCCAGGTGAGGTGAATGGGTACCCGGTAGGAAGAAATTCCTCGAATGCTCGAGCGCCCGATCAAGGTAGCCGTGCTAAAGCCGGGGTAATAATAGCAGGGCCTTCTGGGAGAACAGCTTTCGGAACTGAAGTGGCTACCCTGGGTAAATATGCCGCTATTATTATTATTATTATTATTAAAAAAATGAAAGATAATGGTAATGATTATGGTGATGTTGGTAATCATGAACATTAGATCCGTTTTGTGAGATAATTTATGCGATTTTACACGCTAATCGCTACTCGATGATGGTGAAAGAAATCTTTTAAATAGCACAACAGAAGTCGGGCGGTAGTTACTGCATACACATACTTTAATACACTACATTATTACAAAAGATTCCCCATCGGGCGGGCCAACGGTCTTTTGAAGTAGGTTTATCTATTGAAATTACGACAATAATCACGGCAGCGGATATGGGGAATTCAAGACTGTGAGCTTCTAGCTCTCCCATTGTTTTCTGTGGCGAACCCGCTGAGCATGCTATTGTCAATGATTCTCTACTAAACGGGTGACTGATCTTGCTTTTTCATGATAGGCCAGGGCAATGACTAAGAACAGTTCGATGAGTATCAATGCCAAGCAATCCTGAAAGGTCAATAATGTTCAATTCTCTTGATGGAGAAGCTTATATCATGGCCCTATTTGCTTTTGCTTTTAGGCCAGTAAGTGTACTAACTAATATTAATAATAAATAATCACATTCCATCTATTTTAGAGCACTGACCTAATGCTAATATCACTCTACATATCTCCCTGCAGCTTACGGCCCCATAATTTATCTTCACCCGTGAATTACCGAATTTTGAAGCTTAAATTATTGAACATAATGGCATCCTAGTTTTGTAATGATGTAATCACTGCAAGTGCAATATAAATAAAAACATTAATTTAATTCTACTCACACTGATTTTACTTTAGAACAAATTCACCCCCCTCTTCTATTTCTTCTGTTTCTCCGTCGTTATTCTTCTTTTCCACCTTATCATTCTTCTTGTTCTCATCCTTCACTCCCTTCTTCATCTACTCTTCTTACTCCTCCTTTTTTTAATCTTTTTTTCTTCTTCTTCTTCATATCCTTTGTCGTCTTTCATTATTCTTTTTTCTCCACCTCATCCTTTCCTGCAGCTTCTTTCTTTTCCTTCCTCCCCTTTTTCTACGTCTCCTCTCTTCTTGTTGTTCTTCTGCCCACCTGCCCTTCTTATACGTCTCCTACTGCTTTTCCTTCGTCCTTCTTCTTTTTCTTCTTGCGTCTCCTTTTTTCTCTATCTTCCTTTTCCTCTCCGTATCCTTCCTCATCTCTCATTATTAATCTCATCCCTTTTTACTGCTCCTCCATTCTACATGTACGTCTGCTTCTCCTTGGTAATTCTTCTTCTCCTCCTCCTTCTCCCACCCCATCGATTTATGATGATAAAATTATAATGAAATAATAGAAATGTTAACGAAGATAATACTTATAATAGAGAAATGAAGATGATTGCGATAGTAACAGCGGTGATGACGATATCGATAACTATGGGAGGATATAGACCATCCCTTATGGAACAAACACAGTGTTACCACAGTGTGTTCACATAGTTGACTATGTGTAAACTATGTGTTAACTATGTGGTCACAGTGTTGTCACAGTGTGAGACTTCAGATCACATAGTTAATCACATAATTGCCCACATAGTTGGGTAACAAACACAGTGTTACCACAGTGTGTTCACATAGTTGACTATGTGTAAACTATGTGTTAACTATGTGGTCACAGTGTTGTCACAGTGTGAGACTTCAGATCACATAGTTAATCACATAATTGCCCACATAGTTGGGTAACAATCACAGTGTTACCACAGTGTGTTCACATAGTTGACTATGTGTAAACTATGTGGTCACAGTGTGGGACTTCAGATCACATAGTTAATCACATAATTGCCCACATAGTTGGGTAACAAACACAGTGTTACCACAGTGTGTTCACATAGTTGACTATGTGTAAACTATGTGGACACAGTGTTAGACTTCAGATCACATAGTTAATCACATAATTGCCCACATAGTTGGGTAACAAACACAGTGTTACCACAGTGTGTTCACATAGTTGACTATGTGTAAACTATGTGGACACAGTGTTAGACTTCAGATCACATAGTTAATCATAATTGTCCACATAGTTGGGCAACAAACACAGTGTTGCCACAGTGTGTTCACATAGTTGACTATGTGTAAACTATGTGGTCACAGTGTGAGACTCAGATCACATAGTTAATCACATAATTGCCCACATAGTTGGGTAACAAACACAATGTTACCACAGTGTGTTCACATAGTTGACTATGTGTAAACTATGTGGACACAGTGTTAGACTTCAGATCACATAGTTAATCACAAATTTTGCTCACATAGTTGGGTAACAAACACAGTGTTACCACAGTGTGTTCACATAGTTGACTATGTGTAAACTATGTGGTCACAGTGTTAGACTTCAGATCACATTGTTAATCACATAATTGCCCACATAGTTGGGTAACAAACACAGTGTTACCACAGTAAGTTCTTCAATCATACCCGAGAAAAATTTAACAAGCAAGAACAAGGGTCTTCAAGCTCGCGCAGGGCGGGGGGGGGAGCATGCAGGGAGGAGTACTAAACTTGAAAAATTGTTTGATGCACTATTCCCAATACAATCTCCATTTAGTTTTTAATTTACACTGAAATTTTGCCGGTAATTTTGATATTTGATGATTTTTTTATTTTCTTTTAAGATCATCATCGCAATGGATAAACTATCAGTAAAGGCTATATAACGTTAATAGAGTTATAGATCTATACTAGATATCCGGAACTCTTCGGTAAATCTCGGCCTCGGAAATCTATTTTCGGCGAGGCATGCTAGCGCGCTAGTGTATACGGTACATGTGCGTTTCAAATTCACTCGCTGAAGCTCACCGACGCCCGTTACAGTTTATCGCTTCATCCAATATTTACGCCCGTTAGAATCTGATCTTACTGCACTTTGTCTTAATCTTCTTGAATTGATAAGGATATCAACCATGTGCGTCTTAGTACACTGGGTGGAAACAAGGAACTGTTACTTCTAGCGATTTTGTAACAAACAAAAAGATGTCGGTCAACTTGGTGGACCCGAAGTTTGAGGGCCTGGTGCCGTGGTGGAGTCCGGAACCCCGCAGAGAAACGGCCGAAACATTGGCTGGGATGTGGAAGGCCAAGGTGTTAGTGGCCAGTGGTAAATATACATTATTATATCCTGATTTGTACCTAATATGTAATTATTTATGATCTCCCTTTGTCTGGGGGTAATTGCCGAAGAACCGTATGTATATAGATCTATAGGCTATGTGGTGCTCGACTAGCCTGGAGGCGTCTGAAACTGAAAGTCATGATTTGATTTAACCCAGGGAACTCCCGCCCGCTACGCGGGCGGGAGTTTCCTGGCCTGGGTTACTATGAATTTAGCTCTACAAAGTACTTTACGTAGTCGTAGGGTTACTCCCCACTGACGCCTGGGATCACGAGCTATATTCACCCACGTACTGGTACAAAACCTGAAACTTTCGCCCCCGAGATTTCTACTTTCCCTCTAAATCTAGCCCTAAAACATGTAGGCCTACCTGTCATGGGGTTCAACTTATTTTCCAAGTGAAGTAGATTACCGGGTGTAACATTTCTGCGATATTGATTTCATTTTTAAAGAAGAATTCATAAAAAAACGAATCGCGCGATTTGCGTGCTGTCGCCAAGCGAAAGACAACGAAATCAAGATGGCGACATAAACACGGCCGTAAGCTCTTTCCATCTTTTCTACTAGCCAGGAGGCTTCTAAAGAGTAAAAAATCATTTACTAATACTATACTAACGTAGTCTTGAGGAAGCAATGATGATGATTTTTTTTAGATATGTCATATACTTCTTCATCATTGACGTCTTGACACTCTCTCCATAGTGTCTTAAGCGAAGGACCAAAACAAAGATGGATTTCCCTAGAAAATCCATCTTTTTAAACCAAAATCACAAGAATTCTATTAATTCTATTCATTCTTACACCTTCCTACGCCTAATGCGTAGGGAGGTGTTAAATATTATATAAAAATATAAAATTTAGAGATAGAAATTAGAGATGAAAATTCTTATTCAACAAATCTTAAAATTTATTTCGTGATAAATAATTTATATATATTAATATGAATTATTTATAATGAAAATATAAATTTTAATGGGTTAGTTAATGATTTGTTAAATAAGAATTTTCATCTCTAAATTGTTAAGACGGGATTGCTTTCCGGAAGTACGTCATACATAAGCGGTTCAAGGGTCGACGCTATTGTATTTCCATTGTTTACATGTGGAACGGGGGGTCTACGCGGCATCAGTTAGGTAAGAAATCTTCATTTTTTTATTTTTTATAATAATATTTAGAACCTTCCTACGCATTAGGCGTAGGAAGATGTAAGAATGAATAGAATTCTTGTGATTTTGGTTTAAAAAGATGGATTTTCTAGGGGAATCCATCTTTGTTTTGGTCCTTCACTTAAGACACTATGGAGAGAGTGTCAAGACGTCAATGATGAAGAAGTATATATCTAAAAAAAATCATCATTGCGTCCTCAAGACTAATACTAACGTATCTTATGGTGTGTTTATAAATGCTTCCATTGCGAGGACAGAATCAGCGATTTCAAACGTCGATTCAAAACGCCGATCGTAAACGTGGTTCTGGGAGTGCTGTTTATGCTTAACTTTTCAGAGCATATCATGATCTCCAGCTGGCTTCGCATCGTAAAGCGAGGTCAAATTGGGCGCGCCTTTTTTCAAAAGTTTTTTTTTCTGATTGTTGTTTTTACGTAGAGATAACAAGGAGCAATACGACTGTATTTGCCCGCGGATTTTCATCTCACCGGAAGCATGTACCAAATGATGTCATTTAAACACGTTTATGATCGTGGTTCTGTTTATACTTCCCCAGAAAGCCTGATTCTGGTCAAACAACGTTTACAAACGCACCTTTTTGTGAGTTTACGATCGGCGTTTTGAAACAGCGTTTAAATGAAAGTAAGCATGGACGCAACCGTGTTTTGGACTAATCACGTTTGGAAACGCTGATTCTGGCCTGAAAAGTGGAAGCATAAACACGGCCTTACTCTCACCTAGCCAGGCGGCTTCTAGTTCTAGAGAGTAAAAATCAGTTACTAACGTAAGGTTACTCTCATCCGAAGCCAGGTCTTCCTTCTCATTGACCCACACGACGGAAGCCAAACCACCTGAAACTTTCACCCCCAAGATTTCTACTTTCCTTAATAGAAAAGATCTAGGCCTAAATCATGTACATTGAAAAAACTTCATTTCCGACATTTCTACGCTCTCGTTATTTTTGAACAAGAATTCATCAAAAAAATGAGAGAAATATTGTGAAAAGACGGAAGAGACTTGCCCGATGTTTACGCCGCCATCTTACTTCCTATTGTTCTTCGCCAACGTTACCCGACGCACGCGTCTATGAGAAGGAAGACCTGGCTTCGTATGAGAGTAACCTTACGTTAGTAAATGATTTTTACTCTCTAGAAGCCGCCTGGCTACTCTCACCCACGTTACGCGACTCAAGCGTCCGTATCGTGGGTGAAGAACAATAGAAAACAAGATGGCGGTGTAAACATCGGGCAAGTCTCTTTTTTCATGACAATTTTTCATTTTTTTAATGAATTCTTGTCTAAAAATAAAATCCATAGCATAGAAATGTCGGAAATGAAGTTGTATCCCAGGTACATGATTTAGGGCTAGATCTTTTAGAGAGAAAGTAGAAATCTCGGGGGCAAAAGTTTCAGGTTTTGGCTGCCTACATGCACATGTATACAATAGAAGCCCTGGCTTCGTATGAGAGTAAGTTACGTTAGTAAATGATTTTTATTCTCTAGAAGCCTCCTGGCTAGACTGGATTAGCATTACATCGGCTAATTAACAAATTTGGGGACAAATTTAATGATGTGAAAGATTCTTACTAGTTTTTAAATAATAATTATCTTATTTAGAATAATACTGAAAAATATGTCTACAACTCAAAATAGTTTGTGTGTACAGAATTCAGATAAAATTATTTACGTCTATAACTTAAAAACTGGTGTCTGAATTCTGATTTGATAACTTGTCTATACTCTGTAGTAATAATTCTAATAATGCTAAAACCCCATTTTTACAATGCATTTCATAAATGGCTCTTTGAAATTACTCTGATTATTTATGTCTGTCCTTAATGTGCCTGTCCCTTACAGAAAAAAAAGCTGATGTACTAAAGAAAGAGAAGGAGTTCCTAAACACCGCAACCAGAGTAGATGAGGCTATGGATGAGTCTGATGCCACAGATGAGGACATGGAGGATGAGGCTTCAACCTCAAAAAAAGATGTGAGAAAGAGGGTACGTTGAAACTTTACATTCAACTTAAATTTTTAAGACGTGCATGGATCAGGAAATTTTGAAGCATACTAGCCAGGAAATTTAGTCCAAAGTGATAAGTGTTTACCTGAAGCAGGCCAGACTTTATTCTGTGATTTGCAAAAAAAAAATGACTTATACATAACTTGATATCGCTGCCAGTGGTGATTCAAAAAATTGCTCTTAAATTTCTACTTGAAAAAAAAAATTGATGGAATTGGAAAGTATTGGTGGTACTACTTCAATAAAAGAAAATTCATTAGAAAAACTAAAAATAATGATACACTTATGAATTTTGTCTGGATTCCTAGTCTAGATACAGAATTGCATTGGATTTGCACATGACCGCGTACCCAGGTGTCGCAAATTTGAACTCAGAAGATATGCGAGACTTAAATGTGAGTGGCGCGGCGCGGTCACCCCAAAAAATCGTAGCTGGATGGTCTTGAAAAATGTTGAGCGGGGGAGGGGGGGGGCTACATTAAATTTTAATTTTAAAAATTCTAAACATATTCCATATCTGTTCATATTTTATTTCCATTTTTGGTTGCAGGTTGGGAAAGCTGACAGATCTGCTATGGCAGAGCTTCTAAAGAAGAAAAAGACTGAAGACCAGCGGAACCATAAAGGTCAGTTTAAAAGTTTATTATTTACGGCAAGATTCTGTGGCCAATTAAATGAAAAATCATGACCAGAAAACAAAATTCTCATATGTCCAGAAAGAGTATCTTCTCCAGAGCATTGCATTCATGCTTTTGGTGCAAATAGAATTTTACATCACAACAAAGAATACCTCTTAATTATCGAAGGTTAAACATATACCACATAAAAATTGTATCTGAAATTATGATGGAGTAGATGCTCTTTCAGGACATACATCTATATGAGATGAGAGTTATGTTTTCCGGACATGCTTTTTCATTAAATTGGTGATTTTTTTAAATGTTAAAGTTTTTTTCTGACTCTCTTGGTATATCATTGTAGGATATTGGCACTCTAAATGGATGAATTTCCATTGCTAGCCCTGGCATATCAACATTCACAAATAACACTGTGTCTCACACACAGATTTGCGTTATGGTAAATTCTAGTAGAAGGGGCTATGAAATGATGTGTCTGAGGATATATCCACCGCAAAAATAAAAAAATCACTTTCAATTTTTGAAAAAATTGCATTTTGGCCAATTCATATCGTCTGTGATGTCATAAAATCATATTCTAAAAAAATCTCTGTTCTTTAATGATATTTATCAAACCTTCACTGATATATTTCTCAATTTTTTTTTGTTTCTTATTACAACCAATTATTCATCAGGGTGAACTTCCCCTTTGATAGCTTTTACATTTTCTTGTGTTTTTTGCCAAGAATGATTGTCTCTGCGTGAATCTACAAATGAATTCAGAATATCACAATTACTGTAAATAGGAAGATGCTCTGTAATTTCTCATATTACCAAGCTTGTCAATAATTTCGAGGCGGAGGGTTAGGGTGAATCTCCCTGAAAGAGAAACTACATGTACTAGAATAGCACAGTCTCTCCAAATGGTAATCTACGGTGAAAATAAGTTTTTGATGTGGAAACAAAAACAAACTAACAGAAAACGGAGGAAAAGGACACCGACTTTGATTTGAATCTACGTAACCATAGAAAACATTTTAATGTTTTAAGTAAGTGATTGATCTTCACAAATGTCTTGTCATTTTACATTTTACAATGATGCTGCCTGTCACCGGTACAATTTCTTCCAGAGCGGCGGACCAAAAAAATTAGAAATTCACAGAGTCAAAGGCTTAGACAATCAACCAGTTTAAGAGCTTACTTTCCTTTAAGTCACTTCCTTGTCATTTCATAAGATATTTTCAATCAAGTAGGACTATAGAAATAAGATTACCGAGCCTGAAATCTTGATTTTCTTGCTTTAACTTATCCGCCCCTAATATTATAATCCTGTTTCATGGGTATGCATGTTTTTTTGTTGTGTTTGTGACTCTTAGATACTCCACTGCAGCTGAGTAACCAACAGTCACAAACAGACGGAACTTGACTTGGCTTTAATTAATATTTATATATGATGTAGAGTCTTTGATAAAAGTTTGAGACTTTGAGCCAGTTTTTGTGTCCTTTCATTTTCTTATATTCAGCACACACAACAAGCATGACAACAATTTCCCTGCACTTCCACGGGCCAAGTACGTGCACGCATGGGCCAGAAGCTGAAAGATGTCCGTGCATCTCGAAGACGTGCAGAAAAGCAGGTTTAAGTGTGATACCTTTTTTTTGTTTGGAAATAAGCCTTAATATTGCCTCATACGAGTCATTAAAAAAACCCTTCTGATCATGGGTATATATTACACGAAAATGTCTTTCATGTATTATGACATGTCTGCTAATACAGCCAACTCAGGTTTATATAGTGTGTGCTTTCAAAATTTATTATGACATGCCAACTCCTGCTTTATCACCTTGTGATATTCATCAAACTCAGATTGATATATTTTTATATTTATACTATGACAAATCATTTTCTTGCCATGTGCCTTCCGTTTGATACTGTTTCCAAGTTCCAACTAATACAAAGGAATACTTATATGCAGCTATATGGACGCTAGTATATGCACTTCATGCAAGAGATTTGTGGACATTTTTTGGCTCTTGTTCATATTTTTCTGATATTTGTATATAGGTGTGAAAAGGCAAAATATATGCAAAGTGTTCTTATTTTTGAAAAATAAATGTTGGTTACTTGTTCCTGTTTCGAAATTTCACAACTCTCTGTGATGGTAGGGATTTGCTTTACTACATGTGTAGGCGTTGCTTTTCCGACTACGGCGGCGTCGTCGTCAACATTGAAATCTTAACCAAGGTTAAGTTTTTGATATGTCATAACTTAGGAGTTAGGAAGTATATGGACCTAGTTCATGAAACTTGGACATAAGTGTAACGAAGTATCACTGATCATCTTGCATGAGTGTCCAGGTTGAATGATCAAGTTCATTTAGGGTCTAAGTTTTTTTATGTCATAACTTTAAAAATATAAGGGCCTATTTTATGAAACTTGTACAAAAGTTAAATTGCTGATAATCTTACATTAGTGTCAGCCTGTCAGGTCACATGATCAAAGTCAAAGGTCACAGCACTGAAACCTGAACTGTTAATTTTTTTAACTGTCATCATCATGATCCTATTTCATGAACTTGAACATAAGAGTAATCAAGTACCACTGACAATGAGTTTCAGGTCACATTGTCAAGGCCAATGATCATTTATGGTCAATAAAATTTGACCATGTTTGGTTATCAAAATTGAAATCTTTAACCAAAGTTTTTGAGATGTCATCTTAACTTTGGAATTTTATCGACCTAGTTTAGGAAAATTGGACATGAGTATTTAAAGCCTGTGTATAGCTTTGGTAAAGGGTCAATAATGTGATTGATAATCGAATATCATCTAATATGACAGTCTTACTGAAGCGTAGAGACCGTTAGATATTTTTCCAACTGCACTTCTCTGAGAAAATTTCAAATATTCAAATCTTGGATATATAGCGCCCTCTCTCGGCGATGCTTGTTTTAAATTTAAAAAATGGGCATTCAAGCGCTTATTTTATAAATTTAGTGATGAGATATCCAAAAGTTACAGACAAAGAACATATCTTGAAAGTTTAAGCCCATTCCATGATTTGGAATAGGATTTAATTGAAAGACAAAAACGCACAGATATTTTAATTTGATCGGGTGACCCGATCAAGTTAAATTTCCATGTAAAATTGCAAAATTTATCCTGTAAAACACATTTTCATTTCATATCCTCCACATCATAACTGTTATAGGGCATATCCATTCATATTAGCTAGCAATGAATTGGAATAGTGATAGGTGCATTTTGGTGGATTTACCAAAACTATACACAAGCTTTAAGTTTCACTTATCATCTTCATGAGTTTTAGGTCACATGATTAAGGTCAAAGGTCACTTAGGGTCAATGAACTGTGACCATGCTCGAGATATTTTTTTAAATGTCATAACTTTGAAAGATTATGGATCTGGTTCATGAAACTTGGATATAAGGGTTTATCAAGTATCATTGATAGTCTTGCACTAGTTTTTAGTCAAATGATTAAGGTCAAATGTCATTTAACTTTGACTATGTTGGGAGTAATTTTAGAAATGTCTTCATAACTTTGAAAGTAAACTTGAACATTAGGGTAATCAAGTATCACTGTTTTTATTCAAAGTCAGCATTGTTGCTATATTGAATTGCGTGACGCAGGCGAGACTGTCAGAGGCGTTCCACTTGTTTTTTTTTTTTTTCAAGTAACCTTTTCTTTTAAGGACAAACAGGTTATTTTAGTTCGGTGTTTTCATCACTTGTAACCTTGCAAATCTTGTTTCGAATGAAGATACTTGCATTTGAATGAAAGAACAACCTCAAAGATAAATTTGTCAGAATATAGACTCATAAATGTTAGATACCTTAAAGGGGTACATATCAAAATAAATATAGTAAAATCCACCGAGCAAAACGCTGAAAATCTGACAGCAAATAGTGAAGTTATAGAATTTCAAGCTTAGCAATATTTTGTGAAAATAGTCATATGCAAGTCATCATGAATGTGCAATAGGTTGACTAATGATGTCATGTCCCCACCTTCCTTTTTCTTATTTTATTTAATAAAATCATGATCATTTCAAATTTTCCTACATGTGTACACGACATGTCTCCCTTGTAACAAAATAAGTTGGCACAATGATTTTCTTACAAACTAAATCAGTTGTCAATCCAATTTTTGTAATTATATTTGGTGACAAAATTTGACTAAATATAATTTTTTGAAATAAAATACAAAAGATTACGTGGGGATATCATCAGCTTGCTCATTGCATATTCATGAAGACATGCATAGCACTGTTTTGCCCTAGTAATGCAAAAGTTAAAAATGTAATGACTTTGTCATCCTTGTCAGATTTTTATGAAATTTTCAGTATTTTGTTTGTCTCATTTTACTTTATTTGTTAAAATTGTATTATGTCAGCCTGGAGTACCCCGTTAATATGTTTACATTTAAGAAATATTTCATACCAGGCTTGTTTTCCCAAACAATTTCATTCCACAACGTATGTTTACTTGTGAAAATCGAGGAGAAAAAATCATGTTTGTATTCACTGTGCTGGTATTTATGACCCAGTTATTTTCATGTTGCTTTTATTTTATTACTGTTTATTAAACTGAACGAAATGAATTTTTTCATTTTTTATGTCTAATTATATTTTCTCGTGTCTTGTGGATTGCTCTCCCTACTCTTCAGATTGGGACCAAAGCACAATGTCTACCATGATACAACCACCCAAGTACCTACAGCCAGTGACAACAGACAAATTCTCAAATCAATTATGTTGTGATCAGGAGGATGGAAATTTTTAGTGTTGATTTTTTTTTTCTTTTTTTACAACTGGGTATGCAAAATGATGAAAGATATATTCTAAAATTTGATTTGAATTGGTGACACTATTATTAGCTTCCACTCCTATTGAGATCAGCACTAATTGGCAATGATGGTATACTTTTGTGGTCAAGATTGCGGGACACTGTGCTTCGTTCCAGTTGGCCTGTGTTGCAGTGGTCTACATGGTGTGTGCTGCATGGGTATGTAGTGGACTGCATGTGGTAAATGAGCTAGTGGCACATGCATAGTGTGGGGGACTATGTGGTGTATGTCATAGTGTGGGGGAGTATGTGGTGTATGTCATAGTGTGGTGGACTCTGTGGTATATGTCATAGTGGGGTGGACTCTGTGGTATATGTCATAGTGTGGTGGACTCTGTGGTATATGTCATAGTGTGGTGGACTCTGTGGTATATGTCATAGTGTGGTGGACTATGTGGTATATGTCATAGTGTGGTGGACTATGTGGTATATGTCATAGTGTGGTGGACTATGTGGTGTATGTCATAGTGTGGTGGACTATGTGGTGCATGTCATAGTGTGGTGGACTCTGTGGTATATGTCATAGTGTGGTGGACTCTGTGGTATATGTCATAGTGTGGTGGACTATGTGGTTGATGTCATAGTGTGGTGGACTATGTGGTGTATGTCATAGTGTGGTGGACTATGTGGTGAATGCCACAGTGTAAAGGACTATGTGGTTATAAACGTGTGGTACACAGTGTGTTTAATATGTGTTTCGGACTATGTGGCGACTGTGTGGCAACACTGTGTTACACAGTGTTGTAAACACAGTGTTACCACACGTCCCAAAATAATATATTAAACACATGTGGTACACGCTGTGAACACACTGTGGTACACACTGTGGTACACACTGTGTTACACACTGTGGTACACACTGTGTTACACACTGTGGTACACACTGTGGTAACACTGTGTTTGTTCCATAAGGGATGTACAGCACAACGTATCAGGCGCAATTTCAAATATGATTACATGACGATTTCGATACGAAATATTCATCATAAATCTAGACCTAGTACATTAATATACACTTATCTTTGTAGAATAATGAAATTGCCGCTCAATATCGATAATTCTGATGATCACTAAAACAGAAAAGCATACGTGGACAGTGTATTATAACATTGCCTCGAAAAATACCTGACATTTGATGGAATTCTGTGCTTATATCGCTCATTTCTCAGCACTTTTACGACTTTCTTTCACAGGGCTATTTGGCAAATATTTTTCATTTATACAAACACTTCGTTGGTAAATTTCATTGGATTCTGATCGAACAAATTTTCAGATCGTTACCACAGTTGGTATTTATGTTCATTTCCGAACATTACGTTTAATACGTTAAACCAATTAAATGAAGTTATACTTTAGTCTGTTATATGTTGTTCTCTCATACCCCGAGAGGGGATCGATAGGGTGAATAAAATGTAAATCTAAATCAGGGGCGGATCCAGCCTCCGCCAATAGGGGGGGGGGGGTGATTTTTTTCACCCATATTTTCCCCGATCGGCCGCCCAAGGTTGATATTTAATTATTTCTTTGAATTGGTTGTCCCAGTGGCGTAATGATTATTAAAGTTATTTAATAAGTCTTCGCATCATCTTATTCACTCGCCTTCCTCCTCTTATGTTTTCCTTTCCTTTTTTTCTCCTCTCTTTTTTACTTTCTTTCCGTTTTTTTTGCTCCGCCAATAGGGGTGGCCCTTTGTAAATGTAAATCCAACCAAGAATCGGATCTATACAACATAATGTCTAAAGGTCAGGGGAGGATCCATGACAGGGGGAAAAAGGTTCCGCTTTTAGGGGGGGGGGCACTCTTCTGTTTTGGCTGCATTTTGCATTACAAATTCTAATTGTGCCTCTCATAATGGAAGGGGGCAAGGGCGGCTCCCCCCCCTAAATCCCCCAGTGATAGAAGGGTACATGAAGTTTGAGGATGCTGATTCATTCATGGCATACAATTTTCGAAATAGACGACCACAATTTCGTAAATATCCAGTCCACCCGCATGCGTACTCTCATTCCGAAGACGCAAGTCATAAAATAATTTCACCCCCACCTGATCACGGTTTCTGCGAGGACACAACTCTGCTTTCTCATGAATATTGATTTCGATGCAGAGGCAGAAATCGGGAGAACCCCTCTCAAATCTCCGAGTTTTTTCCAATCTTTCAACTGTATTTCGTCCATTTTTTCACCCTTCCTCTTATTCCATCCAAATATTATTTTCTTATTTCTCTCTGTTTCCCCTTCCTTTTCTCTCCCTTTGACCTCTTAGTTTCTTTTTCCTCTTTTCACAATCCCTTTTGGTCCCGTTTCTTTAATACATGGAGATAAAGAAAATTAAGAGACAATATGTTATCCTGGGGAAATGGTTGCCCGTCAAAAATATGAAAAAACTATTTGAAACAATTTCTAATAAATCTTTGTAAATCTTTTATCTTTCTATGCCTAATAGCGCTAAGCTGTTCCGGTCATATTTATTTTATCATTCTATTTCCTTCTGTTTTTTTTTTTTTTTGGGGGGGGGGGGCGTTCTCGACACCTGTTTGAGATGCGAGTAATAATTAATATTCCAAGTCGACGTGAATTCTACGAATGGCTGGGCCTACGAAACGAAAATAAGTGGAATCTTATTTTCCCACCTAAAACATAAATTGACTGTCTTCCAATTGCAAGAAAAGAGGTTTTCATGGTTATTGCAGCAAATTCGAAAGATCAGTAACGATTTTTGACACATGCGTGATTTTTTTAAGCTACCGTGGCTTTATGAATGAACCCGATAGCCACAGTTCAGAACAGTGACCCGAACTCTCGATCCGACAGTCGATATGAACATGATGAAGGCACACATT
The DNA here is from genome assembly GCF_018143015.1 of Lytechinus variegatus. Taxonomy (NCBI): domain Eukaryota; kingdom Metazoa; phylum Echinodermata; class Echinoidea; order Temnopleuroida; family Toxopneustidae; genus Lytechinus; species Lytechinus variegatus. The sequence continues at coordinate 9,847,500 of NC_054758.1, read as the reverse complement.
TGTTTTGGTCGTAGAGGGAGCTATTTAGAATAGATTCTTCGGCCTTTCGACAGAAATTAAGACTTGCAGGAAAGACGAACAAAAGAACGGTGGCATTAAAGGGCCTTTGATGGCGGCCGTTCCTTTGAAGAGAAGGGAACGTTGGGCGGGAAAGCCGAAGCGAAAACCCGGATGCGGGAAGACCGATGAAGAACGGTGCATGGACTTTTGACAAGCTACCTAATGCTCTGTATTATTTCTTCTATTCGCGAATGATTCGAGTTAATTTTTGACACACAAAAATCCCCATACTCTTCTTGAAATACTGAATTTATGAATCATGCTCTAAACTCTCGGGCGCACAGGCCATCGAGGTCTCTCTCCCATATTGCAATATCGCTATTCGACCCATTTCCCCACTCCCTTTTCCTTATTTGTCTTTTCCTTATCGTTATTTGTATTTTATTCTTTCTCCTTGTCCCCCCCCCCTCCATTGTTCTGTTTTTTTAATCATCCATGACCGTGCATTTATCTTCCACACTTTCAGCAATTTTCCTACTATTTAAGCTCCTTTGATTCGAAAGAGTCATTTACCAAGTTCACATAATATTACGTTATTTACATTATTTTACGTATTCGAGAGATCAGCGTCCAACAAGCCAAGCTTTTCAGCTGGTCTCTCTTTTCATTTTACCCTTTTCTCTTTTAACATACACAAGAGTACTCATGCTTTTAAGAATGTTAAGTTTTATAAAATGATGATATAGGTATTTTGTTCGTATAATTTACATTACCCATTTTTTGCAAATGTAAGGTCGTTACTTTTGTTCATTTTTGTAAATGTATTTATGTATTTGTATTTATGTATTTGTATTCATGTATTTGTTTACTTGTATGTGAAAAATGGAAAGAAAAGAAATGAAATAAATCAATAAATCTAATGTGAAGATAAAATTGGGTATAAAGAAATCTACCTGTCTTCAATTTTTTCCTACATATTTTATAAAAAAAATATCATTGTGGACCGAACCCCTCTTGCAACTAGACTGAAATCAAACCAATCTCTTTTGATTAAAAAAGTGAGTTTTCTTTGCCACTTTCATTCACGTTTTCATTTGAATTTCAAATTGCCTTTGGTATCATCAGAGTGACTAAAAATTTAGAGGTTTAGACACAGAAAGCAATAAAATATAGACAAATGAGTTCTTCAGAAGAGTTTAGATGCAAAAGGGGTCAGGTCCACTCAGAGAAAATCATTCTTTTAATTCTCCCATATTGCAATATTCTTATTCAAAACTGAAATTTCACGATACCCTACCATGAGAACATAAAATTGTGTATAAGAGAAATCTACCTGTCTTCATATTTTTAAAGATATTCTTTTTTCCAAAAACATTTTGTGCGGACCTAACCCCTTTTGCAACTAAACTGAAATGGACGTAACCCCTTTTGAAAAAAGTGATTTTTCCTTGCCATTTTAGTTCACTTTTGAATAGGAATTTCAACTTTTCTTTGGTATAATCTTATAGAGCTGCTAAAAATCTATACATTATGACATAAATATCAAATTTGATGAAAAATGGATCTAACCCCTTTTGCAAGTGAACTCTTCGATTATCACATCCGTGACACAAAATGTGATATCCTTCGTTAGAAATTAGGTATTCAGACACTAGTTCAATCATAAAACACAATACTATGCATTTTTTGTCAAGTAAGCCACATTCTGTCAAAATTTGTAAGGTTCCATTCACTAAATAAATAATTCAACACAATACTAGTTGTAGTAGTAGTAGTAGTAGTAGTAGTAGTAGTAGTAGTAGTAGTAGTAGTAGTAGTAGTACACTGTAAAAAAAATTGGGTAAAATTTTAACCAGCACGAGGGTAGTTATGTGTCCAACCAATATAGGGCACTATTTTACCCAATGCGGGACGCATATTGTGCAGTATGGCTAAACAAATAGGCAGCAATTACTTTAGAATGGGCAAGATTTTCATCACACTGGATATGCTCAAAAGAAATGCCCAATGTTGGTTGGACAAGTACCTTCATGGAGCATTTTTACCTAAACTTTTTTAGAGTATAGTAGTAGCAGTAGTAGTGGTATTCATAAGTTTTTAGGGCTTGTTCACTGTGTAGTAAATGCCATCACTTTCAAAGTGATGATATATGACATCTGAAAAAAACTCATTACAGTTAATGGAGTAAGACGAAGTAATAAAGTTTATTATTTGGTCTTGCTCCATTAACTGTTATTAGTTTTTTTTTCAGTTGCAGCAGTATTATAGTAACAGCTTCAGAGGTAACCAGGAGCGAATCCAGGATTTCGCACTCCGTGGGGCGCGACCTTCTTTTGGCACTCCTGTTAAATTTTCGGATAATGCCCCCCCCCCCCCGCCAGGCAAATGTTGTTGCCTTAATGCATGTTGATTTTTTTTGTCATAATCACGTGAAAAGGGGTAATCGAAGAACACTTTTTTAATGTGTTCGTGAAGAAAAATATATCCATGAATATGTTGTAATAACACTTCTTGAAAAGAATAAACGCAACCATAAAGCATAGAATTGAAAAGAACTTTGGGGTTTCAATTTAGAGTGGGCCCTACTAAAATTATGTGAGCGGGAGCTGTACTTTGTTTCTAGGGGCGGATCAAGCTTTCGCCAATAGGGGGAGGCGGAAAGATATTTTCATCTATAAATTATGTTTTCCGATCGGACATTCTGGGCACTGTTTGTATCCGTGAACATGATAGGTATACGTATATCTAAACATTTGATGGGAGGGCAAAAAGAGAGCTGAAATCTCATGATATTCTGGCCTCTTACTTGAATAGTCTAAAAGCACCTTTGGTAATCAAGAGCCAGATGGGTAACTTTCTAAAAAATTTATGCAAGCGAGAAGTGCGAGCTGAAAATTGTTTATATTTCGACTTAAAACGGGAAAATCTAAGCAATTTTGTAACCATGAGGAGGATGGATAGGGCCTCTCTATTTAGAAAAATATGGTGCGAAAAAAATGATATTCTGACCTAGAATTTGGACATTTTAAAGACTTTTTCTGACCATGAACAGGATGGGTATAAATCTAAATAATTGATGCGAGCGAGAAGCGCGAGATGAAAAGTTTTGAAATTCTGACCTAAGATTTTGACTTTCTAAACACTTTTGGTAATCAGGAACAAGATAATCATGTAAGTATTGGATGTGAGCACCAAAACTAAGTTTTGCCCCCCCCCCCATGTGAAACATGAATCTGGCGCCCTCCGGCCAAACATCAAATTGGCGCCCTCAGGTCGGACGTCAACTAGGCACCCCCTAGGTTGAAAATCAATTCGGCACCCCTATGTCGAACATCAATTCCCCCCCCCCTAGGTTGAACATCAATCGGCGCACTTAAGAAAAACATAAATTTGTCGCCTCCCCCCCCCCTCCCCTAGATCGAACATCGAAACGGTGCCCCTTCCCGTTTTGTTCCTTCCCTCTTTCTTTCCCCCTTTATGTCTCACCTGCGAAGCAGAGTGAGACTATTAGCGCCGCTTTTCCGACGGCAGCGGCGACGGCAGCGGCGGCGTCAACACTAAATCTTAAGCGAAGATTAAGTTTTTGAAATGACATTCTGTGCGAGTTTCAGGTCACATGACCAAGGTCAATGGACTTTGGCCATGTTGGGGTATTTGTTGAAAAAAAATCATAACTCTGAACGTGTTTGGATCTAGTTCATAAAACTTGAACATGAGTAATCAAGTATAACTGAACATCTCATGCGAGTTTCAGGTCACATGACCAAAGTCAAGGTTATAATTAAGGTCATTGAACTTTTGCCATTTTGGAGTTTATTATTAGATTGCTATCATAACTTTCACATTTTATATAGTTTATAAAATGTGGATATAGGGGTAAATAAGTATTACTAACAAGTCTTAATTATCGCATGATCAAGGCCAAATGTCAATTTGTGCCAATGAACGTAGTCATGGTAGTATTGTACCGTTATATGAATGGTATTTTTTGTGAATAATTATTTTATAGTAGTTTAAAAGTCAGCACTGCTGCTATATTGAATCTCACGATGCAGGTGAGACGGCCAGAGGTGTTTGTTTCTTTTTCTCTTCTTTTTTTCCCTCTTTGTTTCTCCCCTTTTCTTTTCCTCTATTTCTTCCTCTTTTTGGCGCCCTTCTTTTCGCCCGCCCGGGGGCCTGGGCCCCTAGCCCCCTTCCGAATACGCGCATTGAAACAGTAGTCGAAGTAGCAGCAGCAGCAGTAGTAGTAGATATGGACTATGTCCATGATGTCTGATATATAACGGACATTTTTTTTTACAGGAACTGCCCAGTAAAGATTCTTACTAGGAAGTCGCCTTGTGGTTTTACTGATGACAAAACCATGAATTAATTCATTATTGATCCTTATCTTCTTCATATCATAAAACAACAATAAAGACTTTCTACTCACAAACTAAATTGTTCTAATTAACGTGTAAAAAAATGGTATAATGTCAATCCGGTTGTCATTTTGCATGGTCAGTTCACCCCCCCCCCCTCCCCCCCCTTCTTTTAACCGTGCACTGGCCCCTGTGTATAATTGCGTTATCTATTGCTTTATTACTTCACTCCCAACAGAAACCTGACTATATAGCAAATACACCTAGAGCATGAGAATCACAGGGGCAAGATATCGTGGATATAGTTAATGAGGTAAGTAAACTATATTCATGTCTCCATAGGGTCGAGGGAGTAAATATTAAGAGCAAGCTGACGTCATAAAAAATTACAAATTTTGCTGATATTTATTTCATTTGTATGTATCTTTTTTTTTTAATGACTCATCATTCCCCTTATTATGCTTAAGGGTTATCCCCTAAGTATAATAGTGATAACTATTTCTTTGTTATCGTTTAGGTGATGTACGACGTTCATAGAGATCTCTATGACGACGTCTCATTAAACATTTTGTATGGAACGCTTTATAAACTTTACCTTTATAAAATGATAAAATTAGATATCAGTATCGATTTCGACAGATACCCTCCGCATCGCATGTTTTTATTGTAACTATACAAAGTGCGATAAGATCATTATGTGCATGAGTCAAAGTATATTAGCGGAAGAACTTCACATTTTCCCAATTCAATTCATTCTTCATTTTTCATCTACAGTTCAAACATAATGCAAAGTAATATCAATCAGACAGAAATTAATGGATTGACAGTTTAAAGAAAAGAAGTATTAAAAAGCGCATATGCTAGGGCCAATCCAGGGGGTCCCTTTTTGTTGGCGCAAAAAAAAAGAAATAATAATCACACACGCCATTGTCCTGTGAATATGGCTTACAAATAATTAATTAGAATATAGTAACGTTCAATAATAAACTGTACAATATAAAAGTAAAGATCGCTTCACTCGCTGGCAAAGTTTTGATAGATATAGTTTCTTGCGGTGAGGTCCAGGCAGGGGCGAATCCAGGATTTTCCAAAAGTTAGACACATTTTCCCGATTAAAATTTGACAAGCCAAATAAATAGGTTTTCACTTATAATGAAGGTTATTTCGTCGGCGGAAAATTTGAATAGCAAAACAAAGGTTCTGATTTTCGAAATGGAGGGGGTATAATTGAATAAAAACAGATTACAAAATTTGATTATGGCTCTCAAAAGGCGGAGCACGGGCCGACTGGCTGTGCCCCCTCCCCCTGGATCCGCCACTGGGTCCAAGGGTAGTTTGGGTCATATTAGGAACTATTTTCAAGTCATCTTTATATCCTCATGGCGCTGAATTAATACAGGTTTGTTACCTTCTCTAGTGAAATGAACTACCCCTTACATTTCCTAAAATAACATTGCGAATTATTTCTAGCCAGAAGATAAATAGTCCGTTTTATGAAGGGCGTAGGATGGTTTGAGCATGGGGATGTGCACATCCTGTGGAGGTGAAACCATGCTTGTAGGTCCATGGTGAAACTAAAGTGTTTGGGGAGGTGGGAATTAAAATTTGGAAAAGCAGCTTTTGAAAGCAGAAGAAGGGGTACACATTTCGTTTGCTTGGCAGTGTCGGAACTCTTCTGCCTCAGCGGGAGGGACCATGTCACACCCCAGACTGCGCCTTTGTTCATTATTGTAACTGACACGAAATCCTTGATTCTCATTGGCTGAATCACGTTACCATGTTGTGACTTCTTATGAAACGAGCCACTGTGAGTCAACCGCGTAGGCAGGATTTAAAGTGATTGGTTAACATTAGTTTGACTTTTTAAAATTCTGAGCTAGAAGGTCACACTTGTCACATGTGTCTGTGATATGTTACAAAAATGAAGCCCAGAAAAAATTGCGTTCGAAAATAATTATTTAGTGCTTAAAAAATTGAAATATAAAGTGACCGCAAACATTTCATCCCATACACTTATGTGTACTATTTAGTACTAGTAGTTTTAGCTTTATAAGCTCAATAATGGTTGTTTTCAGGGTTTATTAGTTCTAATACATGCACTTGTACACATGTTTCATCTTGGTTTGAGATTTTTTTAAATCGGCTACTCACAAAGTTAAACAATACCTTTAATTTTGGAGGGGCGGTAAGTGCACGCAAAGCGTGCCAACACTTACAGAGCGCGAAGTTTTTGATATCTCATCAAATTCAAATAAAAAGAAGGCGTCTCATGGGTCCCTAGTACGCCAATCAACTCGAATATTGACTTGCTGTGTTTAAGAAAAATACTTTTCGAAAGAAATTATGATCGCCCCAAAAATGGTAAAAGATTGAAAAACTCTAAATAATTCCTCATCCTCATTGATGCTTAAAACGTTTTATGAAATTAAAGAACAGAAATCATAGGCCTACAATTGTGCCTACCTTTGTCACATCATATTTGATTGCAAAAAGTTTATCCACATTAAATTTCGTTAACTCTAATCGCTAAACAGAGTAGAATTATATAATGGATGGAAATAGGCCCTATTTCTTCCCGCGAATGGAATTGAAGCTCTGAATTTTAGAAATTTTTCGGAAACGTTATCCTGTTCTTATTTTGATATTTCTTAGATCATATATAACTTGACTAAGAAGAAAAACGAACTTGAAATTTGAAAAGGATGGTGCAAGCTAAAAGAGGGACTTTTCCTTTCCAATGCTCGCCAAGTACAGAAACCTCTGTGATTTATTTTGGAAGAAAAAAATTGTGTAATTTCGCTTATATTAAGCGCTTCCTTTTGTTTGAGAAACTTCAGTGATAATCAAAATGTCAAGTCACTGGCGCAAAACAAGACAAGAGATGGATGTGCAGCGATGTAGAATAAAGTTTAGGATCGTACATAATTTTGCTTCAGCACGGCACGAATTTAATGCCTCCCCATTTGAGCAGATGCTTTGCCAAAAATTACTTGCTGAAAAGCGGAAGAAAATAGCATTTGGGGATTCGGGGAGTGATGGTAATGTTTACCTGCTCCGAACAGAGGAGCCAAAATTTTGTGTTAATGCAATATGAAAAAAAATACTTTCCATACTGTTTACACCCATGTATACTTTATAACTTATGGAAAGAATATACGATTCTAACAGCTGGGAAGGGCAAAAATGGAATTGAAAAAAGTGTGTGGGAAACAAAAGGGAATGGCAATTTTTATATTTTTCCGCGCGGAGCGCGGAAGCAAAATTTTGGATGAATATAGAAGAATGTCTCGTTTAGGTTTTTATCATTTTACCCCCAAAAAGAAGGAAAAAAAACAACAAAGCTATTCTTTGTCTTCCATTTCTTTCTTTTGCTTTTTCTCCTTCCTTTTTTTTTTTTGGGGGGCGTTGGGGGAGCACCTCCCCCTGGTTACGCGCCTGAAGTGAGTCAACATACGCAAATCTCTTTCTTTTTATAGACCGTTTTGTCATAGCGTTCGTGGGTGATGGAAGAAAAATCCTTTTTGTGTATGAGTAACTGATAAACCAGAAAGTTCTTTAGAAAATGAGCAATACTGAAAACAGTTTTTGCTATTGGGTGCGGATCTTTTTGTTAGCTCTAAAGGCCTGGGGAGTGTTTTATCAACATTTTCATCTGACAAGTTGTCAGATCTGACATCTTTCTCTGATGTTGATTGGCTGAGAGGTACTGTTACTATGGTAACTGTCGGATAAAATGGGACTTGTCGGATAAAACGTCCGACAAGTCCTTTCATGAAACGCCCCCAGGTCACACCGCTCATGCGTTGTTGGAGCGTTCGTGGAGCGGAGAGAAAAAATCATAACCGCTGCTAACGTTTACCATTTTCGATTTCGATGGGGGGAAAAAGAAAATGGGGAAAAATCGAAAAAAAAAATCGAAATCGAAAATGGTAAACGGTATCGAGCGGTGATGATTTTTTTTAGGCCTTTACATGAAGTATGAAGTTCTAATATAGGTTAGCATAAAAAAAATTAGCATGGAATTAAAAGCAGGTGTCGTGTACTTCTAATGTATTGTATAATATTTCTGTTTAGACGTATAGTACACAATTTATACCGAAATTTTACTGAAAACTTTTTTTTTATCAGATAGCACTTTGTATAAGGAACTGTACATGAAGAGTTACCCATGTTATGTTATCGTTGTCGCTGGTTATAGAGTTCTCTTTATTTGTCGTTATTTTTTTAAGCATTTTGAGAGTGACTGATTGAACATGTTGAATGAGTCACGTGAGAAACCTTTGAAATGTAATTTCAATAAGGAAATGCGTTTCATTACCTCAACAAAAAGAAGCTAATACAAAAATTCTACATTTCGTGGCGAGACTATTAAATGCGTGATTCTTGGGCGAAATAAACCACAATCATGCATAGTATTTATATAACGCACCTTCCACTATACAGTACAATAATATCATCATAATTTGTGGAGGTGGTGTTTTTTTTCAGGATTACATTTTTCTGGTAGGGATAACCCTGAGCAGCTAGTATGAAATGAACAATAATAATATTAACAAATGTTTTTAGACTTGTTTAATTGGTTTGCTTGAGCAGGGCAAATTTAGATTAATCGAAAATTATTTCATTTGTTAACGTTCAAACTTAGACTAAAACCTATCTGTTAAAATAATTCCCATACATGTAGATTTCCTTTTCCCCCTTTTTCTAGATTTGTTCTCAAGAATTTCACAAGCTCTTAATTGCAGCGCAGTAGAATACATGCACATAGTTTCTGCGCTATATAAATCAGTTTATTATCATTATTATTAAAGGACAAGTCTACCCCAATTTGCTTCATTTCATTTATTGGCTTTGCAATGTTTTTCATTATAAAGTCTCCAAAAGAAATGACATATCCACGGGCGGATCCAGCCTTCGCCAATAGGGGGGGGGGGGTGGATTTTTGTCAGCCATATTTTCCCCGATCGACCGCTCGAAGTTGATTTTTGTTTGTTTATTTGAAGTGGTAGTCCTAATAGTAACTTCTAAGCTTTATTTCTATAAATCAAAAAATTGAATAATAATCTAATAAGCCTTATATAAATAGTACAAGCGCGAAGCGCGAGCCATTTTTGGTTTATTTCATGTATTTGTCCTAAACTTTAAACATTATATATATATGCAATGTTTCTGATCCTTAACAAGATGTGTATCCAATCAAATAATTAATGCGAGCACGAAGCGCGAGCAAAAACTTTTAATATACGTTTTGGTCTTATAAAAAAGGATCTGTTAACGGCTGCTTGCAATTAGCGATGATGGCGTTACATTTTCAACAATCAAATAATGCGAGCGCGAGCTGAAAATTCTGATATTTCTACCTCAAGAATGGAAATCCTAAGCACTTTTTGTAATCGTGAAAAGGATTAGTATATAATTAGGCGCCGCTTTTCCGATGGCGGCGGCGCACAGTGGGCCATAATGAACCCAAAGTGCGCCAAAACCCTATATTCACATATTTGTACGATTAAATTTGGTAGATATGGGTAATTTCACCCGTATAATTCAATAAAAGTATTTTCAAATATTGATAACGTCGTTAAAATACTGTTTTCTGATTGGCTGTTAACATTTGAGAAGAAATTACATGTTTTTAATTTTACAATAAGTTTCAAATTTTCAGAAACTAGTTTTAGAGAAATTTCAGCAATAAGGAAGCATATTAGAAAACAGCAAAAACAAACAGGCAAACAAAAAAGGTCTGTGCTCTGGGTACAAACAATTCAATTTGTGACTTGAGTTTTGCTTAAAGAGGGCGCCCTACCTTGAATCCGGAATTGTAAATTTCAATGTGAAATTGTAAAAAAATGCAAAGGAGTATCTTCATTCCCTGGGTACAATGATTAACCACACCTACATGAATTAAAATGGATACATACCAGAAGTGGACAGTGAAATCGTTGAAATAATTATTCCAATGATAAATAATACAGGCCGGGTCCTCTGCAGGTTAATCGGTACAAGGCCCTACATGGCCGTCCTATTTCACCAAGAACGGCGTATGCAAAGTTATTCCGAAACAGAGTCTCTCTCTGCTATCTCACCAACCATTATCATGATTATGTCTTTGGTGAGAGGATCTTTTAGCATACTCTGAACATTCATTCGTCCAAAATTACCTCTGAAGGAATTATCATTTTATCTTGAAAATTATTGATCACTTAAAACAATCATTCATCAAAGAGTACCGTGAATTAGAAATAAATTAAGCAATCCGTTTTGTTAAAACTGTAAAATATCTAAAACGTGTCATTTTCACATGCGGTAGCCGTAAAGGGTAATTTTCCGGTAATATTGAATAAAATGGGCAACTAATAATCAATTTCATGGAGAAATATTGTATGGAGACATCCTACAGGTTCTTATCTTTGGTTGGAACATGAAAAAAGGAAAATTTGTTTCATGACCAAAAACCAGTTTTGGCGCACTTTTGCTCTCTCCTGGCCCACTGTGCGGCGGCGTAAACATCAAATCTTAACCTAAGGTTAAGATTTTGAAATGACATCATAACTTAGAATGTATATGGACCTAGTTCATTAAACTTGGACATAAGTTTAATGAAGTATCATCAAACATCCTGCATGAGTTTCATGTCACATGACCAAGGTCAAAGGTCATTTAGGGTCAATGAACTTTGGCCGATTTGGGGGTATCTATTGAATTACAATCAAAACTTTAAAAGTTTTTTGATCTGATTCATGAAACTTGGACATAATAGTCATCAAGTATCACTGAACATCCTGTGCAAGTTTCAGGTCACATGTTCAAGGTCAAAGGTCATTTAAGGTCAATGAACTTTGGCCGAATTGGGGGTATTTGTTGAATTACCATTATAACTTTGAAAGTATGTTGGTCTAGTTCATAAAACTTAGACAGAAGAGTAATCAAGTAACACTGAATATCCTGTGCAAGTTCCAGGTCACATGATCAAGGTCAAAAGTCCTGTGAGGTCAATGAATTTCGGCCACATTGGGGGTATTTGTTGAATTACCATCCTATCTCTGTAAGTGTATTGGTCTAGTTCATAAAACGTGGAAATAAGAGTAACCAAGTATCACTGAACATCATGTGCGAGTTATAGTAGTTTTCAAATTCAGCACTGCTGCTATGTTGAATCGCGTGATGCAGGTCAGACGGCCAGAGGCATTCCACTTGTTTAACAAAAATTCGGGATTTACACCTGAAGATGGGACACTCTATCCATGTTTTGTAAATCATGAAAAAGACGAGTAATTGGAAATCTTCCTGCATTGATATTGCAAGCGCAAAGCGCGAGCAGTAATTTTTTTATATTGTGATCTGAAACTGGATAATGAATTAAATAGAGAACAAGCTGCGTATCTGAATAAACGAGCGTGCGCATGTTTCAGATTTCGAACTAGAATCTGAGCATTCTAAATACCATTTTTATTATAATTAATCAAGCGCGAGCTTAAGATTTTTGATATTCCGATCTGAAAAGGGGTCAATTTACGCTCTGTATTTCAAGCACTTTGTGGGGAATTGTGAGGTGAATATGGATCACAGTTAAAAAAAAAGAGCTTAAAAGTTTTATGATTATTACTTTGAGTTTTGACATAGGACCGGGCAGTGGCGGACCGTGACCGGAGGAGACAAAGCATTGGAGGGGCACAGCATTGTTCACAAACAATAAAGTACCTCTCCAATCAATTGTTTCCTCCGGGTCACGGTCCGCCACTGGGACCGGAACATCCTAAGCACATTATGTCATCATAATGAAAATGATGACCATCTTCCTAAAGCCAGCCTGATGCCAGCCTGACACTTGCACGATTTTGTGTCACGCATTGGCACGACTCAAGTCGTGCCAGTGCGCAAACTAGTCGTGAACTGAGGTGAAGTGTGCGTAAACACGTCGTGACATGTCGTGACTGCGTGCCATGTCGGGACGAGAATTTTGAAATGTTCAGAAGTTTGGTCACGACAAAATTTAGCGACCGGGTCGTGAACTATGCGCCAACTGTTCGTGAATTCGTCGTGAACTCGTCGGGAAGATGCGGGAGGATGCATGCCAGTGCGTGGCAGTGCGCGCCATGCCACGACTGTCACGAATAATTCACGAACAGCTCACGTCGTGTTCACGAATAGTTCAGCACGACACCGTCCTAGTTGCGCAAGCTCGTCAAGCTCGTCGTGCCAATGCGGGAAGTGCGTAAACTATGCGTGAACTCATCGTGCAAGTTCGTGTCAATGTGGACACTGACGGGCACGCATTCGTGAACTATTCGTGATGTCGTCGTGAAATTGTCGTGAACTATGCGTGAACAAGTCGTAAACAGTGCGAGAGCCTCCCAGTTCGTGCCCCAAAATGGCACGACTTGCCACGACAAATTCGTGGCCAAAAGTCGTGCAAGTGTCAGCCTGGCTTTATTCTGTTCCTATGCGCGAGATAAAACTTGTCAATTTTCCATTTTGAAGAAATGACGATCTAGTTATTAAATCAATATCTTATTTTAGGACCCTAATATACCTAATGAGAGCGCGAAATCTGTTAATATTGTGGCCTGACAATGGAATTTTAAAGCGCTTTTGTAATTATGAATAAGATGCATGAGTTAACCCTAAAAGGACTGGGCTATTTGAGATGGAGGACTGATCTCGGCGGCCGTTCTCTCGATCGCACCAACATTTGGCACGCACATGCTACTTGCTAGTTTTTAAAGAATCTGAAAATAATTATCTTTTATTTATTATGAATCAAATATGCGTGGAGGTGGTGTGTTTTTTCACGGTTACATTTTTTCTGGTAGGGATAACCCTGAGCAGCTAGTATGAAATGAACAATAATAATATTTAAAAAATGTTTTTAGACTTGTTTAATTGGTTTGCTTGAGCAGGGCAAATTTAGATTAATCGAAAATTATTTTATTTGTTAACGTTCAAACTTAGACTAAAACCTATCTGTTTTAGTCCCATACATGTAGATTTCCTTTCCCCCCTTTTTTCTAGATTTGTTCTCAAGCATTTCACAAGCTCTTAATTGCAGCGCAGTAGAATACATGCACATAGTTTCTGCGCTATATAAATCAGTTTATTATCAAATTTTCTTTTTTGCAGATGTCATTTTGTAATCTATTTCAAAGGTTTCCTCAAAGAAAAATTGCGAAAGTCAATTTTATCTTTATGTATTTTTTCGTGGTTTTAGAATTTCTTATGTATTTCTTTGGTGTTTTTTTTCATCTTTTATGTTTCATTGTTTTTTTATGGACATTATTACAAACCATTCAAAAACTAATAAAGCAGACCTAGTAGAACAAAAATAATAACGCTCTTATGAATTTCATCTCCCATAGACTTTGTACAAAAAATATAAAAATGAGCCATTTTCGGCATGACATTGTCTCTTAAAAAGTCACGTGACGTCGCGATGCTATACCGCTATGCTTTATAAATGTATATGCTATATGTCGCATGTTTGATCTCAAAAGTTGCGCGAGACTAAAAATTAAATTGTGTGGCGCTATCTTTTTGTGTTTAGGGAATATTGCGCGAAGCGTCGAGGGGGGCATCACAGCCCCCAGTCCTTGGTTAATATATTTTCAACAATCGAGCACAATCGAGCAGAAATCGCGAGCCGAAATTTTTGAACTATTATGAAATGGAGATTTTAGTAGTTTGTTATAGAATTAATATGGACATATTCATCAATCACCAATCAAAATTTGACAATATGACCTGACCAGGGATATTTTGAAAACTTTATGGAATACAGAAATAGATAGGCCTACTTGACAGCTCAAATTTTGCAAGCGTGCAGAAAACATTGATGTTCAGACCGTGAAACAGAATTTTTACAGGGCACCTTTAAAAAAATCAAGTTTTTAAATTAAAAAAGTAATGAAAGTTCGATTTTCGAGCTGCATTTTTTGTATATTGACATAAAAACTATATGTTTCAGGTTCCATATTGAGAAGATTATGTTTATTACCTAAAAGGCAATGCGAGCGTGAGTGACACGAAATATTTTTTTCTCAAGTCTTCTCCTCATCTTACTTTATTCACTCGTCTTCCTCCTCTGATGTTTCTCCTTTTTTCTCCTCTTTTTTCCCTTACTTTTCCTTTTTCCCCTTTGTTCCCTCCTTTTCCTTTGCTCCGCCAATGGAGGCCCGCCAATGGGGGGGGGGGTGCTCGGCACCCTGGAACCGCCTATGCATATCTTGAATTCGACATAAAGATAATGACAAATTAATTTTATATGTAAATCATCAAATGTATCATATATAAACAATCTAAGTGGTATTTTCTGTTACACAATGAGAAAAAATGGTTGCAAGGGTCGTCACAAAAGCAAAGCTTGAAAGCGTGACAACCCGGGGAAAAATCCAAAATAAAACATGTACTGTCATACAACGTGCAAGTGCATGAAGGGACTGGGAGCGGGTGGGGTGGGGGGCAAGGGAGATGCTTGGTCCTTTCTTAGAATAAAAATTTAGAAAATGATAAGTTTTGTTTCTGTTTTCCTTTTAAAAGGGTATATCTTCGATACAAAAGTCAATTCGTCATTGAATAATAATGGTGATAATGATACTAACATTCAATTTGCGTATTGGCTTTGTATTGGTTTAACTGCGATTCTTTTATGGCTCGTTTAAAAGAATAAAATTATCTTGTCGGCTTGAGTGAATCTGGCATTGCGTTCCAAATATGAGGTCCATGATATCTTAATGTTTTATGTGCAAATAATTTCCTGGGATGTTTTTTAAGTGAATATCATTGCATGTCGTTGAATTTGAATGTAAATTGCTATTACATGAAAATGAATCTGTGGATACTGGGGGAATCATGTAATAATCATATTAACGCATGAAAAGTGTTAATTGTAGAGTATTAATATCATTTATCTTGAACATTTTCAGACGATAAAAAAGAGGGTCTGTATAAGAAAGATATGAAGATTTGGAACAAATTCTAACCGTTTTCTTTTGCAATAAAAGTATACAAGTCTAGTCTTGCGGCTATTCCCCAAATGAGGTCACAATAGTAATGATAGTTAATAAATTATGGTAGAATCGATGTGTATATTATACATCATTACAAGAGATGTCTCTGGTAAAAATATATTTCATTTTGTATAGTATACCGATTCCTTTAGCTAAGTTCCTGTCTATAGCGATTATTTGAATAAAAAGAGAAAAATCCATCAAGCAAAACACTGAAAATGTCATCAAAATCGGATGTAAGATAGAAAAAAAAGTTATGATATTTATTAGTTTTCCTTTTACTTAACGAAACAGTTATATGCACATCCTCGACGGTATGCAAATGAGGGGACTTATGACGGCACTCATTCGCTGTTTTGTGTATTTTATTACATGAAATTTGAAACATTCTGTTTTTCCCTTTTTTCCTGTTTAACAAAGTATATATTCCTCAATGAACTTCCGGAATCATTATTGTATAAACATTTTATGGTTCAGTCAAGTTGGTCATTATTGTCAAATCTGTAAGAATAGAAAATAGTACAAAACTTTTCTAATAGTCTAGCCCTTTAAAAATCATCAGTTGGTAATTCTAGTCAAATAAATACCACTATTTAAAATGTGATTAAAGTACTGATTATCAAAATATTGTTTTAATTTTTAATAATCTTTCCTTTACAGATCAAAAGGAATCAACATGCCTTTCATCAAACCCTATCTCAGCACAGATATACAACCAACATTAGGAGTTGTGAATTCTGGGCAAAGTGGCAGTAATGCGTATGCCATCAATGGAGGAGATACTCGTTCGTGTAACTTCCTTACATCGCAACAACCTGATGGAGATGTAGACGATATGTCACAGGGCAGCGGTAGCGTTCCAATGTTAACAAAGGCCAAAATTGTGAACTTCGACTGTGTTGAAGCACTTGTATCCATTGTAAGGAAGAAACTGAGAAGAATTGTGTTGGAGGCAGACCTGAACGAATGTCTTCTCTCGATCTCACCAGAACGATCATTCAACCCTGATATAGACCAGACAGATGAGGACGGATGCACTTCGCTCTACAAAGCGGCTTCAAACGGTCATTTGATGAGGGTTAAATTTCTCGTTGCAAACGGCGCAAACCCAAATCAAGCAAATAAAGATGGGCGCAGGGCTCTCCATGGAGCAGCTGAAGACGGACATACAGCTATCGTAAAACTCCTCGTGAAGCAGGGAGCAGATGTGGATGCCGAATGTGATCTGGGTCAGACAGCTCTTCATACTGCTGTACACAACAATAAAAATCTCTCTGCATTGTTTCTTATTTTCAACGGAGCAGATATTTACAAACGGGATAATCATGGAAGAACTCCTTTACACATGGCAGCGGCAGATGGGAACATTCAGATCTGTCAAATCCTAGTTGATGAAACATGTGACTTAAATGTAGAAGATGACATGGGTCTAACAGTTCTTCACCATGCAGTGAGAAATGGCAATTCCAATATTGTCAACTATCTCCTCGAGAAAGGGGCTAAGGAGACTCCTTATGGAGGAGATAGTCTCCTCTTTGCGTCAGCATCGTTTGGCAACTTAGATTTGGTCAAGCTTTTTATTTCCAGAGGCGGCGATGTGAACGAGGAAAACAGCATCGGACAAAATCCTCTCCACGTAGCAGCTTCGAAGGGATACCTTGACATTACCAAATGTCTCGTTCAAGAAGGATGTGACATGAATAACGGGGATCACGAGGATTTCACACCAATCCACGGGGCAGTGTTAAACGGTCATTTGGATGTACTTGATTATCTCATAACACAGGGAGCAGAGATCACCAAGTACGATGGAAAGAGCGTTCTGCAGTTGGCAGCTATCCATGGTCACCTGGACATACTCCAATACTTCATGAAGATGGGAGCTGATGTCAGTGAGCTAGATGACAGTGGACAAACTCCTCTCCATTTGGCAGCAGGTAGGGGCCACTTAGACGTCGTGAAATATCTCATTGAACAAGGATCGAAAATAGACAAACAAGATCATCGTGGTTACTCACCTCTCCACATTGCAGCTGCAAAAGGTCGACTTGATCTCGTCAAATACCTTACAGACCAAAACTGCTACAAGAAAGAATTCGATAACACAAGTTTTACACCATTAGCTTTGGCAGCTATACATGGACATTTGGATACCGTCAAGTATCTTGCGGATAGGGGAGTTGATGAAACGGCCTCACTCTATGGAGCAGCATTATCTGGTCATTTGGATATCGTCAGGTTCTTCATGAATCGCATTTCACTTCATCTGGCAGCTTCCGATGATGACTTAGACAACGTGCAGTATCTCGTGCAACAAGGGTTTGATATCAATAGCTGCGATGAGAAAGGCTGGACACCATTGGAGTACGCAATTCAGAATAACAATTGTGAGGTCATAGACTATCTTCTTAAGAAAGGAGCAGAAGGGGACCAATGTAAGGAAAAAAGTCCACTCTACATGGCATCTAGACTTGGCCACTTGGATGCAGTAAACGTTATGATTTCAAGACGGATTTCAGTAAATGCAGAGACTCTCAGAGGACAGATTCCCCTCCACGCTGCTGCTGCCACCGGAAGAATTGAAGTCGTTAAAACTCTCGTTCAGAACGGATCGGATTTGAACAAGACTGACATTGACGGATGGACGCCACTTCACGCTGCAGTCCAAAATGGCCATCTGGAAGTCGTTAGGTATCTCATGTGGAAAGGAGCGATAGACATCGAATATAGAGGCATGACTTCTCTCTTCATTGCAGCTCAAAGTGGTCACCTAGATATCGTCAAACACCTTAATCACGGAACGGCTAATGTGAATGATGAAGACAATTTGGGTCGGATTCCTCTCCATGGTGCAGTAATGAAAGGTGATATCGAACTCGTCCACTATCTAGTTGAACAAGGATCAGATGTGAACAAGGGTGATATCAATGGATGCACCCCGATGCATATTGCACTTCAAAACGGCAACTTGTTTATTGTGCAGTATTTGATAGAGAAAGATGCCAAGTTAACCAAGTACGAAGGAATGACACCACTCTATATCGCATCACTCGAAGGTCACTTGGAAATAGTTGATCTCTTCCTTTCTTATGGCGCTGATGTAAATGAGGAAAATCGCTCAGGGCGTATTCCTCTTCATGCTGCTGCAGCCAATGGTTCACCTGAGATCGTCCAAAAGCTCATCAATCATGGAGCAAACGTGAACAAGATGGCCGACAGTGGTTGGACTCCATTACACGAGGCAGTCCACAGTGGCAGGTCGGATAATGCACAATATCTGATTTCCCATGGAGCTACGAAAACGAGGTTCGAAGGAATGACTGCTCTCTACATTGCTGCTCAGCATGGTCATACAGACTTAATGACCTACTTTGTTACCACAGGATGTGATGTAAATGAGGAGACGACTAGCGGCAAAACTCCTCTTTTGGCTGCTTGTTATAATGGCGACATGGATTCTGTGGAAATGCTGGTTATTGAGAGTGCCTGTATTAATCAGGCTGACAGAAACAAATGGACACCACTCCACGCAGCGGCACAAGAAGGACACTTGCCTGTAGTTACTTACCTGGTAGAAAATGGAGCAGACACAAATGCCAAAGATACAGACGGAATGACACCACTTCAAGCAGCAGAAGATGCAGGCCATGAAGATGTAAAACAATTTCTCAGTCGGTTCAGAGTAGGAGTACAAGATGAACGGCATAAAGATACAGATAAGACAGATGGGATGACACCACTCCAAGCAGCAGTAGATGCAGGACAAGATGGTCAACAGTTTATCATTCGTTTCAGAGCAGAAAAAGACAATGAACAGCATGATGGTACAGAGAAGAGCCTTCGATCTGACAGAAGCTGCCCAGAGGTGTTCAGATGTTATTGGATGTACGAAGTCTCCTCTTGTGACGAGTTGACCTTAAATGTCACGAAGGCTTCTTTCTCTACGGAAGTAAGTATAGTACACGCTACTCTATTTCCACCTTACTAGAATGCAGAAAAATAATGAAAGTGAAAGAATTAGCGACCATTTGATTCACTGTACGTGAAATCACTTTCAACTTAAATTATTGATTACAAGTTCATTCTCTTTTTTGATAAAACTTAATACATGTTTTCATTATGAAGACAGTGTATTAAAACAATAAGTACAGATAGGAACAATGGTCTCAAGTCACTGTCTGGGTGTATTATTCATGTTTGCATATAATCTTATGTACTTAATTGCAACTACATTAGATAATTACATAATCCTTTGGGCCTATATAGCTTTGCAGGACAACTAATACCATACTTGAACATGTCATTTGTATTTTTCACCCAAAGAATCGCTGGCGAACGGACCCTGATAGACTTTCCCGACATATCAAGACAACTATTCGCCCTACACGGTAAGAATATACCACTTTACCTTATCTGACATGTTGACGTAGAAGTAGAGGTTAAAACTTTATTAAGAGAAATAATTATTATTGATGTAAAAGCAAGAAAATACTGTCTTTGGTTAAAAAGGGACCACAAAATAGCAATTGCTGCAAATTGGGCGTGCGGTTGCGGGGCGTATACCCTGTACATAATAAGGTATAACTCTTCGAAATAAGTCGATAGGTCCTACATACTTACGTTTATTTTCTAAGGATTAGATTCAATAAAGCAACAACTAATGCAACTAAAGTAGCTTTACAAATGTCTTGGTCTAACGTGATTTTTAAAGATTTTCACCGCAGAAAAGGAAAGTCATCCCACTTTGTATATAACATTTTCTCTTTCATATTATGTTTCAGTGAGTCGTGTGTTTCCGAACCAAAGACACAACTTCATGGAGGTGAGGTACCAGCAACCGATGATTTGCGTGTCACCAGCATGACCAATGAAAACGACCCAGTGGATCCTAAACTGGAAATAAAGGTAACCTTTCATATGATTACCGGGAATACGGCAGCCCCACATATCTCTGTGTTCCATAAACGTTGTGATTCAATGCAATTAAGAAATCAAGGGCATGTCCTAAAACATTTAGTATCACTAGGCAAAGGCAATAATGTCACTATTGGTTCCTCTGCTAGGAATTATTTTTCATCTCTTCATGAAATCCAATGTATTTTGGTTAATACATGTATAATTACAACATCATTATATAACTGAATAATCCATTATTCCTAGTGTTAAAAACAACTACACAATACCATACTCGAACATGACATGTTTATGTTTCACTCACAGAATCCCTGGCGGGTTAACTTTGTTACCCTTATCGTACATATCAAGAAAACTAGTCGTTCTATACGGTAAGAATCTGTGGTTTGTGGCTTTTTTGTGTCTAAGACATAAGTATACCACCTTACCTTATCTGGCATGTGGAAGTGGAGGTAATACTTTATTAACATAAATATATATTATTGATGTAAGAGGAAGAAAATACTGTCTTTGGAAAAAAAAAAGGACTATAAAAAACGATTGCTGCTAATTGGGCGCACATCCTGTACATACACCCTGTACCTGTACACGGGTCGTGTGGTCCAGTGGTTAGAGCATTGGACTCATAACCGTAAGGTTGTGAGTTCGAATCCCAACTCTGCCATTGTCTCCACTTTGATAAAAAGGCCCGAGAGTGATACATGTATCTGTCGTCTATAACGTCAGCCACTATGACTGATTATCCTAGACGTAAAATGTTTCATAGGTAATTGGTTTTATACCAGCTTGGCGTTTACCAGCAAAATGCTGTCCTGCCGAGTTCCTACGGGAGTTACCACAAACAGAAACAGAAATAATACGGTATAACTCCTCCAAATAAGTACAAATTTTCACCGCAGAAAAGGAAAGTCAAATACTTTGTATACAACCTATTCTCTTTCATATTATGTTTCAGTGTTTCTTGTGTCTCCAAACCAAAAACACAACTTCATGGAGGTGAGGTACCAGATACTGATGATTTGACTGTCACCAGCATCACCAATGAAAACGACGCAGTGGACCCTAAACTGGGAAAAAAGGTAACCTTTCATATGATTGCCGGGAATTTGCCAGCCACACAGATGTCTGTGTTCCATAAATCGTTGTGATTCAATGCAATTAAGAAATCAAGGGCATGTCCTAAAACATTTAGTATCACTAGGCAAAGGCAATGATGTCACTATTGGTTCCTCTGCTAAGGATTATTATTCCTCTTTTCATTTAATCTAATGTATTTTTGGTTAATACATGTATAATTACAACATCATTAGATAACTGAATAATCCATTATTCCTAGTGTTAAAAAACAACTACACAATACCATACTTGAACATGACTTGTTTATGTTTCACCCACAGAATCCCCGGCGAACGGACCCTGATAGCTCTTCCCGACATATCAAGACAACTATTCGTCCAACACCATGTACGCGGTAAGAGCCTGTGCTTTGAGACTTTTTGTGTATAAGACATAAATATCTCACCATACCTTATCTTGCATTATATATAGACAATGTTATTGATGTAAAAGAAAGAACATTACATCTCTGTTAAAAGGGGACCACAAAATGGCAAAAGCTGCCAATCGCGTGTGTTACCCTATGCATAATAACGTTAACTCTTCCAAATGAATGGATGTACATACATTGATTTATTATTTTATTTCCATGCAGCGATTGACCATACAACATAAAATTAATCGGCAATATTTCACGGAAAAATAGCAATAAATAACAGTCATTTCATGGAAGGGGACAGTCATAGGCACAAAGGGTTGAAAAAGGACACCCCTTAAAATAAGACTACGGCACTGGATATACATCAATAAACGTAGATATATGAAAATTACGCAAGAATCAGGGCCAGATGGAAATAAAATCAAACATGCAACGCAACAAATTAAAAAAATACTAGTCCAATGATAATAATCCGCCAGAGGTATCTAAGGAGTATATTCAATATACCGACAACTAATTTAATTAGAGTGCATTTACGAATGTCTTCGTCTAACGTGTTTTTAAGACATTCACCTCAGAGAATGAAAATCACCATAATTTTGCATATAACCTACTCTATTTCGTATTATATTTCAGTGGGTCATGTGTCGCCAAACCAAAAACACAACTTTACGGAGGTGAGGTACCAGCTACTGATGATTTGCCTATCACCCACAGGACCAATGAAAAAGACGCAGTCGATCTTAAACTGGGAATAAAGGTAACTTTTCATAGGATTGCCGGGAATAGGGCATCCACACAGATATCTGTGTTCCATAAATCGCTGTGATCCAATGCAATTATGAAATCAAGACAATGACTTTCATTATCATTTTTATTTATTAATTTCTTTATTTTATTTCATTTTTTTAAATACTTTTTTGGATCTCGTTTGATCTACACAGTAACCGATCATTATGTAAAAAGACGACATGTGTATACAAAAATCTATACTTTAATGACCCACCGAAATGTGAATTATTGGGTGGTCTAATACCAATTGGTCTACTTATCAGTTCGTCCAACTTCACAAAGTCTAAACCCTCTTTTTTCTACAACCAGTTCGTCAAATATCCAATTCGTCTAATTCCCATTTGGTCTAATGACCACTTGGGCTGATTCTCACTAGGTATAATATCAAATTCGTCTAATTCCCACTTGGTCTAATATCCAATTTGTCTAATTGACAGTCGGGCTAAAACCATTTGGTTTAATATCCAGTTGGTCTAACACTACTTAGTCTAATTTCCACGTAATCTAATTTTCATTTCGTCTAATTGTTATATGGTCTATTGACCTTTCGGTCTAATTTACACTTGGTCAAATATCCGATTGGTCTAATGACCACTTGGTCTAAAAACCAAATGGTCTATTAACCAGTTGGGCTAATCGTCAATTTTAATTTCGTCTAATTGTATCGTTTGGCCTAATTCACACTTGGTCTAATGTCCATTTTGTCTAATATAAAATCACTCATATTGATTTGTTTGATCTAAAATTAACAAATATGGCCATGGATAAATAAATACACCATGCATAAGTTAATTCATGTCGCCAGGATCCGGAGGGGTAGAGCCGGGGTAGGGCTGGTGACGGGCGCAAAGCCTATCCGTGAAAGAATACCGATGACGAGATAGTCGCTCAGCAAATATAATTCATATAATAAGGCCTATATCGATCATGTCTATGATGCTGAAAATTACATCAAACTCATAACCAGTACATCACCGCATACACATTAACAGATTCTAAGTATTGGGTGAACAGTAAATTTGGGACCTTGTAGCTTATGAATAATGGTCGAGTGGCGGGGGTTTCATCAGAATAACATTATCATGTAAACATTTAGGCCTATATAATCATTGTTACGGACGATAGCTGGACTTGACTTAACACAATATAAGCAAATAGTTATGCAGTTTGGGGATTCCAAATGTTACAAAGCCATTAAATCATGTGATTTGGTTTTGAATATTTTGTTAGTAGTTTTCAAATCTTTTATTTATTTTTTGTTCTACTTCTTCGCCTCCTCCTTAAAATGTATTGGGGAAGGGCAAAGGGCGCGTGATCCCTAAGATTATGAATGCTATCCCCAACAAAATATGAAATTGCAGTTTTGTATGTGGTAGCAAGATTTATGTCGACATCGTATGTTTCTTTTCTATCTGTCCGTTTCCTTTCCCTCTATTTTCCGTTTTCTTTCTCCTCCTTTACTGTTTTTCCTTCTCTTTTCCCTTCCTTTTCTCTCCCCTCTCCTTTCTTTTTCTCTTCCTTTCCCCGCTCCCTCTCTCTTTCGCTTTCTCTCTCATTCCCCCTCCCTCATCTTTTTTCATTCTTTTTCTCTCTCCATTTCCCTTAAGTTTCTTTCTCTCTTTTCCCGTTCCTCTCCTTTTTTCCTTCTTCTATTCTCTTCCCTTCTCTCACCTCTCCCTTCAATTTCTTCTTTATCTCTCTATTTCTCCCTTCTTTTCTTTCTATTCCCTTTCTCTCTCCCCTTCTTTTGCTTTCCCCTCTCCCTTTTCTTCCCTTTTCTCTCCCCTCTCCCTTCCCCTTATTTTCTCTTTACCTTCTCCCTTTCTGCTTTCCATTTTCCTTCCCCCTCTTTCTCTCTCCCTTGTTTTTTTTTGGGGGGGGCAAGGCCCCTCCACCCCTTGATCCTCTTCATTCATTTTTCGCTTGTTCTGATTTTTTATTCCTTCCCAAATCCCTATCATTTCTCATTTACATATAAGAAAATGGATAGGCCTAAGAAGGCCTATAGTGGACAACATGCAATGCAATATTAAATTTCTGCAGTGTTCAGGTTCAAAAATGAAAAAGATTTATACACAAATAATACGAATAAACTGTATGTATGATGGCATAATGGAAATGGCCCAACAAACCATTATCTCAAATTGAAATTAGACAAATTGGAAATTAGACAAAGTGGCATGTACACGAAATGAATTTTACACTATTTGAAAATTACATGAAGTGGCAATTAACCGAAGTTGAAATTAGACCAAGTGGTAATTAGCCAAAATGGAAATTAGACCAAATGAATAATAGACCAAGTTGGGATAAGAAGATTTGGTATTAGACCAACTAGTATAAGACTAACCGACAATTAGACGAACTAGTATTAGACCAAATGCAATAAGACCTAGTGACGTTTATAACACGGCGTTCGGATGGTTTGGACCCATGATATTAATCATTTTAGCCGGCATAGTTGTGTCCGTGAATGCTATGGCCATGACCAATAAAATACATTAGACGCAATGGCAATTAGATGGCAAATGAAAGTCATTAGACTGATTGGCCTATTAGACCAAGTGGTGATTAGACCAATTACAATTGGACTACGTGGGTTTAGTCCGAATGTTAGCCCATCTAAAGATTAGACCAAGTGATATTAGACCAATTGTCAGTAAAGCTCCGAAATCCCCACATGATTGATTCTTTTGCTCCTTTTTACTACTGTATACTCTTCTTGCAGAGCGAACGTCGGAACATTGCAAATTGCTTCTCGACCCTGAGCCTCCTCTATCGGGCGATTCTCGCTTTGGTCTTCTATTCTGTATGTTTTCCAATACTCGTAGCAGGCAACATAAGGTGGGTGGAACCGGTTACGTTGGATGTGGGTACGCGTGGGGCAGTCACATTCTATCTCGAGCGGCCTTCCAGTTCAGTCCAGTTTTCTTTCTTTTATACGATTCAGTTCGGATCAAAAGGTCGTCCTTTCTGCATCAATGGACAAAATGATGTTGCTGGCTTCAAAGATCCGTCTCAAATATCAAGATACACTACTACTATCACAGACAGAGATACATTTCCCGGTGTCGATATGACTATTGATGAGGTTGATACCATAGACGGAGATCAGTACATACTCACGGCTGTGTGGCAAAGTTTGGAGAATGTTGTACATGATACTCAGAGGAAGGATGTTGTTGTACAGAGTCCCCCCGGTCCGGCAGAGTGCTTCGTCACTTTGAGTGATAGTGAGTATCCGTATGAAGTACATTGTTGGGCCAAGACTGGAAGTATGCCAACCACACTGACATGCTACCAGAACGACCGGGATCTAGTCAAACTGCATAACATAACACATAATGGGCCCACCACCAGAGCTATATTCTTCCTACCCGATACGACCCGTTTCTCCTGCTGTACACATGACATAACATCCACCGTAGCTGCTGCAACGTGCAACGACTTTGAGTGGCCCCCTGGTTATTCTGGTATTCCCAGTACAGAGAAAGCAACCAGTAGGAGCAAGACTGTTAGTGAACAATCCAATAGGTCTGCTGACCCGACACCTCCAAACTACGCAGATTCGGATGTATGGTCTGGAGCTCGCAGATCATACATGGATTCATCACATTGGCACTTTCTGTACCTGCTCATGTATCTTCTTGCCTTTGTGATCATGTGTTAGTCATGTCCCCCTTATCATGACTTGTTTAGTTGAAAGTATAGTTTATTGTGTAATAATTATGAGCATGAGCGGGTTTAGAATAGCGACCTTCCAAAACGGTCGGAAACCGACTTACGATGTATTTTTCAAAATAGCTTTGCCTAGTTAAACTAGTACATGTATAAGCATATATAAGTGAGGACAAAACCGTTCTTCGGGAGCGATCTTCGCATAAGTTGCGTGTATAAATGCGGGATCAAATTTCATGCGAAACTGAGATCGTTCCTCTAACAAGATATTCCAAAGTGGTTTTCTGAACCAGTTTAAGGGAAACTTTTAGTTTAAGAAAAGCAGATGAGAGCAGGGTCTTGAAACCTCCTGTCACTGCAGGACTTCCACTATAAATGCATTCAGGAAGAGGCCAATGATTGCACAACGTTGGTTAAACCTGGTTCACAAAGAAGAAAAAAATAAATATTAAACAATAAGCAACAATCGACCATTCACACTTAACGGGCCGGAAATAAGGCACGACGCCCCCTATAATTGATGCCTTCACATGTATTTTGTTGATATCAATTTAACATGTTTAAAATCTTGAACAGATTTTGTGGTGATTGGCACTTGCTTAAATATTACGCGATCACATAAGCCCATTTGTATTGTTCCCCCAAAATGGGAGTGTAAGGGTCTTATATCGTAGGCATATCTTACTCTGGTTAGATGATGTACTATCTCTTTGCTTTCAGTTTGTTTAGAGAATCAGATTGTGTATGCATGTTTTATTTAGTTTGAACTTGTTTTACTAATCACCAATTAAGCAACTTAAATTGTCTAAAATTGTACAGTTCGTGAGTAACATCACTAGATAGATGTGCACATGGTACGTATTATTCAAATCAAAAGTTAAATTTTCGATGGAGTTTTTAATTTGCACCTGCATATTATGCGATATTGTAGTATATTTAATGGATATCATGTGCGCCTGCCTATACATCTATTTACTTCATTAATGTTATTTGAGTTTGCATTGTACTATATGTCACAAACCTGGCGAATATATCTTGTCATATTTACAACCAAAATCAAGTAAGCCCAGTGTCAGTGACCTATAAGTCCAAAGAATATTTAACCAGCACATCACGGTCAACAGGTATGGAGAGATCTAGACTGGTTGATTACGGGGATGCAACATAATCACGATTTTCATATTTACTATTATTTTGTATAACTTTGTATAGTACAATTCTGCTTATTGTCAGAAAAAATAAAAGAAGTTCCTGCAGCAGAGTCTCGAGAACACCTGTAATCTTACCGAATTGCGTAATCTTACAGGAAATTGGTAAAAAAACCGTGATTTTACAGAAAATAAACAGAAGATTTTGTAGAAAGCAATAACAGAATCATTCTGTAAATTCATAAAACAATAATTTTTCTGCAATTTAACAGAACAGGTCTGTTTAAAAAGGGGAAAAGGGTGTTTTATTCAAGGAAATTTGTAAGATTCCATACATCAAATACCAATTTCCTGTAAGATTACGCAATTCGGTAAGATTACAGGTGTTCTCGAGACTCTGCTGCAGGAACTTCTTTTATTTTTTCTAACAGTGTACAATGGTGTAGTACATCCTTTGCCATAGACATACAAACACTTAATTGTATCAATAATTGTATATACCCTTCAAAGAAGTTTTTTTTAGCTTAGTTTTAGACAACTATTCATTTTGAAGTCATGAATGCTTGTTCGAATCAAATAGGCTTTTACACTGGAAACTGCCAGCATGTATAAGCAAATGTCGATAAGTGTATGCGTACGCGTTGTAGTTCGTAATACTAAGAGAATGCTATATTTTATTTACTAATGCATGATTACTGAGAAATTATTTTCTACCAGAATAACTGACACGTATCGCATTATATATTGTAAATATATGTCTTTATATCTTTATTGAATTCTGTTTGTGGTCGCTACACCCGATCGCTAGTTACGTCACGATCTGAAACAATTTAATGCATTTTGACGTTGTGACAGTGTGTAATATACAGAGGAATGTGAAGTTGGTTATTCAAGGTTCAACAATGTAATGTTTAATATGTTTTATTGTGTAATAATTATGAGCATTTGAAGCGGGTTTAGAATAGCGACCTTCCAAAACGGTCGGAAACCGACTTACGATGTATTTTTCAAAATAGCTTTGCCTAGTTAAACTAGTACATGTATAAGCATAAGTGAGGACAAAACCGTTCTTCGGGAGCGATCTTCGCATAAGTTGTGTGTATAAATGCGGGATGCGGCGAATATATCTTGTCATATTTACAACCAAAATCAAGTAAGCCCAGTGTCAGTGACCTATAAGTCCAAAGAATATTTAACCAGCACATCACGGTCAACAGGTATGGAGAGATCTAGACTGGTTGATTCCGGGGATGCAACATAATCATGATTTTCATATTTACTATTATTTTGTATAACTTTAGTACATCCTTTGCCATTTAGTACATCCTTTGCCAATTTAATATGTTTTTAATATATTTTTGATAAATCATGCATAGCATAAGAATTATGGGTGTCCATGAGAACGGTAACTAATAAAAAGGGTAAATACGACATTTTTGTTCTATACTCGGAAATATATATATATATATATATACTTTTAAATTTCATACAGAACATTATAGTTTGAGAATTACATTTTATCGTGATTCATTACTAAATTGAAAAATATAATTTGTAGATTTCGAATGAATTTCTAGTCGAAAATATCTTCAAATGATCATAAAAACTGATCACGTTACAATCGACATTTCTCACTTCCATTTATTTGTTTGTGTCTTTTCTTTTCGCCATACTCAGATGTGAACATATACTGCGAAGCTTTTATTCTGTTTTGAAGAATTTCATACTAGGAATTGTTTTAGATAAAAATCAAAGTGTGAGCATTTGCAAGACCTGTAAAAATTCAGTTTTATCCAAAAATGAAATGTAGATAAATTTAAGATGTAGCATGCACAAATTTCTTGCAGAATATTTTTTTTGACAATTGCTTATTTTTGTGTTTTCTTTACCTATTTGCAAAATATATATTTGTCAATAGCCACAGGAGTTTTTTAATTTTCTACTCAACGTTTTCTTCGAATGATCATAAAAACTAATCAAGATATTTCTCACTTCCATTTACTTATGTTTCTTTGTTTTACTCAAATGTATACATAATGCGAATCTTTCATTCTTTGCTTTAAAGAAAATATTATTACCAGAGTCTCTTCTGGATAAAATGAACGTGTGGAATTTTGCAAGGCCCGCGAAACAATTATAATAAGCTAACTGTAAATACATTTTTAGGATTCCACAAAAAAAAATTGAGAACTGCTTGCCTTCTGTTTTTTTCTTTCCTGAATAAAGAAATATATTTCGGTCAATCATTAATAAAAGGTTTGCTGAATAATGAGATTTAAAATTGTATCTCAAAAGTAAAGTCATAAACAGCTGATCAGATTGTATTTTCTCATTTCCATTAACTTAATTTTTTCATACTCAGATGTGTACATAATGCGAGGTTTTCATTCTTTGTTCAATGTTTGTATTCAATTTGTATTCAATGTTTAAAAAGAAGTGTTGTAAATATTCTGATATGGATTCTATGATGTTCTGTTGCTGTTAATACTTAACATGCACTTGTGTATAAAACCCCTTTTCCACTAGGGCCAGGACAGCGTCAGGACAAGGCGCGGAATGTAATAATTACAATCCGCGACCCTTCCGCAACCTGTCCGGACATTCCCAGGAGTGTCCGCACGCTGTCCTAAACCCTTCCTGATGTTCGGGAAATCAAAATTTGTCCGCATCCAAATTTTGGTCGAGACCAAAATTTGGACGCGGATAATGAATTCCTGACACCTTCGGGACCCTGTCCTGACGATGTCCTGATGATGTCCTGCCCTTCCTAAACCCATCCGCGTCTTCCGGAAACCATCCGCAATCAGGTCAGCTTCAAGAAGGAAAGAAGAAACAATGCGGATTTTATCAGGAACATGCGGATTGGAATAGGAAGGAAAGCGGACAGTTTCAGGAACGTGCGGACAGGAATAAGAAGGCAAGCGGACTGTTTCAGGAACGTTCGGACTGGAATAGGAAGGCAAGCGGAGAGATTCAGGAATGTGTGGATCCAATGCTAATCCTATGGATGGAACGAGTACACAAGTAGCAAAAACCATTTGCAAAAGCACTAGATGGGGCAACGGGATAATACAAGACAAGAAAATTACAAAAAGTAAAGAAATACGGGGTCAAGGGGCCTAATTACACTAAACAAACCTGAGAACCTAGTATTTCAAGCAGTGTTTTAAACATAATTACGCGAGCGCAAAGCACGAGTTGATTTTTTTTTTTTTTTGGGGGGGGGGTTACACACTTGAAGAAGGAATATTTCAAGCATTTTCTACTGATCTGAAAAGTGGACTTTTAAAATATTTCTTGCAATAGTTAAACTGACAATGATGTGAGCAGATTATTTTATTCTGTACTGAACATAAAAAGATGTTTCATGCAACGTTTGATTATGAACTAGATCATTTTAATGTATTCGACTGAAAAAAGGACCTTATAGGCAGCGCTTGACTTTACAAATAGGACAAATATCATAACAAAATTAATAATACAGGTGTAGATTCCAAACTGAAATTCAAGTGTATATTCCTATTACATTTTAAACACTTTGTTTGATCATGAATGAGGTGTCATTAATAAGAAATAATAATAAATGGTAGCAAGTTTATAAATATCGCTTTTATCAGAACGGCTCAAACGATTTACAGCAGGGGCAAAACGATTTACCCCAGGATTCATTTCAATCCCGCATGAAAAGTGCACAATTTCCACACCCTGGGAAGCATTCCTTCATTTATCCCGGTCTAAAAATTGCGCTGGCAAATTCAAGCATACAATAACTTTCGTTTCCAACCGGGTACCCATTTAGCACCTGGGTGGAGAGTGGTAAGGTATGCAATACGTCTTGCCAAAGGACGGTTTAGACCGCGAAGAGAATCGAACACACGACTCTTCGTTTACAAGGCGGGAGTCAGAACCACTACACCACGACTCATTACAAAAAATAGGCCTTCCTGAAAAAAGTCGTGCACAGAGCATGTTTCTCATAAACATAAAATATGAGCGCGAAGCGCGAACTCACTTCTTTCAAACATCAAGGACGAAAAAGAAAAGACCTAAATATTTTTCGTAAAAAATGAACAGCGTGCACAATCTTCTTATGATTAAACTATTGAAAGTATGAAGCGTGAAATGCACTATTAATTTCTACAAATTGAACTAGCTGAAACGCAGATATTCTCCCCGTCTGCAGGTCTGTCAATTTCTTCACTCTTCTTCCCTTTTTCCCCCTCTTCTTTGGTTACTCCATTTTTCCTATTTTTACGCAGTCAATAGGGCGTAGCGTTCATATTCGGCCTCCTGGAATTGCCCATTTACATTTTCTTACTTAGTCTATTTCAATTTATATAAGAGGAGGCAAAGGCGATTAGACATTGGATTCACATTTTCGTCTAAAAATTAAAACTGATATTTCTAATCTTACACTGTCATAATCTCGACCAATTATTTTCTGTTCATTATGGCGATTTTTTTTCCTCGATTCTATTTCACCTCATTTCATTCATCTCCTTCATTTATTCCTATTTCTTTTATGCTGTTTGCATATCTATTTAATACTGGGAGGGGTAAGCCAGCAGCGGGGAGAGGAGGGCCGCATCAGCACCGCACCCCCTTTTTCTTTTCCACCATATCATTTTTTTTAAAGTTTCCATTTCCATTTCACTTATTTTTCTTTTGTTTGTATTTTTTAAAGGAGGAGCAAGACCACCTCACCCCTTGATCCGCATGTGCCTGTCGAATGCAATTTGCATCGTAACTTCCTGTTTTCTTCCTCTGTTGTAATATATGATTATGTATTAAATTGTAAAAAAAAATATAAGAAAGTAATGTTATAAAGACTTTGCTATGAACATATGCAGTTTTTTTAAAGTTACCTTAGTTGAAAAAATCAAGATCCGAGATAATTTGTTAAGTATAAAAATGCACAAAATCTGCTTTCAAAAAGTGAATACTACATTACACCGCTAACACACTTTCCTTTATCCTCCACATTTCAATCAAATAATGCGAGTGCAAAGCGCGAGCTGAACATTTTTTACATTCCTACCTAAATACTGGGCATTCTAAGCACCTTTTAAAAGCATGAACAGGAAAGGAGTATGACTATACACTTGATGTGAGCGCGAAGCGCGAGCCGAAACGAAATTCGACATATCACGTTTTTTAAATCAGAAAAAGGATGGATAATTGGATAGATGGATAATATTCCTACATTAATAATAATATTTGGTAATTTGATCTGAAACTGGCACAAGATTCGTATCTAAATAAACATGCGTGCGTGTGTTTAGATCCGGACCTAGAATCAGGAACTTCCAAATACATTCTTTATTATAATATCAATAATAAGAGCGCGATGATCGAGCTAAATATATTTGATTTTCAGATCTAAAAATAAGAATTTTAAGCGCAGTTACGAATTGGATATTGATCTCGCTTAATAAATGATGCGAGTGCAAAGCTCAAGTTTATATTTTTATCATTACATATATTTTGAGTAGCAACCGGGACATTTTAAGGTCATTTTTTGTCTATTTTGTTTATGACTATGATGACTATCTTCCTAAGCGAGATATGAAACTTGTCGATATTCCATTCTGAAAAAAACGGACAATGATTATTAGGAAATCATGAAAATATTGTAACATGACTTATTAATCAAATGAGGGCTCGAAATTGATATTAAGGTCAGATAACTGGACATTTTGTAATCATGAATAAGATACATGGGTTGATATATTTTTAACAAAAATAATGTGAGCGCAAACTGTGAGCCGAAAATTTTAATAAACTGTCATAAAAGAGGAATTTAAAATAATTTGTTACAATTGATACAGGTATACATAACTCCCCAATCAAAATGCAATCGAGCAGCTTTAGCTGATACTATTCACAATCAGACCATCCTAAAAAGGGATATTTAAAAAAAAAATATGGAATACACGAAGAGAATAGTTTTCTGACAAATCAAATAATGCTAGCGCGCAGCGCGAGCGGAAAATGTTCATATTTAGACCATAAAATATAGTCATCTTATAGAAAACTATAAAATCTATTTGTAAATCAAACAAATTGAAAACTTAATTTCCGAGAAATGTTTTTTATATTTACTTCAAAACTTGATCTTTTAAGCTCAATATAAGTCTATTGAGCAAGTTATACATCTCATAGATTAGGCAATGCGGGCACAAAGCGTGAGCGAAAATTTAACATAGTGACATGAAATCCCCCCCCCCCCCCCCCATCTTATATAATTCACTCGTCTTTCTCCTCTTGTTTTTCCTCTTCGTTTTCTCTTCTCTTTTCCCTTCTGGTTCTTTTCCGTCTTTTTCCTTTTTTAATTTTTTTTTTCTCGTTCCAAATATTGGGGAGGGGGGCATTTGATATCAAATGCCCCCCTTCCAAAAGTGAGGGGACGCGTCGCCCCTGTCCCCCTGGGATGTCCACCAATGTATGCAATTTGATTTGAAATAAAAGAAAATCCTATATAGTCTTTGTAGTCGAAGAAAACCAAAATAACACCCCTAAATTCATTAAAAAAATATATGGATGATAATTTTCATGGAATATTCCCAAGTTGTCTGATTGTCCTAGTCCTTGAATTTACCACTCGTGACGTTGTCCTAAATGTCTCCGGTTCTGTCCTAATACGATCTGCATGCTGTCCGCACCGAACGCCCACAAATTTATTTTGATAATCTTGTCCTTGGACAGTCCCAGGAGTGACCTACGACAATACGCAGACAGTCCTGGTTGTGTCCTAGGACAAGATCATTTGCATAATCTTTTACGGAATTTGGTTGCGGACAGCATGCCGAAATGACAAAAGTAGCTTCCGCAACCCTTCCTGGTCTTGTCCGCGCCCTAGTGGAAAACCGCCTTAACGGACCAAACATTGCGAATACATTTATCCAATATGAACAACATACTGTTCAGTTCATCTACATAACCCATTATGTACATGAATCGATCACTCATTAACATTTTTTGTACAATGACACTTAATTCCCAGGTTTGATTAAAAACACGATTTAAGATTCATCGGTAGGGAGTGGCCTGTCAACATAATGAGCTGCATACTAATGGTTTATAAACTTAATTGTACGTTATGTTGTCAACTACTTTCACTAACAAAAGTTCATAATTTCGGTGGAAAATGTTATGAAAAACTAACATTACACTTATAATATTAGTCTTCTCCTAAATCGAGAAATTTGCTTTTGGTAATTATCATTTTTATCATCATTCGATAAGAAATGATCATAAGAATGATCAGGCAACAAAATGTATTTCCCCTGTCAGTTACAGACTGTAGACTCATTATTTACATGATTCAATACTCAGTAACAATTCGCTTATCAAAGGTCAGGTCTACCCTAGAAATATGTTGATTTGAATGAGAAAAGACAACTCTAGCAAGCATAATGTGACAATTTCATCAATATCGGATGTAAAATAGGGAAGTTATGACATTTTAAATTTTACTTATTTTCTACAAAACAGTTATGAACAAGCGAGGGACATGCAAATATGAGAGTCAATGATGTCCCTCACTCACTTTTTCTTTTGTTTTTTATGTGTAGATTGATGCAATATTGGAATATCTACAGATTTTATAATAAGGACCAACGTGACTGAACCACAAAAATCTTAAAAACAATCATACAATTTTGATTTCGACCAGGAAAATGAGGAGAAATTAAGAATATTTCATATTTCATAATTTACGTTTCCCTTGTAAGGACTGTCAATGTAAGCCGAATCGTATATATATATATGGTTTATGTATATACTTTACATTTTCTGTCATTTTCACGTACAATATTCCATAATTTTAGTGGAAACTATTATGATAAGGTGATATCACAACTACGAGATCATTTTACCAGAAGCAGTGGTTGCATATACAGTGCGTCCCAGAAAAAACAAAACCGAGATTAAGTGATGATTTATCATAACTTAATCATTAATGAAATAGACAAATGACCACCAACGGAAAGCTTAGAATCTCCTCTTTCATTTGATACTACTTATATTATTCCTCATCCACGCATGAGTGAGCAAAAGCAATTTAAAAAAAAGAATGCCAAAAACTCAATTATGAAATAAATCTAAATTAAAAAAAAAGGTCACACGATTAAAAAGTTCAATATCTGCTCTTTTATTTGATACCTTAATCACAAAAAATGGTCAAGAAGTAAAAAAGTTGTGATCCCTCGAATCAATGCTTGTATATCCATAATTTCATCAAAAAAATGTGTTTTCACCAGTTTCCCACAGAAGCTACATGTATCGCACGGTAACAAAAGAGTTAATGCATGGCTGATCGTCAACAAAACGGAGCGTCGAGTGAGTTTTAACGCTAGCCTGTAAAACCTCTTCATTTTATGAAATTATTGAAATTCAAGCCTTATTTTAAATAACCAGAACTTTGTTATTCCTTGACCATTTTCTGTAATTGAGGTATCAAATTGAAGAGCAGATATTGAACTTTTTATAAATGTGGTTTTCCTTTTAAAAACCAGATACGGCCCGCCAAGTGACTTTTTGGAATCCCCTTTTCAAATTGTTTTTGCTCACTCATGCGTGAATGAGAAATAATTTAGTAAGAAATAAGTAATTCCGGATGAAAGAGGAGATTCTAAGCTTTAAAATGGTAGGTCATTTGTCTATTGTATTTGTGATTACGTTATGATAAATCTCGGTTTCGTTTTTTGTGGGACGCATTGTAAAATTACAATTATAAACGTGCATATGATTAAGGGAATTCGCCTTGCAACTGACTTTGTTTATTAGTTTATGTCATCACAATTACCATTGCATATATTGGAGAAATTGTATGTACAAAAAAGCTGGATTTATAGTTTATTTGACTATGTTTATGTGGGGAATTTATGCATATCATAATTACATAACATGTGGGGCAGCTGCTCCTCTCTGAAGTCACAACTCAAAAAAAAATACAATTACTTTCTAAATCTTTAAAGGCTTTTCCTCAAGCCTTCACCAGTATTTTCAAAGATGTTTTTCTGATATTTTTACAGAAGACTTTTCTTCAGGGTGATCTTCCTCTTTGAGATCACTTATGGAAAATGATTCTTTTTTTTCTCTCTCTCTTCCCTTCTCTCTCTTGTAATTGGTGGTATATACCTTTTACAATATCGTATTGAATATATAACCGCTGATTTCAATTGCATGATATTTTAGTTGGTCATGTAAATGTATATAAAAGAAGTGTTTATAAAAATAAAGCGAGATGACCTTGCAATTTCACTTTGATATTTTGAGTGACGCATATGTTCTTCTTTGAATAAACATTGATGGGCGAAAACAGCATTAACTTTCGAATTTGTTTCGTTGTCATATGTATGCATATATACATACGCGCACACACACAAACATATGCATATATATATATATATATATATATATACTTATCAGAAATGCTAAACAAATAGTATTCTATGATCTGCTATAGCATTGAGCACTTTGCGCAATCAATGGCATCTACATATCTAAGGATATAGAGAGAGCGACAGAGAGAGGGAGAGAGAGTGGTGCTCGTGAACCCCACCAGAACATGAACATCTTAAAAGTGTTCAAACTCTGCCATCTTTTTCAAATTGCATGATTTTAATAGAATACATGTTCTTCCCAAAATGCGGCTGACACTATCCCGTTTTTTTTTTACAATAATAGACCAAAATTCTTCTTAGCGAGATAGGCATCCTGTTCAGGATTACAAACAGTACTCAATATAAGTTATAACTGAACGCTCAGTTACGCGCTCTCATCCATGATAGTCTGTGAGTTACTTATCCTCTCACGTG
This sequence comes from Lytechinus variegatus, assembly GCF_018143015.1. Taxonomy (NCBI): domain Eukaryota; kingdom Metazoa; phylum Echinodermata; class Echinoidea; order Temnopleuroida; family Toxopneustidae; genus Lytechinus; species Lytechinus variegatus. Next base: position 9,810,291 of record NC_054758.1, on the reverse strand, counting down.
GATCCTGCGTGCACAATTCCTTAAATGCCGATCATGTTTTACATAAGATTTTTTTATTTATTATTTATTTATTCGTTTATACATGTCATGGGAATGTACATAGTGTTATCAACAAAAAATTGAATAGATTAAATATTTACATAATAATAATGTATAATTATGATAATTTACATAACTGATTATAACAAGGTTGCAGACATACAGTGGTATGACACAATAAGCAGATGCTTGAGCTGTTGTCAGACCTTTGGATATATGAAATACATACATAAATATAAAAACAATACTAAAAAGTCAAAAACTAATGATTACACAACGATGGGAAGGAAAAAAAAATTATTATGTGCCACAACTATTTACAAATATTTACAAGGAGTGTGTGAGGCGTGAAGCATAACAATAATTGAAATTATATCAATCTTTAAGTTTAAAATTTATGTTTACATGTACTAATACTACTTGGTATAAGATAAATCACTATTTTGAAATTGATTATACATTTTACATTTTACTGATAACTGATATCCCTGACTTTGCCGATGATCATAATGATGTGATATCTTTAGTTTCCTCATTATTCTAATAATGATAAAGAAATATTGATACTATATTGATGATTATAATAATGACATTCAGTCTTGCTGAACCGAGTATTTATTTTTATTCCTGTATGAATATGTTGAATGAATAAATAAATACATAAAAAATAAATAAATAAATGAATAAGGAACTTGGTGATATTTTGCTTATTTTGCGTCGTTCACTCATAACAATAATAATGATAATAATGATAACGATAATATTAATAATCATCTTTGCCGTGTACAGGATGAAGTATAGTAATTTCTCATTTTTCTTGATACTGATTTTCTTTCATCTTGTAAATCGATTTCATTTAGATTTGAATTTACCGATTGAGGGCGTATCGCTCTTTTGCCAGGTCATGGGAAGCGTGTCGCTCGTCCGTCTACATAGTTCTTAAATTTCTCTAGTTTCGTGATGCGAGCCCAATGACGTAAGTATTATTTTGTTTATTTTGAAGTTTATTAATTATATTATCAGATAAGCCGAATGGCATGCTGGAATATCGCTCTGAAGTAATGAAACTAATGTGTCAAAATTATGTTGGCCGAGTGAATTTGTTCAATTGTTAACACCGTATACATATACATGCATGCATTACGTATTAAATAGACAGCGTACGTGGCGGTACTTTTGTATGAAAGGTGAGCAACTTGAATTTGGCGCCTTCGGGCACGTGATGCATTGGCATTGTCATAAGCCATGTAAACATGTAAACATACAGAAGTATGTTTACAGAAATGCACTTAAAGTCGTAGTTGATTTCCTTTATTATGAAAACTGTTTTACAATAAGGTGAATTTAGGGTGCATTAATCATTGTACTTGTCGATTCAGTTTATACAAGTATTGTTTATTCTGTTATTAATTGAAGATTGAACCAGTCTCATTATGCACACATCGGCTACAATGTATGTCTGATTCTTGAGTTTATTTAGTTTCGACGTATCACACGGTACAATTCTCACAATATTAATAATAATAATAACAACAGCAATAATAATAATAATGATTTTAATACACGACCAAGAAAAAAAAGAGAAACGAAAAAAAAGAAGGAAAGAGAGAGGGGGTGATTGTTTTTTTTAATATTGTGTAAAAATCTATCCCAAAATTTGATTTTTTTATGAAGAAAAAATTGCTCGCTTTCTTCCCTCGCTCGCTACTTTTTCCATAAGTCTGTTGATAAGCCATATCTAGCCCGCTCACCAAGTTAATACCTGCCATCGAAACAGACTGTATACGAACATGACGAGCCTCTCAACAACGCCCTCTTCAGACGATGTCATCACCTCCAACTTCGACTCACAGGCTATCTAGAATTTAAAAGACTATCATGAAAATATATCAGCCCCATAAGAAGTACTAGTACCCCAAAAGAATATAAAACGAATAATGTACCTATAAAGGACTCTCATTGCACAAAAGAAATGTTCTCTTGGCCCTAACACTGGGCAATAGCATCGCACACTACTAGAGGCACCTCGATCGCCAACTACGAAACATCACCATAAGTATTGATCAACAAAAAATAGTCACTTGAACCAAAAATTGAATCACTGAAACTAGAACTTTGATCGAAAATCACACCAAAAAAATATATATCATGACAACATCCGCACCACACAGGAGCGTGGGAGACGTAAATGTATAAGCACACCACACACAAAAAGACAAGCGAACCCTGTCGAGACACCTACACACAAACATCTTCTTCTTCTTCGTATTATCATTATTATTATTGTTGTTATTATTATTATCATTATTATAATTATTATTATTGTTGTTATTATTGTTATTATTACTATTATTATTACCATTATTATTATCATCACTATTCTCTTGATTTCCTCCAGTCCTGGAGAACTGCGGGATCCAGTGGTACACAGAAAAAAAAATTACACCACAACACCACAAGCACCTAGTCTAACAACGGTAACAAAGTTGCTAAAAAGACACAGACTTCAACTAAAAAACGTAGTTTGCATTCACAGACCCCTGGTTTTCGCAATTCGTTAACAGGTTCATAACACAGAGTCTCAAGTTGTGGGACTAGGCTCACATTCACTATTTACTGTCGCTATTTGACACAGACATCGAGTTTGGCGTCTAGTCTTCTATCTGGAATGGGATGATTGGTTAAAGTGTCAAATATGAGTCTGTGCTTGCAGACTACAAAAAAGCACAAACAAACCACTACCAGGCCCCCCCCAAAAAAAAAAAAAATAGCCACAATTATCATTCTATCCAACTAAACACTCACATCAACTTAATCCTCTCTATTATATTAGGACGTCTCAAATTTTGCCCTGTCCCAATACAGATAAACCACCAACGGAAAATAAAGTGGATCTAACCCCTTCTTTGCTTGCGTGCATGTGAGGGTGTGTGATTATGTGCATGTGTATAAGGGTGAGCGTGTGCGTTTCTTTTTGCTTGTATGGAATCACTTCTGACAATTAGACATCGAGTTCCGACATTAAAAAATGGAAATTATTACAATGGAGATCACATTTCCATGAGTCTCAATATCTTAATTCTAAAAAGGGATTAGATCAATAAAATGAAAATTTAAGAATTGAAAAAAGGAGACCCATAGATTTCTTTTGCAAAATGTGAAATCATATTCACATGGTTGTGTATTATTTTATTTTTTGTTACATTTATAAACACTGCAATATGAAATTTTTGAAATGCTTTTCAAGGGAGTTTCGAATTCCAGATGTCAATGATGTCATAATCCTACAAGGGTTGCATTAAAATCCATTTCAAATCACCTTTTTCAGTAATTTACATTAGAGTTGTTTAATGAACACTTTTTAGTATCAATTATTCTTAAGTTAAATTTTATTGAAAATGTATGTGCAATTATACTAGCTCATGTAGGATTATGACATCATTGGCATCTGGGGTTCACTGTTTGCGGCCATGCCTTACTTTGGCGCAAATAAGAATTTAAATCACTGCAAAAGAATACGTACTGATTATCGAAGCGTGAAGAAGTACCACATGAATATGGTATCAAATTAATTGGGAGAATTAATGTGTGAAGTTTTAACATGTATATATATATATATATATATATGTATATATATATATATATATATATATATTTCATTCTCTCATTCAAAGAACATATTATGCGCCACTCAAGTAAATTTACACCATCACCTCACTTTATTTGTATACTATTATCAGTAGATATATGGATTCACCTCTCTTTTTAAATATACCGACAAATGGCCAAGTAAAATATTTTGCAAGTGAAATTAGCGATTATACAATGTACATTCAACAAGAAAATTGGGGGAAATTTTTAGTAATAATACGCCCCATGGACCACTTACAAGAGCAAGTGCGAGAGAGAACAAAAAATTACTTTAATATTGACGATCTTATGTAAGTAAATAATAGTACGCGACACTAAATCAATGATAGGAACGATAAATCTCGTTTTCCCCAATATATACAATAATAATTATCATGGCATAAAACTGATATAAGAAACATTTGCAATGCAACCATGGGTTCCGTAAGAATAATATCATAGTTGGAATATACCTTTTTATAACAGCTTCAACTAAAATTATGGAAAATTTTACGTGAAAATAGCAGAAAAAATAATGTAAGTACCATACAATATTCCTCTCACATTGACAGACCACTCCCTACAGAGGAGGTTTAAATCTTTTTTTCACACAAACCAGGGAATCGTTCATGTCCCTGCGCAGACATAACTGTTTAATGAGTAAAACATCACTAATCATAAATTGATGTTAACAATGAGTTATGTATGTAACTTAATAACAGTACTAGATTCTTGTCCGTAAATAAAGGATAACAGTATTCATCTACTATAAACACCCTACAATAGGTGTTAAGTAATTTTGGAAATGTTAACACCATTATTTCCTCTTAAACAATGAACAAATGAAATGCTTCTAAACAAAGAATGAAAGCTCCACACTATGTACAATCTGAAAAAAAAAATCAATGAATGGAAATTAATGAAAATGAGTAAATACAAACTGGAACCTGATCATTGGTTATGATTAAAAATTATCGAAAGATAATTTTGACTTAAGTATTCAAGCAAACATATTAATAATTGAAAAGATATATTTCTCTATCAGAAAACAAAACAAAAAAGTAAGCAATTCTCAAATAAATTTAATTTTCGTACAATCCGTGCATTACACATCTATTTGATGTACTTGATATACATGATGAAATTAAATTAATTTTCAGCGGAATCTTGAATCGAAAATGTATATACAGCTAGGTTTCTGTATAACAAAGTTTTCGCAGGTCTTGCGAATGTTTACACTTTCATTTCATCTAAGACAAACACTAGTATCAATTTTCTTCAAAATCAAAGATTCGCACTAATTATTAGGTACACATCTGAGTATGACGAAAAAACAAATAAATGAAATCGAAAAATATTTTGAGATTAGAACGCGCTCATTTCTTATGATCACTTAGAGATAGATTTAGAATAAACTTTATTTGTAAGCAAGCCTTTTATTGGCAATATACAAAACTATATTTTTTTTAAAATAATATAATTCTGAACGAAATTCATGCACATCAAGAATGTATGTACAAAATAGTTTCGGTATATTTATAAATTTACAAACACGAGAAAATCTAGTTTTGACGTTTATATGGAATACTCGTTTCATCACGAATATATATATATATATTTATATATATATATATATATATATATATATATATATATATATATATATATATATAATATATATATATATATATATATATATATATATATATATATACCTAGATTCAACCAAAGGGCGAATGCTCGAAAATTGTACGCAAAGGGGAATTCAACCTATATCACGTTAATGAGGCTATGCGTGATTAAATTTTGATTTTGATAAATATTTGTGAATAACGGGAGGTAATCTAAAAAAGTGAGGACCTTTTCCCTGTGTCCCTGCGTTTAATTTGGAATATACAATTTTTGGTTCTCCCAAAAATTCTCCCTAAGGTATTTTTACCCCACAATGAACGAAAGGGACCTTCTCCTTTCAGTATTTGTAAAGTCGGCTCCTTCGCCTTATTAACTGGGCAGTATTTATTTTTTTTAAAATGAGAAAATAAAATAAATTTGTTTATTTTACGATCAGACAAAACAAAAATTAATGTTTTTCTAGAAAATATGTTGCACCACATGATATTAATAATATAAATTTGTAAATGCATGCAATTCCCCTTTTCGTCACATATAGCAGCACTATATTCCCCTTTGTAAGATCATGCAATTCCCCTTTTCGTCACATATAGCAGCACTATATTTCCCTTTGTAAGTTCATGCAATTCCCCTTTTCGTCACATATAGCAGCACTATATTCCCTTTGTAAGTTCATGCAATTCCCCTTTTCGTCACATACAGCAGCACTATATTCCCTTTGTAAGTTCATGCAATTCCCCTTTTCGTCACATATAGCAGCACTATATTCCCTTTGTAAGTTCATGCAATTCCCCTTTTCGTCACATATAGCAGCACTATATTCCCTTTGTAAGTACATGCAATTCCCCTTTTCGTCACATATAGCAGCACTATATTTCCCTTAGTAAGTACATGCAATTCCCCTTTTCGTCACATATAGCAGCACTATATTCCCTTTGTATATATGCAATTCCCCTTTTCGTCACATATAGCAGCACTATATTTCCCTTAGTAAGTACATGCAATTCCCCTTTTCGTCACATATACCAGCACTATATTCCCCTTTGTATATATGCAATTCCCCTTTCTCGTCATATACAGCACCACTATATAATTATATTCCCCTTTGTGTACATGCAATACCTCTTTTTGTCACATGTAGCACCACTATATTCCCCTTTGGAAGTACACGCAATACCCGTTTTTGTCAAACATAACACCACTATATAGGGGATTATTTTAAGAGTATTATACCATGGTCACATTTCTTCTACGGCGGCCGTACGGCGAGTCGAAAACAGCCGTTTTATCAATTTTGATTCAAACCACCTATATGTAGTTGGACAAAAAATGTTAAAACGGCTGTTTTCGACTCGCCGTACGGCCGCCGTAGAACAAATGTGACCATGGCATTAATAAGAGCTTTCCGAAAGGAATACTATGATATTCACAGAGGAAAGGGATTATTTCTCCCATATTAAAAAATGGTGAAAGAGAAAACCTATAAAATTTGCGGTCAATAACGTTGCTCAATATCGATTATAAGTTGATTACAACAGTACTCGCTAATGGATTACAGAAAGTCCTGCATAAATTGATTGACGAAGATCAGGAGGGATATTAGACGTGGTTTTGATGTAGCAAGGCTCATTCAGGATGTAATTGATATTTTCAAATACAACATAATTAAAGCTACTTTCGTAGAATTAAGCCGTGTGTCATGGGACAATAGATACGTACGTCATGTATTGAACTGTGCGGACATCACAATCGCAAGCCGGTCCCGATTTCAAAAGCTGAACAAATTTTTCGGAAATATATTTAGTCGTGTTATACGCAACCTGCCGAAAGGTGTCTATTTTTGTTGATTTTCACAAAGCGTTTGACACGCTAGAGTGGAATTTTATTTGATATTGTTTAAGAGCTTATGGTTTTAAAACTGGATTTAGGAAATCGATAGCTATATTATATATATTCAACAACGTCATTTTGAATGGATGGCTAACATATTATCGTCTGTTGAGAGCCATATGGGCGTTATTACATTTTAAAGGTGTTCCGTTCGGAGCCAGAAGGGCGCTATTGCTGTACAAAGTCAATAGCAATAGCGCCCTTCTGGTTCCCAACGGAACATCTTTGATCTGCAATAGCGCCCTTCTGGTCCTCCGCCGACGATGTATTCCCATCAAGAGGCGTTACTCGTTAGACAAGGATATCCATTACCGGCTCCTTTGTTTATTTTGGCAATAGAAAAAAAAAATAGCCCTTAAAGTGAGAGATACAGAAAAAAAGTTTGGGGAAAATCGGACAGGTAATAAAAAAAGTTATGACTTTTTAATGATTTGAAAAAAAATGGGCAAATCAGTGAAAACTTTTAGACATGTTGCCAATTTGATGACGTCGTGGGTGCACTAATTACCATAATTTTGTTTATATTTATAGTGCAAAATGCATCATTTCTACAGTACGTAAGCTACAAAGTTTGTATTGATGTAAACATGCATATAGGGGATCTACCTATCTATCATCATGGAGCTTTAGCTCCATGATTTAAACACTCATAAATTTGTTATTAGTTGTCCGATTTTTCTCAACTTTTTTTTTGTTCTGATCATCTAATATTTCTGATCCTGTTGAAAAAATATTTTTGGGTAGACTCTTCTTTTTAAAATATGTGTTGCAAAAAACGGTGTCAAGAGTGATCATGATTTGGGGGGGGGGGGAGGGGTGACCGGTGAGAATGCAAGATTTTAACCTGCATGTATTATTTTTCATAGATGGTTTGGGCATCAGTGGATTACCGTGATTCATAGCATGGCGGTAAGGAGGTTAAATACTGAGCAACGTAATGTAGCCTACAGCGCAAGCTGGGGGATGATCATGGGGTGGCATGGGCGTACCCCCGCCCCCCCCCCCAGTTTGGGATGGTGTTCAGTCAGGGGAAAGTGAGTTTAAGTTCTGAAAAGGGTTAAAGACCGCCCCCCACAAAAAGTCTTCACGACTTATGGATCATGATTATTTTAAAAAATTGAAGTTTTGGGGCTGTATTTAATTTTTTTTTTTTTTTTTAATTTACAATCAATAGGGTAGTGGATGCCCATTCATTTTAAGACTAATTACGGCAATGGGATGTTGATTACAAACTCATTATGCGCCTATATTCTTGAAGTAGGTATACCAATTTAAGGCATAACACATTTATAGGCATATAAACTAATCCACCCACACTCTTCTCAGCTCATTTCACGTTGTTGTTGTGCACCCCCCCCCAAACACACACTCAAATAAACACATTATGAGATTGTGGTCATTGCCCACTAGGCGTTTGATAAATAAAAATTCAATTCATCTCATTTCCCTCATTCCCTCAAACGCATGCCCATAGTTACACCAAACCAAGCAATAGGCCAACCACCTTACACACCCCTATACGCATGTATAAACACCCCCCAAACAAAAAGAACACTTACATAAACACGTATAACATACATACACAAACACTTTTTCAATATATTTACAGACTAATATATGTATCCCCACACGCCACACACACACATATTAAAAACAAACATACACCAATACCTGTACATGAATAATAGTAAAGTCTGTTTTGACAGTGGGATTTAGATAATAAGCTTGAAGCTTACAAAATTTGTGGTGAGAGCCCCCTCCCCTGTCCCCGCAAGAAAATGAAATAAAAAAATAATAAAGGTGTACGCACGGCAGCCACGTTTATTGTGCCCCCAAGAGGGGGGGATACCTGGAAGAGTAACTTTGTCTTCATATGGAAGAATCATTTCACCCTGAAACACAATGTCGTGCGTTTCTAAAACTCTAAGTCTTACTCCTCTCTTACAGTAACTGCAGGCAGTGTTATTGAGAAGTCTGCATGATTATTACCCCCCCCCCTGCAGACAAATGAAGAAAAAGACTGCGTCCAAGATTAAAGACAAAAACTTACACCAACAAATGTCATACGAGGACAGAAGTGCATCTGATTAAGTGAATTTTAATGAAACAAGTAATCTATCACAATGTGAAAACATCCATTCATACACAATGTAAAAACTTCACAATGAAGTTGAAGCATGAACTGCACCAAACCTGGGTTATCCACAAAGTACTTATAAACACCAAACATGCAAAGGAACAATTGAAATGTCACATTTCATGAACTACGACCTCTTGTACATGTCCAACTCACAGTACTAAATACATACAGATTACTACAGATACTACAAATCTCAGTTCTTGAAAAATTTCCTTTCAATTTCTCATAATTTCTAGACATGCAGTGCCATATGTGACATAAGGGGAAGCATTGTATTGATGCTATGAACGATACGGAGCGCTTCATTTATCTATAATTATGAGCAAATTTTTTTGTATTAATAATTAATAATAAAATAATAATTAATAATTAATTAATAATTGTTATATTTATACCAAATGTATATTTTAAACCAAGACAAACGGTTAATTTATGTAACACATTGCATATTATGGCAATGGAAAAACTTGTTGAACCTTTGTTATGAATTGTTAATTAATAAGTTTCCTACTTCATACTTGAACAATAAACACACAAACGTATATTATACAATGGGTATACAATACTATGAAAAGGAGCAATGCATGTAATAACATCCAGCAAAATTCTTCAACGTTCGTCATGAATTTTGATATCTGTCCTGTTTTGTATAAAAAATAAACACAGCAATCGATATTATGCAGGTAAACTTTGTTTCTCAGTTTTTTAGGTGAATTTTTCGATAAACTAGTACAGCGAGAGAAAGAGAAGGGGGTGGTGCTGACAAGGGAAGGATATGTCATGAATTTCTTCTTCTCGTGTCCAATTCCACAAATACATGAACTACAATGTAGCTGTTACACATCTAGAGCAAGTGAAACATAAGACAAGCACTTATCAAATAAATGATATCCATTCCAGTACATTTCACATTACACTTGATCTCCTGAGCAGAAGTCAACTGAATTGAATAAAAAAAAACATACTCCAGCCATGCTTACACTTACAAAAATGACGTACCTGTGCTATCATGTATATTTTTATGCATATATACACTGATTGTCTGCCAAGTATACCTGCTTTGTCCCCAGCACCAACATTAAAAAAAGAAGTAAACCCCCAAAACATTAGGGGAGGCTTTAGAAGGCATTTGCTCAGGTAGGCAATAAGTCAGATTTAATTTTATACAGCCTTTTTAATAAGGCTGCTGAGAGTTAGGTGAATCAACAATGAAATACTTAATTCCAATTATTTGCAATTAAAGCTGCCTTCACAAACAAACAATCATCTGTCTTACTAGACTAATGATTACATCTCCGAGTTTGAACTAGAATCAGCTAGGCATGACATTACTAGCACAACATATATTTGTATTTATATATTGTACAGTGGGTAAAATGCTCTAGTTGGAGTGAGGCTGAGAAGCTAAATTTAATCTGAATGCTGGATGCTGAATCTGGTAGTGTAATTTTTAAAATTAATTGTGCATTTTTTTGTGCATAATTAGGAAATGAATTATTCATAATGCGTATTTTATGCATTTGGGGGATATTTTCATAATTTCAGCCTAAACAAGTACAAAATTACATGAAAACTGTGTAATAATGAAGATTAATGTTTCCCAAATGTGAAATAAATCAATTCTTATCTATTTTTATGAGTACAGCAGATTTGCATAAAGTATTAATGTATGTAAATGTACACAAATATATGCAGCTATAGCCTTTTTAATGACATGCGCATACTAATTCAGTACTGCCGACCTAAAAGCGCATTCTTGTCTTTTACATTTGGATAAGGGGTACCAAACTCATTAGATGTCAATAATTATTCAGATCATAAAAATATCAATCTCATTCCACCTGTCGACCTGAAAACCTTTTATTATTCAATTATTTTCAATAGCAAACATACATACATACATTTTCACAAGTGTTTCATTCCTGCACCAAAAGCATTCGTTCTGGTAAATGAGGGACATAGACAATTCATTGGACAATTAAATGTTTTCTATGAAGACAGGTGCAATGCAGTATGGCATGATGGTGCTATGCATTCATAGACATCTATAGATCTTAGTACCCCCTAAAGAAGCGAAAGAGGATAGAAAAGTACGGAATACGTTTTTTTGTTGGCATGTCTGCTAATTGGCCCATAATACCCCTTAGGTAGGTCTGATAAGGACAAATGTGGTATCAAAATCAGGGAGTAAGATTTAAGGGGAGTGAGAGCGATTGCTCTCCCAGCTCCCCTTAAATGCTTTTTGGGGAGTGATTTACAGAGCCCCTTGTAACCCCAATCTTTCTACGTGAAGAACAAATTTAGCTCCCCTAAAAATTCTCCTTGAGAGCCTCTAGGAGAGCTATTTATAGCTCCCCTGTAAATTTTAAAAATCAGTCCCTGCAAAATGTGTGCAAGACAAGACTGCAAGGGAAAAAGTCATAAAGCGAGAATCTGAAATTGGTAGCGGTCGCGATGCAATCGCCAAAACTATGGAGGAGGGCAGTTAGGGATAAATGATAAGAGCCCCAGGGGCCTGGTGCTCACCTGATGTCATGCAATTGTCATATGTAATTGCAAATTAGTAATTACCACATGCTTCAATTGAGCAACTTTCAATCCTATGCCTCTAGTAGTATTTTATCAATAAATTTGATTGAGAGATCCTCTGACTTGCCTACCAAATGGTCACCCCTGAACAAACTGTTGCCCTGTGGGCCCTATGTACTCTTAATCCTGCCAGCAAATCTGACATCAACTACCTCTGCCCCTGCAATTGCCTGAATCACATTTCAAAAATATGTTTGCATGCATTATTTTATTTAAAATCCTCATAGCTCGATCATGAGAGGGTACTCCTCCAATGCTCCACCCACTTGATTGTAAGGGACCCTAACACAATTCATCAAAGTACCATAAAATAATTGATAACAAGCATGACCCCACAGCTAATATTTAGGTGATTAATCACTATCCGCATGCTCTGTTGCCCATGAGCCGACAGTTTTTGCAGGGACGAGCATCTGTGCAGTTATAAGCCTTCGGCTCAGGTGAGCTCATATAGAAAGACTTCACTAATTGGATTGTTGAAAACACTCAAAAGGGATTTATGAAGACTGTAAGTTTATTTTATTCTAAGCACAATCCTGAATCTATCCTAAAAGATGCATGTTAATGTTACCAGAAATGTCCCGATTAACCTGTTAGCCCATCACCTCATTAACTTATCCCAAGTCGTTTGACTCTTTCCTCTGTCAGTCGTTCGGTCTTCCGCACCTCGTTCATGACCTTGGTTGCTATGGTCCTTACATCATGTCTGAAGGCTGGAAATCTCATTTTGAATTTTCTAATTTCTGCTCTTGCTGTTGAAATCAAAGTGACATTGAAGTTATTGCAATTACTATCAATAAAGATAGATATAGCATAGATTGCCATAAATTTAAAATAAGTTAACAGGTGAGAAGCACCTGATCTAAAAAACTCCCCGATAATATCAGGGAGATTCAGTGAGGTCTAACTTGATTCTCTCAAGTTGTTAGATGTACCAACACGTTATAAAAGTATGCATGGTATTCACATGAGAAAAAGAATGATACGAACACCCGTGGAAACCTCTTCTCTGAATGATGCATACGACTTAGCAAAATAGACTACTAGCAGTATGACAAATCCTCAGGGAATACTTTTTGCCCCTTTTTCCGCTTTTCCACTTTTGCTGATCCTTTTTATGTGTAAAAAGTCACATAACAAAAGGAAGCATCTGTACTACATGAGGCATTCATAATTCAGTCTCATTTATCCAGATTAAGAAGACAAAATAACTGGTAACTGCATCTAAAGACTGGGCTTGATAGAATCAAGTGAAAACTCAATTGATCTCCCTGATAATATCAAGGAGATTTTGAAGATTGGCTGTGAGAATATGATTGATATGGGGGGGGGGGGTAATTTCCGAAAATCGGTGTATCTGGTATTCCCCTTTTTAAATACCGGAGTACTCGGTGAAAAAACAAATACCGCTTCAAACTACAAAATGACCTATAAGTTGTAATGAGAATATTTACAGAAAAAAAAGCCAAAACAGACAAGGTCAGGGGAAACTCAATATTTTTAATGTATTATTATCCTAAATGGTCAGTATGACAGATGGCCCAAAAACATAACAGTGTGGCAGAGGCAAAAAAAAAAGACAAGGGTCACATTCAAACTGCATTTGTCTAGTAATTATATTTCAAACCTGAAAATTACATGATCAGTGTTTTCAAACACCTAGTAGTTTGTCAATGTTTGTGTAGATCATATGTGACCGCGTATCTCAAAACCAACAAAAAGTTGCACAAACCGATTTTACACAAGGACCAAAAATATAGGACCAAAATATGTCAATTTATTTTTCTACATATTTTCTGAAAGAGCAATTCTTCTTGGATCATAAAACAAACAGGAAATATGTCTTTACTGCAGTTTTTCTAGCACACTTTGTCTTTAGGGGGTAGAGTTCCCTTTTCATTCTTGAAATTCTTTTATATCCTCTTCACTTTCAAACTCTTGATAACTTTTAAAAGGATGATGCTATTGCATCGAAAGTTGAGAATAAGCATAACTAGACTGTTTGTAATGAGTGTGTCAAATTTCAGCTTAATTTAATAATACCTTCACAGTGATTGCTGTGGAGATTTGTATTCTGCTTTTTGTCCCATGCACCGCACGGAGCGCCCCTGGTTGAGATTTTGCATTTGAATAGACCCCAAACTTCAAAGCCCCTTTTCTAAGTAAATACTTTTTTTAGAATGGGTACTTTCTTTTCATTATTTTGATGGGTATGATGGTTGTTTTGAGATGCAGGGTCACATATTTAAAATATAGCAGATAGTCAAACTTACATGGAAGTTTTGTTTGAGTTGATGTGAAGTATTCTTTGAAGAACTCTTTTAGTTGAGCCGTTTCCCCAGACTCCCATCTCGTGTACCTCCGTTCTAAAATGTTGAGAGAATAATTATAGACAATGAAGAATATTCATAGACTATTGTTTTTTGGAATATCAAGATAACTTCAAAATAGAAAGCATGGGATTAGTAGTCATGTTTCAGGAGAATGTATATACACACAAACTCTATTTTGGCGAATGGGGAATTATTAATGGTCTTTCACACAATCAGAGGCTCGATAACCTCACTCAAGAATTGGTGTGTTTAAGGTGCTACATTCCTGGTAAGTTAATTCACATCACATCAATTCAATGACAAGAAATAAAATCTGCATGTGAATAATTGCCAGTTAGGGCTCCCAGCATTTCAAAAAGACGATCTGTGATGAAGTCTTAAAAATTCAATAATAGTTATTTCAACCTCATTTCCAGCTATAAATGTTTTCTATATGTTGAAGTTAACTATTTGCAGTACAAAAGACTTGTACTGCAGTCAAAGAGATTACACTATCAAAGGGTCATAGCATTTTATCCTATAGATGTTATTTTGATATTTTTGATATTTTGGGCCAATTATAAATTTCCCTGACATTTCTTTGATGTCAGTATAGCAGGGACAAAGAAAACTGTTACAGCAAGTTGTACCAAATAAATATATAATCAACAATTTCATAAAAGGACAGAGAGAATCCTGATTAGAAGGACTGGACACTGCAGGGAGACCTGTAATAAACAAAACATACAGAAATTCATACATCCATGTTTATTCATTGCAAATTAAACTGTATTAAAGATCAATGTCTCTAAAACATATTTTTTCTTTAGCACAAGGAGGAATAAACTAGTAAACAATTAGTTACACTATTGATATACAGGGATTGTTTTAATATGCAGTACCTCTTGATGAATCTTCCTGACGATTGAGGGGTACCAGGGTAGGATTTTTCCTAGGACAAAGAGGTCCAGGGGCTGATACACCACCAGATGATCCAGCTGAAATAAACAATACAGAAACAGAAAGTTATATTTTCACATTGCAGGTAATTCACTTAATGCCATTTATAACAGATTCTGACTGAGACTTATAAATCATAAAAACACATTTATTCCAAGAAAATGTAAAAAACAAACTTAGGTATATTATGATGACGATGTAAGAACATCAATTGCTAATACCTTTATACTTCTCATACCAAAATGAAATTTACTGAATGTGCAGGAGGTTCTAAAAAGTGAATATTTTAAGATGATTACCCCTACCGAAATTTAAGCGTGCCGCTTGCTAGTAACCAGCATGCGACTAGCAGGGCGCTCGCTTAATAAGCGAGTGCATGCTAGCGAACAGTCCCTGCTCGCTAAAAGATCGCTTAACTATTACTCTGCACGCATATCACACGCTTATTAAGCTAGCCGCATGCTAGTTACTAGCATGCCGCAAGCTTGCGCAAGCTAGTCGCACGCTTCCCGCAAGCTTGGAAATTTCTTTAGGGTTCTAGCACATGTCTAATTGAAGTGAAAAAAAAACATATAGTACCTCCATCATTACATCGTGATGAATTTTGAGGATCAAGGCGTTCCTTAGTGGGACTCTGTGGGACTCTAGGAGGAGAAAGAGGTCCAAGGGTTGGTACACCAACAGATGATCCGGCTGAAATGACCAATACAGAAATACAGAGCTACAAATGAGACATAACAATCATATAGACAGATTTTTCTAGGATTTTTCTAGTAATAGGATGAGGATGGCAGAATATTAACCCTAATCCTATTGGGATATTTCAATCACTTCAGTCCATCGTTGATCGCGCAAGCGCGCCG
Source organism: Lytechinus variegatus (assembly GCF_018143015.1). Taxonomy (NCBI): domain Eukaryota; kingdom Metazoa; phylum Echinodermata; class Echinoidea; order Temnopleuroida; family Toxopneustidae; genus Lytechinus; species Lytechinus variegatus. The sequence continues at coordinate 9,794,236 of NC_054758.1, read as the reverse complement.
AAATTTGGCATGCACATAGCCTGTGATGTTAACTCTTAGATTGTGTAAATTTTTCAAAAATCTATTCATTAGGCTAAATAAGCATTAATTATGCATAATTATGCATGAATTCTAATAAACAGAAATAAATCACTTACTGAAGCTCCAAATGTGCTGGTTTTTGGTCTAGATACTCCTTGTAATGTTGCAGACAAATAATCATGACAAAAAATTGCTATCAAAATTAATTTCTTATGTATTTTATTGTTTTTTTCAATTTCTTATGTATTTTTTTTGTTTTTTCGACTTTATTATTTATCTTGTTTTTTTATGGATATTGTCGGTGACATAAGAGTCACAAAAAGTACATTTTTAATTCATTTCATCAATTAAAATGAAAAATAGACAATTATGAAAAAAACATCTGCAACTCACCTTCATCAATGTCCATCAGGCGCCGTCCAACAACAGTCAGAGCTTTTACTGCCAATGGGGCTTGGTAGATATTCTTATTCGTTTCCTCTGAATGACCAAGATGCTTGTATATGTAACCCCTATCCATTTCAGGGACATCCATCAGTGAGAAAATTGTGCTCACTCTGTGTCGATTTTTGGTTGCCGTCATGTTTTCTGGTTCTGTCAGTTTGAGTTGTTGACAAACGCTATTGACGGCATGCCAGCCAGATACGTGGTCATTAGAAGCCCCTGTACTTGGAAACATGAAACGGTTTGTGGGAGATATTCCAACCTCCCGCCTAATCTCTTCATCAGCAAGGATATGCATCGCTTCATGAGTGTCTTCAGGAAAGAGGACTGATACCAAATGCTTCACTCCCTTTCCACTTTGGTAGGCAATCTTCAGCTTGCTGGCCAGTGCCTTGTCTATTTCATCCAAACCACCAATCTGGCACTTGTCTAGCCAAGCACCTTTGTCAGCATCTTCCCACTCTTTCAGTAACAACCGGCTGGGCTCCCCACCCCTTCTAGCGTTGAATAAAGTGAGTCTGCAAGTTACATTGTTACGTAGGCTCGTATAAAGATGTAAATCTGGGAAGGCATATCTTTCACTGACAAGCTGTTTGATTTGAGCAGCAGTGTAGTCTCGAACTCTACGAATATCATCGTCATTTGGAGCTGACTCTGGTCTCCTAAGTTTTTCCTGTCTGCCTTGCTGGAGGGCATACATGGCATCTCCAAAGATCATGTTGTAATTGAGCTCTAATACGGAAACAAACTTATCAATCTCTCGTGCTTTCATATCACCCTCGTCATCATCTTCGATCAGATACAAGCCTTTCAAGATCTTGCTAGATGCCTTCAATAGATAGTACAATCCCAGCTTGAGGCCAGCTTTCAGTGATCTTCCATCTTTAAGTGAGTCTGAATCTTCAACTGTTGTGCATGTGTTAATGGCTTCCTCAAGATGGCCGAAATTATTTCGTTTAAATAAATCTGCAATATTCCCATCATCTGTAGGTAATTTCCCAAGGGTTTGCTCACTCTCTTTCATGTGCAAATACAAATTTGCCAGTCGTCTCATATCCGACATTACAGATTTTCTTACTTCTGCGTGTTTACTTTGTTTTCTCTTCTCTTTCATCCACAGCCTTCTACCAATTTTCAACAAGACAGGATCCGTTGTGCAAAGTTGGCTGGATCGGTTGCCCTTTCGAAATCTTGATACTATGTTTGTAACAAAATCAGTATCTTGAGCTAAGATTTCCTCATGCCTAAGCATGCTGACAGGCAAGCCAGCTCCATGAATTGCGGACTCACTTTCCTTTGCACACTTTCGCATGTGTCTGGTAATGTACGTTCTTGCAAAAAATCCAGTGCATATCGCACACATTACAGGCTCTGAACCTTTTTTTGACAAGCGCTCCCTCTTGTAGGCAGGAGATTCCTTCTTGGCCTCGAGTTTATTTTGAAGTAGGATTCCTTCTTTCCTCATCTTTCTTATCTCCGCAACTCTATGCTTCTTGGGTAGTTGCATTGCAATTTTCACTCGCTCGTGATCTCCATGCTTCTTTTGTATGTGATCAGATAGTTTAGAAAACATCTGCCCACAAAAGATACAATACCTATGTGGTTTCCTGTATCTTGTTTGCTTATTTGTTCTTGCATGATTAGTCACTTTGTGCTCATCTTTCTTCTCTGATGGCTGATTTCCATGATCTGATGTTCTGATCTGATTACTCGGGAAAAGAGTATGGTGACGGTCTTCTGTTTTGATGGGTTTCAAATCAAATAACTTGTTTTCGGCTTGCGATATCTGCAAAACTTTTTTTTTGTTGTTGTTGTTGTAATCTCTGAATTTTCTCTTACAAGGAATGGGTTCATCATCACTATCATAATCTGATTCATCTGTTTCAGGGATTCTATCTAAAGGAGCCCACTCATCACCTGAATCAGAAGCAGACTCAGAACTGCTTGATGAGTCGGATACTGAGCTACATTGGATAGGTGACTGCAATGTACTTGATGCCACCTTTTGGTCAGTAGGCGACTGTTTTTTACTTGATGCCAGCTCTTTGTTAGTGGGAGACTCTCGAGTACTTGATGCCAGCTCTTTGTTGGTGGGAGACTCTCGAATACTTGATGCCAGCGCTTGGTCGGTGGGAGACTCTTGAGTACTTGATGCCAGCTTTTTGTTGGTGGGAGACTCTCGAGTACTTGATGCCAGCCCTTTGTTGATGGGAGACTCTCGAGTACTTGATGCCAGCCCTTTGTTGGTGGGAGACTCTCGAACACTTGATGCCAGCGCTTGGTCGGTGGGAGACTCTCTAGTCCTTGATGCCAGCTCTTTGTTGGTGGGAGACTCTCTAGTCCTTGATGCCAGCTCTTTGTTGGTGGGAGACTCTCGAGTACTTGATGCCAGCGCTTGGTCGGTGGGAGACTCTCGAGTACTTGATGCCAGCTCTTTGTTGGTGGGAGACTCTCGAGTACTTGATGCCAGCCCTTTGTTGGTGGGAGACTCTCGAGTACTTGATGCCAGCCCTTTGTTGGTGGGAGACTCTCGAATACTTGATGCCAGCGCTTGGTAGGTGGGAGACTCTCTAGTTCTTGATGCCAGCTCTTTGTTGGTGGGAGACTCTCGAGTACTTGATGCCAGCGCTTGGTTGGGGGGAGACTCTCGAGTACTTGATGCCAGCTCTTTGTTGGTGGGAGACTCTCGAGTACTTGATGCCAGCTGTTTGTTGGTGGGAGACTCTCGAGTACTTGATGCCAGCGCTTGGTTGGGGGGAGACTCTCGAGTACTTGATGCCAGCTCTTTGTTGGTGGGAGACTCTCTAGTCCTTGATGCCAGCTCTTTGTTGGTGGGAGACTCTTGAGTACTTGATGCCAGCTCTTTGTTGGTGGGAGACTCTCGAATACTTGATGCCAGCGCTTGGTCGGTGGGAGACTCTCGAGTAGTTAATGCCAGCTCTTTGTTGGTGGGAGACTCTCGAGTACTTGATGCCAGCTCTTTGTTGGTGGGAGACTCTCTAGTACTTGATGCCAGCTCTTTGTTGGTGGGAGACTCTCGAGTACTTGATGCCAGCTCTTTGTTGGTGGGAGACTCTCGAGTACTTGATGCCAGCTCTTTGTTGGTGGGAGACTCTCGAGTACTTGATGCCAGCTCTTTGTTGGGGGGAGACTCTAGTCCTTGATGCCAGCTCTTTGTTGGTGGGAGACTCTCGAGTACTTGATGCCAGCTCTTTGTTTTTGGGAGACTCTCGAATACTTGATGCCAGCGCTTGGTCGGTGGGAGACTCTCGAGTAGTTAATGCCAGCTCTTTGTTGGTGGGAGACTCTCGAGTACTTGATGCCAGCTCTTTGTTGGTGGGAGATTCTCTAGTACTTGATGCCAGCTCTTTGTTGGTGGGAGACTCTCTAGTACTTGATGCCAGCTCTTTGTTGGTGGGAGACTCTCGAGTACTTGATGCCAGCACTTGGATGGTGGGAGACTCTCGAGTACTTGATGCCAGCTTTTGGTTGGTAGGTATAAATGGAGTATAAAAACAACGATATTATGGTTGTTATTATGTAGACAAATATCACTTACACATGAATTAAAAATAAAAAATCTGGAAATATTTGACTGCTGTGTTGTGCTGTTTGCGCTTACAATATTCTGCCCCGCGAATCAGCGGGGCGTGCACAGAGAGTTCCTGGTTGTATGTACAGGTGATTTGAATTCACATTGATTTTGTGTGTGGACAGTGCACTGTTCGAAAAAAACGACCTGCTCCGTTTTTTTGTTTTGTTTTTTGTTTTGCAATAATTCAGCCATTTCTAGGTCAATTTTTATTTAAACAAACTATGAACATATATCTATTGTGGAAAAACTGTATGATGCATGTGGATAGTTTTGCTGCAGCTCACAAAGTAATTAAATATCTGAAGCGCCATCTCTCCCGAAACTAATCTTTACGTTTAAAGCCCAAATATAATTTTGGTAAAGATTTCAAAATGAGAATTATACGGGATGTTTATCATGACATAATACAAGCATTTGGAGACCATAGCATAATTTTTATGTATTGACTCCTTTTGAAAATTTGAATTTGACCGTTAAATTGTATTTAGCGCCCTCTCTCGATAACAGTAATATGATGTTTATTATTGGGCGTATGCTAGATTGTTTTCGAGATTTGACCACAGAATGATAAAAAGGTATACACAAAAATTGAATTCTGAAATTTTCATCCACTTTTGAGCATGAGAAGGTGTTCTTTATCAAGAAAGAATATTTCGGTTAAAACTCGGGTCCCCCAAAACTGTATATCTTAAACACATTTTACATGTAGGTAATAGCTTGACCAAAACTCATTTATTTTTCACACCATTTTTTGTGCACTATATGCATGCTATTATCATTATTTCATTTAGATTTGAAGACAAATTTTGGAGAAGAAAATATTCACTTTTACCAAAACTTTTCTTGACCTTTAAGGTTGGGTTTACTTTTTTATAGAATTTTGCTGCTTGGTTCCACATTCTTATGTACATGTGTAAATTGTCTTAAAACAATTTCATTTCTCAATTTCATTGTTCTTTTGTGAATAATATTGTTTTGTATCTTATAACTTTATGCTCCTGGAACCCTCTGCAGAAAAGCTGCATCATGTAGGTGCAGCTGAGCAGGGCAATCCAGCCATACATTGTCATTTAATTGTATATATATGGAAAATAAATACAAATACAAAACACATTACAGAGAAAATGAAAATTAAATTTTGTTTTTCTGCTGGGTTAGCAATTAAAAACAAAAATGAACCTCAAAATTTTTACCATAAGCAGTCTTCAACTTATTTTTTGTTTGTTTGGAGCTGGCAGTTGTTGGAAACGGTGGGAAATGGAGATAAAAGGAGCTGCTAGGGCATAGGGTTAAGAGAAAAAATACTAGACAAGACAAAAATACACATAATTTACAAGTAGCTTCATGTACATATTTACCTGTTTCCATGGTTCCTCCCCCTTTTTAAATCCATAATCATACAAAAGCTCTGTGCCACATAGAACTTGGCTGTTGAAAAAGGAAACAGTCCAGTGTGATCAGTTAAGTGTTTGCAATTTGTCCATCCGTGACACAAAATATAATTTGTCATAAAATTACTATAAAGATTTTTTGATACCCTCTAATAAAAAGTAACTTTCATGTTTTGAAAGATCCTTGTACACAAATCTTATTCTTATGAGGGAAAATTTAAGCAAATTTTAGTAAACCACAGCAAAAATTTCAGCTTTTACAGTACCGGTAATATATCAAATCTTTGCTTCTTCTACGGGTGCTGAAGTTTAGAATTGCTCAGACTAAACCATTTATCAGCAGTGTTTTAAAAAGTTGGCACCTTACAAACATTTCTATCTGTGCATAAAGTGTTTCACATATCAAAGAAAATCAAGAGCTTGCTTTGAAACTCTACTTGACTAATTGGAAATTCCATCTATCTTGACTTACATTAGAAATTATAGCAATCATACAATAATATTTTTTTACATAAAAATATCAAGAGTATTGAAAACTCAGCTCCTAATTACTATCTCCCACTTTACTTTGGGAGAGCGATCATTCCATTGATTTTCATTTAAATGAGTAACCATGACATCCAAATTGCAGTTTGTCAATTGATTAAAAAAAAAAAAAAATTACCATAGGACTTGTCACTTTGGAAACCAATAACTTTTCAAATTCTCATTGAATATAGATTTGGTTTCAGTTTATAAAAATATGATTTTTTACCTGTATCTTTGAGAAAGTCCCATTCTATTTGTTTCAGTGATCACAAATAAATGCAGGTATTTGCAGCAAATGTGCAAATTCTCTTTAGTCCACCTTTTTTTTAAAGAATGAGGCCTGTTAAGCATACATGTAATAATCAATTCAACTTCTCGTGTTTGACTGCAGATGGTGATAATGAAAGTTGCTGCTATTGTTTCATAAATGTTGTTGTCTGTTGTCGCCAGTTTCAATATTATAGCATCATGAGCACATTTATAATCTTTTCCAAGATGACTTGGGAAATTTGCTGCAAAAAATGTTATTTCTTTGTGATCACTGAATCAAATCAGATAGGACTTGTGCCAAGATACAGGTAAATAGTCATAATTTCTAAAAATCTAAAGACACAACTTTTTCGATCGATATACTCAGATACAGGTATTGGTTGCTAAAGTCCGGTAGTAATTTTTTTTTTTGGGGGGGGGGAGGGGGGAAAAAACTCTATGTCTATTTTCATTATTTCCAGTAATAATATCCTAAACAATAAATCATCAAGTAACTAGTCAAATATTATATTTTATTCATGATTTATTATCATCTATTTTTAAAAATGTTTACATTTTAGCAACAAACGGTTCTGGAAATAAATTTTGCTTTGTCAAGCATGTGAATCTGCTATAAGGCAACGATTGATAAAAGTAGACAGGACTAGTCCATGGAAGACTAAGACTACCTTCCTCTCATATTAACACAAACTCAAGAAGAAAGAATTTGGTGATATAGGAATTGATTTCAAAGCATACAATTCTTATCATGTACACTCTCATGTTTCCCTATAGAACTCAACATTCTAACCCGTAAAACTCAAGGGCAAGGTAATAATGTAAATTGAAGAGATTATAATTGTGATGATTCTCGCTCTTCAGTTGAATCTGAGAAAAAAATAACACATTTTTCAATAAATTATATGCAGTAAAATAAGACAATAATGTACTACAATTGTTCCAAAACTACCGTCTTATCCATTAACCCTTTGAGCGCTGATGAGTCAATTTTGCACATTCGTACAATTAGATTGAACAATTGTAATAATTAGTTCACTCTGTCATATTTCTTTTGAGAAGCTGGCAATTAATTTTTCTGCTGAGGGGTTTTTTAGTTTTTTTAGGAATTCTAGAGCCCATAATTTTGAAATATTCAGCAAAAATATGATTTTCATATTTATATATTGAATTAATAATCATATTAATTCGTAATATATTGAATTTTGATTTTCAAATAGTTTTGAAGAGTTTTTTCGTAATTTTGAGGACATTTCAAGATGAAAATTTATCATTGAAAAAGTCATATTTTCAAATTATTATATGAATTATTAATATTTTCCATATTCAAACAAATTTAGTTATCTCAATTTATGACCTAATCTTGTAGAATGATATCATAGGAACCTAAAACTGAAAGTTTTATTGTTTTATTTCATTAAGTTTTTAAAATATTTGCGTCATAAGCCATGAATTTCCGCGTAGTCCCACATGTGCATAATTTTGCCGTATTTTGCAAAATTTTGCCATTTTTATTAGCCTTATTTTTGTTATAAAATTTAACATAATCATCCAATTTCATATTTTTATTGTTTATATCTTCAAATTAAATATGTTTCATCATTTAAGCATAGTTTAGTTGCCCTAATTAATCCTCAATTAAAGAAAAACATGAAAATTGGTCATTGGGCCACTTTTCTGGCCCTTAGCAGTGTACGGGTTAAGGAACATATAGTACATAAGTGCTAGTTTGAACCAAGGGAAAAGGCATTCAAGATTTAAGGTAAATACCAAATCAACAATCGTCATCATTATTCACTGAAAATCAAATCAGCGCACAAAGGGTTAAACCGCTTTAAAATTTAAGGACAAAATAACGTTCTACTTCAACATTCATTAAAAAAATATCTCAGGATGTATAAAGAATAGCACTTTCAATGTGTAAACATTCAATCCAATGTAAATGGTTTTCCAGTAGCATGCTTAACAACAAATGACTGGGGTTAGCTCTTCATGTTGTTTCCTTTAGCCTTTCTGTGATCACATTGACCTGTCCTGTCTCATTTGCCAGACTTCGTATTAAGTTTTAAGAAATAAATACAAATGAAAAAATGAAGGTTAAGATGAACTACGTACAGACCTCTCAACTCATGAAACTGAAAAAGAACTGTGTGGTACAATATCGAATAGGAGATCTCTTTCAAAATGGTCACAAAACTCTCTCAGAATGGCCTAAAATTAATATTCTTTATGCCAAATTCCTAATGGTTGGGAGGTCTGTAAAATACATATTATCTATATACATTCCTGGTCTTCTACTACTAACCTTATGCTAAATATGCACAAATGAGGCACATTTTGAATTGCTATGACCTTCACCCTGCAGTTCCTCTCAGCATTTGTTTCTGCATGGTTCAGAAGCCTCCCAAGCCTTGAATTCTCCTCACTTGCATCGATGCTGTATTTGAATGAATAAGAAGGAAAATAATTAATGACTTGAACCATTCAGTCAGATATAAATTGAAATAATATCTAAAACTTATGAGCACAAATAAATTTGTGCAAACAAGTGGAACGCCTCTGGCAGTCTCGCCTGCATTACGCAATTCAATATAGCAGCAGTGCTGACTTTGATGGTCAAAGTTCATTAACACTAAATGATCTTTCACGTTGAACATGTGGCCTGCCACTCATACAAAATTAACAGCAATACTTCGTAGTCTTTTGTCCAAGTTTCATGAAATAGGCCCTTATACTTTTAAAGTATATTTCCCCCCAAAAAAGCTTACCCATGGTTCAGGTTCATTGACCCTAGATGACCTTTGACCTAGATCATGTGACCAGGAAACTCATGCAAGATGATCAGTGATACTTGGTTACCCTTCTGTCCAAGTTTCATGAACTAGGTCCATACTACCCAAGTTATGAGGACATTTAAAAAATAAACTAAGGATTATTCTAAGTTCGTTGACCCTTAATGACCTTTGACCTTGATCATGTGACCTGGAAACTCACGCAGGATGATCAGTGATACTTGGTTACCCTTATGTCCAAGTTTCATGAACTAGGTCCATACTACCCAAGTTATGAGGACATTTAAAACATAAACTAAGGATTATTCTAAGTTCGTTGACCCTTAATGACCTTTGACCTTGATCATGTGACCTGGAAACTCACGCAGGATGATCAGTGATACTTGGTTACCCTTATGTCCAAGTTTCATGAACTAGGTCCATATACTTCCCAAGTTATGATGAAATTTCAAAAAAAATTGTGCATATTCTAAGTTCGTTGACCCTAAATGACCTTTGACCTTGATCATGTGACCTGGAAACTCACGCAGGATGATCAGTGATACTTGGTTACCCTTATGTCCAAGTTTCATGAACTAGGTTTACATACTTCTGAAGTTATGATGACATTTCAAAAACTTAACCTTGGTTAAGATTTCAATGCTGATTTCCCAAACATGGCCAAAGTTCATTGACCCTAGATGACCTTTGACCTTTATAATGTGACATGAAAATAATGCAGGATGATCAGTAATAGTTGGTTACCCTTATGTCCAAGTTTCATGAACTAGGTCCATATACTTCCTAAGTTATGATGACATTTCAAAACCTTAACCTTGGTTAAGATTTCATTGTTGACACCGTCGCTGCCGCCGTCGGAAAAGCGGCGCCTATAGTCTCGCTCTGCTATGCGAGACAATATACAGATCTATTTTATATGTAGCAAAATACCTTGGTGTTTATGTGACTGTATGTGATTATAGTCAGGATATAAATTAAATAGAGTGCAGATGGAAGCACAAGCAACCCTTCAAAGTATTCCTAATATTGATTTTGAATGAGATGCTGTTTTATTTTTGTTTACATTTCTTTTCATTTTGATGTCCCCTTGTATTACAAAAAATATATAAGCGTTATTGAACAAAAATGTATATTTGCATATTTCGCTAGCGACAAAAAAAGTGCACTTGCACCATAGCGCTGTGTATGCACTAACATCAACATGCGTGTACTATGAATGGCCTCCCACCTATACGCGAATGCGCTGTTTTCGTCTTTCGCTGTGTGTATGCACTAACATCAACGTGCATGTACTATTGATGGCCTTCCGCCTTCCCTACGAATGCGCTGTTTTTTGTGTAGCTTGCAAGGGTAAATTTTGGTGGTTTTTCTGACGCAAGAATACTCGCTAACTTTAGTGCGAAGTATATATGCTTTTCTAGCTATCGGGACAATAATGCCTGAGCTGAGAACTGAAGTTTACCGCTTTCCTGAAGCGCGCATTTCCGACTTTCGGATCTCGATCCGGGAAGGAAAAAAAAAACGTGGAAAATGTAGATTGGTGTTTGAGGGAAAAAATTGGAATTCCGCGTAAATTCGAAGATTTCACAGCCCATAACCCAATAAAAAAGATAGAATTCACATAGCATAAATGATGTAGGAGGTTACAATTTATAATTCACATTTTGAAAACCTCATTTTTTACAATTTTTGGGGAAAAATTAGCTAATTAGCATATAAAAGGTCCAAGATTGTAAAACGTCAAATTTTTGGATAGCTTAGTAACTCGGCGTTCCACAAATATATGGTTTATTAGGGTTTTGAACATCATAAGTGATTGTTTTGGGCCATGCTTCTACCCCCTCCATTTTGGCAATTAATACCATACTTGGTACCTTAAGCTTTTAACTCATGTGAGCTACAATGTGATAGTGAGAACTGAGCAAAACATGTTGGATAGTATATTACTTCCAGATATGTAAGATTGGGTCTGCTATGAAACCTACCATAGTTTCTTTCCTTTCCAGGTGAATTCATATCTGAAGACACTTTCTATTTGTTCTTCCCTTCTTTCAAGTTCTTCTTCTGTAATCAGATGCCCTTCATATTCAGCTATAAATTCACCTCTTGTAATATCCCTTGTAGCAACTACACCACGACCTGATGATGAGAAATGTTAATTCCAAAAGATTAAATATGACTTTATTAATAAGAGTTTGATGCCTTTTGATCGATTTATAGGCAAGCATTAAGATAATGGGGATGGGCGCGGGTAAGATTCCTGAAATGGGTCATTCCATGCCAATTCACCCAATAAAAGTGCCATTTTGGACCTTACCCTCTCAGAATTTGTTCAAATTCGACACACATAAAATTTAACATTTGCTTTCCATGAAACAAAAAAAAAATTAGTTGAAACGGCCCATCGGTTTTTGAGCCCTGGCCCGCCCTTTTTGTTTTGTTTTGGCAAAAAGGGGAGTGACCTTCAACTTTCAACGGCACATTGCGCCTGAACCGGTTGACCAATTTTTATTTTAAATGATATTTACAAATTTACTGTTGGCCCTACATATTGATATTGGTGTTGGTAATGTGTGTACAAGTCTCAATGATACATGAATACTTTCAAACTAAAGTTACATTACAATCAATTAAAATACTACATCGTAGAGAGCGTAAACCACATCAGCAATTGTACATATCTCATGTTGATACTTCAAAGATCTGTAGGGTATATCTAGTATGGGACAGTAGAGCTGACTAGGAAGCACACTCATTGTTATTTCCGTCAAAACTACAGCTTTCTTGTGAGTTGTATGTAGGCCAATTGCACCCCAATCAAAAGGGCTAAGCAAATATAGTCTACATATATTATTCATTTTGTTTAATGTTTCCTGTAATACCTGATAGGTTGAGTTTCCCTTTTTTATTTGATTTCAATGTAATTTTAGTTTGGGAGTATTCATGTATAATGGAGACTTGTACACACATTAACACCAATATCAATATGTGGGGCCAACAGTAAATTTGTAAATATGATTTAAAAGAGCTTTTTAGATGAAGAAATAAAATATCATCCTAGATCTTTACATATTATGTTGATATTATATTGACGATTAACTTACATAAAATTCAAGTTAAAAAATTATTCGGCCGGGGGTCAAAATCAAGGTCAAAGCAAAGGTCAAGGGGTAATTTAAAGTGCTATGACCTGAATCTGAATCTGTGAAGTTCCTGGTCCTGATCCTCAAGTGGATATTGATGACCAATAAGAACGCTAGCGATCGAGAGAGCTCATTATTTTCAGTACATTTTGGAGTTGAGTTCCACCACTTTACAATTGGCTGGAGGGACTATAGTAATTATTCCTTTCATGACAGTATCCCAAATAAACTGTGGGATACTGTCATGAGAGGAATAATTACTATAGTCCCTCCAGCCAATTGTAAAGTGGTGGAACTCAACTCCAAAATGTACTGAAAATAATGAGCTCTCTCGATCGCTAGCGTTCTTATTGGTCATCAATATCCACTTGAGGATCAGGACCAGGAACTTCACAGATTCAGATTCAGGCCATACCACTTTTACTCAAATAAGTTTTGATACCATTTTTGAATTCCTCTTTGAAATTTGAATTTCCTATTGAATGGTACTAGTTTCATAAAAATTGGTCGACCGGTTCAGGCGCAATGTGCCGTTGAATGTTGAAGGTCACACCCATTTTTACCAAAACAAAACAAAAAGGGCAGGCCATAGTGCAAAAACCAATGGACCGTTTACATTATTTTTGGGGGGGTTCTTGGGATTAAGTAAATGTAAATTTTATGTATGCCAAATTTGAGCAAATTCTGAGACGGTAAGGAAAACCCATTGGGTGAATCCAGATGGAATGACCCAAATGTATCTTGAGTAGATATGAAGTTACCTACCACTCATTGCTTTTCCAATTTCAATGTAGATTGCTCCAGAAAATTTATCAAAATATTTTTGCTGGAAATTGGAATCCCTCAAGTGTATTGCATAGACTTAGATCTAATTTACATAAACATGAGTTCCAACAACCACAATTCAAAAAGGTTTTGATTTTACTTTACTTCTGCTTTTTTTTCCAATTCCAGTATTCCAGTTATTGTTTAGCTTGAGGCTGAGAATGGCTCACTCTATAGAAATGAGCAAGAACCAAGTCCAAGGTCTACTCAAGCGTAGGTCTTGGCATTTTAAAGTTTTTTACTTTTATGCTTAAAAGTAACTTGATTTGTTTCAATTGGATAACTATGCAAATTTAATGTGAAAATATCCCTGGGTCAATTACCTTTTAGAACATTTATGATTTGTCACTTATTCTAAATTATCTATCTTCTGGGGTGTAATTGTCGTTCGGGGGGGGGGGGTTTCCTGGGGATATTTGTCCTAGGGGTAATTACCCTTGGTGTAATTGTCTGAGCAATGCAGACGGTAATTGTTTTCTTAGAGTAGTCATCCTCTAACCATGAGTTAGCTATTAGAAATCGTCTGAAAGTTCTATCAATGAACTTAACACTTCCTTGTCTAATAATCTTTTCCAGGGTTGTATTGATCTACAAATATGAATATTGAAAACCATCCATCTTCTTATGCCATACAATATATGACCCTCGTTGTTGACAATTGTTGCAATTTTGCTCTGTGGAGTGATGCGATCATTTCGTCATTCGAATTTTGTGCGCCTCGGAATAGAATATTTCTAGATAGATGGCGCTATATAAATGCCTATTATTATTATTATTATTATATAGCGATCTCTGTACCGCAATCCATTCGTAAATCAATGCTCTGCTTTCGATGATTTGAAGTCAACAATCTATTTATTTGTTTTATATAAATAGATTCAACAAATAATTGTGTATTTCAAGAGATTTATTGCTCCAAACATCAGAATCTAAACACAATTGTGAAAACTGCACAAATTATTGTGACCCCATCATACATTGAGCTATCCATAGCTAGACTAGATCTATGTTACGTAGCACCCAAGGCATACAATTCCCTAACTTAAGCCCCCTGAAGATTATTGCTCTTGCACTTTTCTCTGCAAGGAACATACAAATTGTGGAAAATGCTGATGACAGAGCTAAAGAAAATCTAACCTTTTTCCTTGTTCACCCATTTTTGTTGGATCCAGTCTGGGTCCTGGCCACAACTAATGTAGTGCTTCGCTACCTCCTCTGGCTTTCTTCTTTTCATCTGCAAAAATGAGAAGTAAATCTATTGATATTACTTAATAGCATTAAGATTATTGATCTACATTAAGTTATTTGACTACCGGTATAGATCTAACATCTAGACTAGATCTAGGGGCCTAACAGTTTAAAAGTAGATCACACTGATAAACAACTGGTTAGATCTTTTATTCCTCTTTGTCCTATTAGTATTACGTTAGACTTCTATTATTCTAAAAATTGTTGTTTAGAAAATTTACTATTTAGTTTAGGTTTATCAGTGTGGTCTATTGTAATTCACTCGGATTAATACTAGTAAATCTAGACTCTAGTAACTTTTTGTCCAGTTATTGGGTGTCCGGACACTCCATTTTAACAGCCATTTGAAAAGGTTTACAATCAAATTCTTCGTTGTTTTTTAGCACAAAATGGGAAACAATATTGTGGAGATCAAATATTGATGATGAAAAGCACAATTCAACGTAGGCCTAGATCTATAGATTTTGGCTTAATCCAAAGACAAAAAACAGGGCTTCAATTTTGTTAAGACAAGTGTCCGGACACCCAACCCCCCATCCTAGGACTAGTCTAGGCCCCTAGACAAAGTCTAGATCTAGGCCTACAGTTAGCCTATCTAACTTAGACCTAGAATCTATTATAAAACTAACCTAGTTTATAGCTTGGAGGGCCTGCCGCTTGGAGGAAATTTTTGCACCAATAACGGCCGCGGAGCTACATTTCATTTTCAGATCTAACAGTTAGTCCTAACTGTTAGGACTAGATCTAATGAAGAGAAGTCTCGGCAGCTTCTTCTTCTTCGGTTGGTTTCCTCCAGTCTGGAGAACTGCAAATGGTGCAGAGGAGTTGTTCTACATGATGACAGGATCAGATGGGGGTAGGCCTAGTACACAGAACAGGGTTTACGTGACATTCGTACGTTTAACATGTAGATCTAGATCTTAGTCAAATACAAAACTGAGAGAGGAGTTGTGAAAAGAGGACTGAGGAGTTGTGAAAAGCATGCACTCAACACGGCAATGAAGGCTTAGGCTAGCCAAAGAAAATTTCAATGTGTGCTCAACTTTTAAAAGAAAAGAGGAAAAATAAGGCAGACAAAATCAGAAATACAAATCGTATGGTAAGAGTGCCCAAGTCTGCGCAGTGCCCATGTCTGCGCACTCACGTAAATGCACAATTTTCATACTTTCATAGAACAAAATATCAAACTGATACCAATTTTCAATCTTGACCGCAGCAATCCATTTTGATACCAAAAACTACAAAAATATTTGATTAAAAATGAGTATCAGCAAGTTTCAATTTGCTACCCTGAAAATTTCAATAATTGTCAAAAAAGAAATGTCCGAAACTTCACTGCATTTGATTTGCGTGCAAAATGAGCTAGTGCGCAGACATGGGCACCAATCATTTTTGCTACACAAAGTGACAAGCCCGTCTGAAAATCGTAGAAAAACATTGTTCTTGTAAATAATTTCTTGAATTTTTTTGTTTCATTGATCATTAGAATATAGAGAATGGAATGACATTGATGACTCTCAAAATAATATTTTACTTTGTAATAAAATCGAGATCAAATTTTAGGTGCGCAGACTTAGGCACTCCCTTCATATTACAAATCATGACTGATAACGTGAGTCCAGATCGACAATAGTTTTGTGTTAGCCTAGGCCTACCGGTATGCACAGTGATCACTGACTTACCTTTAAGTTGCTAGAAATATATCCAAAACTTAAAGTTCTTCTTCTACTTCTTAGTGAGTACAGTCCACCATCTGTCGTACTCTTTACAATTTCAGGAAACTTTCAGGAAAGTTTCAGGAAACTTTCAAGAAACTTTCCACTCACGGGCGGAAGGCGTCGTGTTCGGTCGGCTGCACTGGTTTTAGGCGCGACGCAGCTCCTCGACCTCATCACCTGCACCGGCCGCGCCGCGCCGGGGCAGCCGGGCCAGGCCGGCCGCCTAGTGCAGCGCCCATATGCTAGGCCGTGCTAGGCGCTGCCGAGGCCTGCGCGCGCGGTAATTTGTGCTTTTCGCTGTTCTCGTGCACACTACATGTTCACGTTGCAAACGCTTATCATTGTAACAGCGAAATCTTCGTAGAAGATATAAAAGTAAAATATATAGAGATTTTCGAAAAAGGAGGGGCACTATTAGGATTAAAAGCATTCATGTTTTGTACAGTTTATATATTGTGGTGTAGTTTTGGGATAACGTAGGTGGTGGATTGAGTTACATTTTCATTGATAGATAATGTTGATATATACCCCATTTTACAAAGATTGTCAGCATATACATCAATTCGCCTTAACAACCAGTTTTCCTCCAAACGGTATATACACACAGTTTTGTGCATGATTGTAATGTCAGAGTACTGCTGGGTAGATTTGGCCCAAAGTTCGTAGGAAGTAAAAAGGAATACTGCCCTCTGCTGGAATAGATTTTAAGCATTTCGTTGAACCCCCGTCATTGAGAATTTTAGCTTTAAAACGTAAGGGCGAATCCAAATATTCCCCTTTGGGTCGAGTTCGCCCTTCCGTTGATTATTAACCCTAAAGCTTCTCCTTAAGTAGGATTTAGATACATATATATATATATATATATATATATATATATAGAAGCAATTAGAATGTTTTTTTAACTCATCCTATACATATTTAAAGATTAACAAACCAAAGTTATACCTTTTCAGAATAGAATATTTCGAGATCCCTTTATCGTAACCAACTTGAGTATAGACTTTGTACTTGTTTACAAATTCTTTAATCCGCAACCTCAAACATTACATACAATCTGAAAATATATTTCTTGCATATCAAAACAATCGAAAATAGCGTTCACATATTAAATTTACATATATATCTGTGTATTAATAATAAATGTGCAATATTCCGCTCACATTGACAGACCACTCCCTGAAAGAAGTTTAAGTCTTTTTTTTACACAAACCAGGGAATTGTTCGTGTCCCTGCACATACATAGCTGTTTAATTTGTAAACCATCACTAATTATTGATCGAATGTTAACTATAAGTTATTTATGTAATTTAATAACAGTCATGGCCCTGGTAAGAGGGGTTGTTGGAGGAGCTGAAGCATCCCAAATTAAAACATGGAGAAATGTAACAGATGAGCTGTATTTTGTAATGAAATACCCCTTTTTTGGGGGGGGGCTTTCAACTTTTTCAGTGGAAACCAAAATACCCTCCATTTTAAATTGAAACCTTTGTTGCTTTTAAAATCTACATCAGCACCCCTTGAAAAAAAAAATCTTTCCCGGGGCCCTAATAACAATACCAAAATCTTGTCCGTATTAAGGATAAGATTATTCATAATGTTTCTCCACTAATTCTGCACACCCTACGAGAGTAGAGTTAAGTATTCTTAGCATACATATCAGGTATGAGAATTACACATTTTTCGCAGATTTTGCAAATGTTCACACCATAATTTCCTCTAAAACGATGAACAAATGAAATGTCTTCTAAACAAAGAATGAAAGCTTCACACTTGATATACATGACGGAAGTTAAATCAATTTTCTGCGGAACCTTGAATCGAAAATGTATTTACAGCTAGGTTTCTGTATAACAAAGTTTTCGCAGGTCTTGCGAATGTTTACACTTTCATTTCATCTATAACAAACACTAGTATCAATTTTCTTCAAAATCAAAGATTCGCACTAATTATTAGGTACACATCTGAGTATGACGAAATAACAAATAAATGAAATCGAAAAATATTTTGAGATTAGAACACGCTCATTTTCTATGATCACCTAGAGATAGATTTAGAATAAACATAAGCAAGCCTTTATTGGCAATATACAAAACTATATTTTTTTTCAAATCATATCATCCTGAACGAAATTCATGCACGTCACATCGAAAATGTATTTACACCGTATATTTCTACATGTAAATACAATGTAAACAAGAGAAAATCTAGTTTTGACGTTTACATGGTATACTCGTTTCATCACGAATATATAAATACAAGCACTAGGTGGTTTTTTAATTGATCCTATAGATATTTAAAGAATAACAAACCAAAATTATATCTTTTAAGATTCAAATATTTCGAGATCCCTTTATCGTAACCAATTAGAGTATAGACTTTTTATTAACATTAAACACAATCTGACGATATATTACTTCAATGTCAAAGCAATCGAAAATAAAGTGCATATATTCAATTTACATATCTGGATATTGGCAATATATTACCATGGAAACTTGAATGGTTATTATATACACACTAGAAACATCAAAAATATTATTTCATTTAAATAAAAATAAAAAATACAGTTTTCACAACACGAGAATATATAAAATCTTGTTCTTAAAGCTCTCTCAAATTTCAATTTTCATCCTTTTTGAGAAAAAACCCTCTGGTATGTAGTTTCTTCAAACACAGTACCGATCTGCATATCAGTTTCTATAACTAAGAAATGAAAATTATGTTCACATTTCGCTCTAAGATGCCTATCAAAGTTTGACGCGAAGTGAAGTGAACTATAAGAGAGGAGAGTATATCAACTGTGTACGATCCATTTCTTACCAAAAAGGTTACTGCAGAATAGAAGACTTTATTAAAAAGGCTATCATTATGCATACGGTAAACGATCAAATGGTGTATATTTTCTTAGTATGCGTGCAATGTGTACAGTTCATATAATTCTCAAACAATAGAGTAAGACTACATTTACGAATAGATATTTATTCATAAATATAAACATAGAGATATGAAATGTATATTAATAAACGTTAATGTTAACATATATGCCAATACTTGAAAGTATATGATGCTTTATATAATACATACAGAATATATATATATGTATGTACACACACACGCACAAAGTATAGCATCTCGTGAATAAAACGGGAACATTTTATTTCAAGTAAAATTAAAATAATGTAATCTGAAATTACATGCTACATTTCAATATGCATTTATCACACTTTAACCTATGATTTACATAATTTACCTCCTCTGTAACATTGCAGCGAATGAGATGCGAATATGAAAATTCTCGACACACCTTGTAAAACATGTACTCCCGACTGATAATAATTATCAAAACAAATAGAGTGAAACTTACTGAGACAAACGCTGAAAATTTCATCAAGCTCTGATCAAAAGTGATTAACCTATCGAATTTTAAAGTTTAGCATTATATTTTATACGCACATACATGTAATCATCACGGCACGTCGTCATAAATATGCAATAGATAGGTTTATGATTTCACAAGTGATGAAGTACTGATCATTTCATATTATCATACTTTTGTGTATGTTTAACCCATGTAATAAGGAAGCAATAATATTTTACACATTAAATCAGTGCACTCTACAAATACAGAATACAAAAGGGGTGATAAAGGGGCGAGGAGTGACCGCGTTTTCCATCCCTATTAATTCCTCGGCCCTTTTAAAGATTCTATTTAATTCTTGGAGGACAGAATTGGAATAAATACAGTTCCATGAAATAAAATACATATGGATTAATGGGACTATGATATCATCAGCTTTCTTTTAAAATGAAGACATGCATGGGGTCATTTTACCGAAATAATGCAAATCTTTAAACTGGCATAACTTCGCCATTCCTCGTCTGATTTTGATGAAGATGAAATGTTTAGTTTGTCTGATTTTACTTAATAGTGTACCACAGATAATCAAACATAAAGTTAGCTTCATATTATAACTATATATGCACATGTACTATTCAAATAACATTAAATTCGTTAATTTCAAACCTTTAATTTTGTAAATTTGGGGAAATTACTTTGTAAGCAATCCTTGACAATCCGAATAACTTACATTGTGATTTGTAAAATAATTTCAGACAAAATATACACAATCCGATTCTCTGAAACAAATTAAAACAAAGTGACTGTAGGCCTGTACACGAACTAACCAGACTTATAGCAAACTAGAATAGCATATACTAAATATTGTGGGAACCCTTAAATTGGCTGAAGTGATAACGCAATGCGTAAATTTGTATAAAAATTGAATTAAGAGAAAAACCCATATGCCAATCCCCACGAAAGCTCTTCAAGACCGTAAATCTGTATTTAAAAAAATACATAGGAAAGCATCAAATTAGATAAGGATTCATCTTGTCTAATATCCTGTCATTCAAATTGTTGAATGGTCATTTGGCCATTATTCTTACAGTATTGTAGTTTCTTTCTCCTTTTTGGAGCAGGTTTAACCAACGTCGTATAATCATTGGACTATTCCTGACTGTATTGACAGTAGAAATCATCATGATGCAGTGACATAAGAATTCATTACTGACAAACAAAATTTATAACAAAGACAAGAAGATAAATGAGCAGGTACAGAAAGTGCCATTGTGATGGAATCATGAATGGTCTGCAAGCTCCAGACCCTACTGTATCGGTTTTAGGTCTCGGATCAGTAGGCCAATTGGATTGTTCACCGGCAAACATGCTCCTACTGGTAGCCTCTGTACTGGAAATACCAGAATAACCAGGGGGCCACTCAAAGTCGTTGCAAGTTGCAGCACCTACGGTAGATGTTATGGCATGTGAACAGCAGGAGAAATGTGTCGTATCGGGAAGGAGGAAGATAGCTCTGGTTGTGCTCCCATTATCTGTAATGTTCTGCACTTTGACGAGATCCCGGTCGTTCTGGTAGCATGTCAGTATAGTTGGCATACTTCCGGTCTTGGCCCAACAATGTACTTCATACGGATACTCACTATCACTCAAAGTGATGAAGCAATCTGCTGGACCGGGGGGACGTTGTACAATAACCTCCTTCTTCTGAGAATCATGCAGAACGTTCCCCACGCTACGCCATATTTCGATAAATATGTACTGATCTCCGTCGATGGTATCAACGTCATCTATTGTCATATTTACAAAGAGAGATGTATCTCTGTCTATGAGAGTCGTAGTGAATCTTGATACTTGAGACGGATTTTTGAAGCCATCAACATCATATTGTCCATTGATGCAGAAAGGACGACCCTTTGATCCGAACTGAATCGTGTAATAAAGAGAAAACTGGACTGAACTGGAAGGCCGCTTGAGATAGAATGGGACTACGCCACGTGTGCCCACATCCAACGTAACCGGTTCCACCCACCTTAAGTTGCCTGCTACGAGTATTGGACAACAGAAAAAGAAGAAGGCAAAAGCGGCAATCGCCCGATGGAGGAGAGTCAGGATCGAAAGACCATTCTTAATATTTCCTCGTTTACTCTGCAAGACGAGTATGAAATAGTAAAAAAAGGAACAAGATAATAAGTCATGTGGTGATTTCAGAACGTCATAAAAATTACACCGTTTTTCACAAGTCGTCTTCTTTTCTTTTATGATCTGTTGTTTTGTAAATAAAACGATGTGTAATTCAATGTCGTGCTGCAAAGGACCGAGCGATTTGAATAAAGTCAATGAGAGAGATAATGGATTTCATTGTTTAATGTTACTTATAAATCCACAATAGTTTAATCATCAAATAGTCCAAAACCCCGGTCAAAATATATCAATCAAAAACAAAACGTATCAATAAACCAAGACGTTCATGACAGAGGATTGCATATAACTTGCAATTAAATGACCTTGAGTTTGAAATAAACAGGCGTACTATTACAAATATTTTAGGAACATGCGATTGATTTCTTAATTGCATTGGATCATAACGATTTACTCAAACCCGGGTCTTTGTGGTTCTACTATTCCCGGCTATCTTGTGAAAGGTTACCTTTATCCTCTGTTTTTGATCTACTGCGTCGTTTTCACTGGTGATAGTCAAATTATTCGTAGCTGGTACCTCACCTCCATTAAGTTGTGTTTTTGGTTTGAAGACACAAGACATACTGAAACATAATTAGAAATACAATAGGTTATATGCACATTTGGGTGGTTGTTTTTTTTTCTGAGGTGATTATCTTAAAAACACGTTAGACGAAGACATTCGTAATTGAAGTACTCCTTAGATACTCCTCGTGGATTATTATCATTGGACTAGTATTTTGCTATTTTTCGGTACATGCTTGATTTTTTTTCATATGGCCATGCTTTTTGTGTAATTTTCATATATCTACTTTTATTGATGTATATGAAGGGCCGTATAGTCTTTTCTTGCGGGGTGTCTTTTTCAGGCCTTTACGCTTATTAGACTGTCCCCTCCCATGAAATGACTGTTATTTATTGTTATTTTACCGCGAAATATTGTCAAATCATTTTTTTTTTGTTGTATGATTAACTGTTGCATAGAAATAAAATGATCAATAATACAATGACATGTATGTGTGTACATTAATTCATTCATTTGGAAGAGTTACCAGTAGTATGTTCCGGCCTTCAGGGTATATCAGACGCGAGTAGCAGCTATTGCCATTTTGTGTCCCCTTTTATTATTTTCTTGCTTGTACATCAGTAATATTGTCTTTGTATATTTTTTTTTACTTCAACTATTTGTAAGATAAGGTATGGTGGTATATTCATGTATTATACTCTTACCGCGTAGGACGAATAGTTGTCTTAATATGTCGGGAAAGGCTATCAGGGTTCTTTCGCCGGGGATACATTTAAGTATGTATCTGTTTATTTGAAAGAGTTACATATTGTTATGTACAGGGTGCCTCACTCTATAAGCATATATTGCTATTTTTGTGATCCCTTTTATCAAAGATTTGTTTTCTTGCTTGTATATGAATACATAATTTATTTTCGGTATTAAAGATTCAATTTCAACTTCTACATGTAAGATAATGTAAGGTGGTATATTTATGTCTCAATACAAAAAGCCTCAAACTACTGGCTCTTACCGTGTAGGGCGAATAGTTGTCTTGATATGTCGGGAAATGCTATCAGGGTTCGTTCGCCGGGGATTCTGTAGGTGCAACATAGAAATATCATGTTTAAGAATGATATTGCGTAGCTGTCTTTAAAAATTAGGCCTAATGGATTATTCAATAATCTGATATATTAGATCAATGACATTAGATTACATGAAAAGATGAATAATGAACCCTAGCGAAGAAGCCCAAAGTGCAATTATTTCATTTTCGTAGTGAAACTATAATATTTTAGGACATCCCCTTAATTCCTTAATTACAATGGATCACAAAGGTTTATACAACACGGACATCTGTGTTGCCGCCCTATTCCCGGCAATCCTATAAAAGGCTACCTTTATTCCGGGGTTTGGATCTCCTGCGACGTTTTCCCTGTTGATAGCCAAATCATCAGTAGCTGGTACCTCATCTCCATGAAGTTGTGTTTTTGGTTTGGCGACACATGACTCACTGAAACATAATACGAAAAAGCCTAGGTTATATGCAAATTGGGGTGATTTCATTCTCTGAGATAAATGTCTAAAAACAAATTAGACGAAGACATTCGTGAATGTACTAATATGATTAGTTGTCAGTATGTTGAACGTACTCCATAGATAAAATATTCTATTTATTTTACATTATTATATACAAGATGCCACACCCTATTAGCAGGTATTGTTATTTTGTGATCCCCCTTTAAAAATTATTTTTTCTTGTTTGTAAAACAATAATTTGTATTTTCGGTAATAAGATTTCAATTTCAACTTCTACATGTGAGATAATAAAGGTGGTATATTTATGTCTCAACACCAAAAGCCTCAAACTACGGGCTCTTACCGTGTAGGGCGAATAGTTTTCTTGATATCTCGGGGAAGGGTATCGGGGTTCTTTCGCCAGGGAGGGTTCTTTCGCCAGGAATTCTGTGAGTGAAAAATACAAATGTCCTGTTCAAGTATGGTATTGCGTAGTTGTCTTTTTTTAACTAGGCCTAATGGACCTTGCAAATATCTTAGATGGATGTAATTGATTACATTGCAAAGATGGGTAACAATCCCTGGTAGAGGAAATACTGACAATATTTCACTTGTATAGTGAAACTAGTCTGTTTTGAGCTATGAGATACTCATTGTTATCGCAGCTTGGTGATATGGTTTTATATTTCATTTCATTTCATCTTTTGGTTTTTGCAACATTTTTCATAACAAAACTCTGGACAAGAAAATACATATCTGAAATTTGACATCAAGATAATGAAAAATAGTTTTGAATATAAATCATGAAATATATCTTACATAAATGAAAAATATTAAGTGGTATTTTCTGTTACACAATAAATAGGATGGTTTCAATGGTCGTCACAAAAGCAAAGGTCGGACCAGATGTGATTAGTTGAGGACTTGATTTGGTGCGAAATAGACTGCCGGTTTGAATGTGCTTTAAGAACGCTGCATTTGGGAAAATGTATTTACATTTAGTTTTATCACTAAAAGAGACTAAATGTAATCAACAATTCGAGATTAAAATGATTTCAATTTCTAATGCCTTGCTTTTCATTCTGTTACGGTATTGTTGTAGGCATGGTAGGGTGTGAAGATAATTTTAAGGAAGCGTGAAGTATACTTACTTCCATAGGAATAGAAGCCGTCGTGACATTTAGGGGCGTTGAGTAGTCGGACTCTCCGTTAATACCAGACAATCTATCACAAGCGGACACTTTGGACATCACAGAACCTCGGACCATCTCTGGGCAGTTTCCGTCAGATCTGAAGCTCTGATCTGTATCATCATACTGTCCATCATGCACTTCTGTTCTCGACTGAATGTGACATTGTTGGACATCTTGATGACCTGCATCTTCCGCTGCTTGTAGAGGTGTCATTCCATCTGTCTTCTCTGTACCTTTATGCCGTTCATCTTGCACTCCTCCTCTGAACCGAATGAGACATTGTTGGACATCTTCATGACCTGCATCCTCTGCTGCTTGAAGTGGTGTCATTCCACCCGCATCCTCTGCTGCTTGAAGTGGTGTCATTCCATCTGTCTTCTCTGTAACTTTATGCTGTTCATCTTGCACTACTCCTCTGAACCAAATGAGACGTTGTTGTACATCTTCATGACCTGCACCTTCTGCTGCTTGAAGTGGTGTCATTCCATTTGTCTTCGCTGTATCTTTATGCCTTTCATCTTGCAACCCTCTTCTGAACCGAATAAGACGCTGTTGGACATCTTCATGACCTGTATCGTCTGCTGCTTGAAGTGATGTCATTCGATCTGTCGTCTCTGTACCTTTATGCCGTTCATCTTGCACTTCTCCTCTGAACCGAATGAGACATTGTTGGACATCTTCATGACCTGCATCTTCTGCTCCTTGTAGTGGTGTCATTCCATCTGTCTTCTCTGTATCGTTATGCCGTTCATCTTTCACTTTTGCTCTTAACCGGAGGAGATATTGTTTGACATCTTCATGGTCTCCATCTCCTGCTGCATGAAGTGGAGTCATTCCATCTGTATCTCTAGCATTTGTGTCTGCTCCATTTTCTACCAGGTAGGTAACTACAGGCAAGTGTCCTTCTTGTGCCGCTGCATGGACTGGTGTCCATTTGTTTACGTCAGCCTGATTGATAGAGGCACCATGGGTAACCAGTATTTCTACGGAATCCATGTCACCATTGTAACTAGCTGCCAAAAGCGGAGATTTGCCACTGTGTGTTCCGTCATTTACATCACACCCTGTCATAGTAAAGTAGTTTACTAAGTGTGTGTAACCATGCTGGGCAGCAATGTAGCAGACAGACATTCCTTTGAACCTCGTTTTCGTAGCTCCATGGGAAATGAGAAATCGTACAACATCCTCCCTGCCACTGTAGACTGCCGCGTGTAATGGAGTCCTGCCATTGTCGGCCATCTTGTTCACATTTGATCCATGATTGAGGAGCTTTTCGACGATCTCAAAGGAACCATTGGCTGCAGCAGCATGAAGAGGAATACCCCTAGTGTCATTTTCCTCATTCACATCAGCGCCATTGTAAAGGAGAAAATCGACTATATCCAAGTGACCTGCAGATGATGCGATGGATAGTGGTGTCCTTCCTTTAAACTTGGTTAGCTTGGCGCCCTTCTCCAACAAATACCGCACAATAAACAAGTTACCGCTTTGAAGTGCTTCATGAATCGGGGTCCATCCATCGAAGTCGCCCTTGTTCACATCTGCCCCTTGCTCAACTAGATATTGGACAAGTTCGATATCACCTTTCATAGCTGCACTATGGAGAGGAATCCGACCCAAGTTGTCTTCATCATTCACATTAGCCGCTCCGTGATTAGGGTGTTTAACGATATCTAAGTGACCGCTTTGAGCTGCAATGTGAAGAGAAGTCATTCCTCTACATTTGATATCTATTGCCCCTTTCCACATGAGATACCTAACGACTTCCAGGTGGCCATTTTGGACCGCTGCGTGAAGTGGCGTCCATCCATCAATGTCAGTCTTGTTCAAATCCGATCCGTTCTCAATTAGAGTTTCAACGACTTGAATTCTGCCAGTGGCAGCAGCAGCGTGAAGAGGAATCTGCCCTCTGTGACTCTCTGCATTTACCGAAATCCCTCTTGAAATAAGAACGTTTACTGCATCCAAGTGGCCAAGTCTAGATGCCATGTATAGTGGACTCCCTTCATTACTTTGGTTCGTTTTAGCTCCATTCGTAATCAGATAGTCTATGACCTCAAGATTGGTATTCTGTATTGCATTATTCAACAGTGTAAGGCCGTTCTTATGGCAGCTTTTTATGGGTCGCAAGTTGCTGTCAAAAGATGCAAGAGGACTGAAAGTGCGGTCATGGAAGAAATTAACGATATCCCAATTACCAGATGCTTCTGCTTCCAAGTGACCCATACTTGTTGCCACATGAAAAGAAGTTTGACCACTGTCGTCGATCTCAAAGGCACTAGCTCCTAACTTTATGAAGTATTTGAGCACGTCTACGTGACCACGGGTAGCTGCCAATTGCAGGACACCTTTTCCATCATACTTTGTGATCTTGGCTTGCTGCGTTATTAGATAATCAAGGACATCCAAATGACCATTTAGAACTGCTCCGTGGACCGGTGTGAAATCTCTATGATCCCTCTTATTCATATCACATCCTTCTTGAACTAGATATTTGGCAATGTCAAGATATCCCTTCGAAGCTGCTACATGGAGAGGATTTTGTCCGATGTTGTTTTCCTCGTTCAAATCACCGCCTCTGGAATGAAAGAGCTTGACCAAATCTAAGTTGCCAGACGATGATGACGCAAAGATGAGACTATCTCCTCCATAAGGGGTCTCCTCAGCCCCCTTCTTGAGGAGATAATTGACAATCTTGGAACGTCCATTTCTCACTGCATGGTGGAGAACTGTTAAACCCATAACATCTTCTACATTTATGTCACATGCTTCATCTACAAGGATTTGAAAGATGTGAATGTTCCAGCTACCGCTGCCACGTGTAAAGGGGTTCTCCCATTATTATCTCGTTTGTAAATGTCTGCTCCCTTCACTATGAGAAACAATGCAGAGGGGCAATGATTTTTCTTTATAGCAGTATGAAGAGCCGTCTGACCCAGATCACATTGGGCATTCACGTCTGATCCGTGATCAGAGAGGAAGGTTAAGATGTCTTCATGTCCCTCTTCAGCAGCTAAATGGAGAGCCGTGCGTCCATCTTCATTTGCTTTATTTGGGTCTGCCCCGTTTAAGACGAGGTTCACAACCTTTGGCAAGTGACCTCTTGAAGCCGCTTTGTGAAGCAAAGTACATCCTTCCTCATCTGTCTGGTCTATGTCAGGGTTTAACGATCGTTCTGGTGAGACCGAAAGAAGAGATTCGTTCTGTTCTGTAGAATTGTGTTTCAAGTCGTCACTACGCTGCAAAGTAACGCTTGGACGGGAAACCTGATTCTCAATGATGCATTCTTCCTCAGAGATGTTCCCATTGTTGGTCTTTTGAGACATTGGAGCGCTATTGCTGCCGTGAGACAGTTTTGATATCATATCGTCTACATCCTCATCAGGTTGATGCAATGTAGGGAAGTTAGACGAAAAATCATCTCCTCCATCGGTGGCATACGCAATGCTGCACCTTTGCCTCGTAGTCACATCTCCTAATATTGGTTGAATATCTGCGTTTCGATAGGTTTTGATACGCAACATGTTGATTCCTTTTTATCTGTAAACAAAAGAAGAAAACAATATTTTGCATCATCAATAAATTAATCCTCATTTTAATTGCGGCATTTGATTTGAATTACCCACTGATAATTTCAAAGGAAAAGTCTATTAGAAAGTTATGTACATTGCTTTTTTTTAAATTAGTAGTAACAAAATCTTATAATAGCATTTGAATCAGATGCAAAGTGTATGTGCAATGTTTTGTAAAGGTTGAGGGCTTCGGGTGGCTTGAAAACATGTGACATCGGGCAAGAATGAAAGAAGGACAATGACCTATCGTGGTCAACATGGGGATGGGAAACTATTCATCAGGCAGCTAAGTATCGATGTCTCTTCTATCAGCCCGTCTTCCCCGACCCCGGGCAGATAAGATTTCATTTCAGTGAGTGAGAGTAGCGCCCGTGTGAAAAAATATCTTACTCATTCCAACTGTTCAATAACGTATTTATAAGCATTTCGTATATACCTAGGGCTTGTCAATTTGTTTAACAATTAAAAAAAACTTTTAACAGAAAGTACATTTTTAAATCTACCTTTATCAATAGTTTATATTTGAGAAAACTTTAAACATATAATTGGTGTTATAGGCAATTGCAGGGAATGGGGTTTTAAATTCACAGCTACCCCTTCCAATTGAAAAAAGTACCTGTATACAAGGGAATGTGGTGACCGTGTAAAAAAAATCGAAAAGAAAAGTAAAACTACGCATTTGAAGCAATTAATTAACATCAAAACAACTGTAGCTCAATCGACTTTGAAATAAGATTCGTCGAATGATCTATATTTTGCCATAACCGAGTAAACCGATTAGAAGATTTTAACAACTAATCTTTTGTTTGTTTGGGTTTTTTTTCACTTCCTTATCAGCTTCTAATTGTTATGCATAATAGCACAAAAGTCTAACGGTGAAAAGACTAACCATAAATTTCGATAGCATTATATTGTACACTTTTTATTATGTTGTATTATCATTATATTTACCAAAACCTATAAAGTACAGTAGTTTTCTAAGATCACACAATTTATATTCTTGTCACGAAATGCCAATGAAAAAATGGGGGTTTACGCTACTTCTTTTTGATGAGGTAATGGGACGCATTTTTCCTATTGAAATTACATTTCAAAAGGTTTCTCACATGACTAATTCAAAAAAATTATATTGTCAAACTCCGAATAGTTGAGCAAATAACATATGAGATAAACAGGAAGAGAACACTATTACCAACGCCGATGATAGCTTTTGTGCAGCTTTTTCAAACAAAATGTTTTCTGTTATTTTTGATGAAGAAATGATGTTGAAGTACATATGTCTTATAATTTTATGCTAATCCTGTAAGTTGGGACAGTCATCTTCAGTATTTTAAGGAAGGAATTTAACTTAGACACAACGCTATTTCACTGTACTCAAACCTTTGTTCTTTTCACATACCACACATCTTGGTCGCATTTCCAATGGGAGGAGGTCCATGATCTCAACGTTCATATGCTCATAACTTTCGTAAATACCTTAGATTTTCTCTTGATTTTACTGTATTAAGTATTTCTAAGTTTCATTAGTTTCACTCTCCTTAAATATTTTTGAATACTCTCTTTAGATAATCCGATTGGGTTGGAAAACCAGAGAGTAGTGGGAGAATCACCCACTTATACTCTACATATTAAAATAAATAATAATAGTAACACTTACTAATGTCAGAGGTCTCTAAGTGCTCTATAGTAATGCAACATAATTAATAATAATAATTAAAGACATTTTGAATATCAGTCATAATTCTGCTTCTTCTATACTTTATCGATGTTTACGTTTTCGGTGCAGCCTTAATAGAAAATCCAGGGGAACTCTGGATAATGTTGTTTCATCATGACTTTATTCAAGTTCAGGACATTGACATAAAAAATGTATCTCAATTAGAGACCAGGTCCATAGTTTCATGCCAAACGAATGGCAGGTCAAAATATCTACATAGGTTACAAAGCAAAAAATTGACATAAACTAAAATAATAAATACCAATAAAAACTCCTCAAATATGTATGGAAATCTGATTTTGATCGATAATCCCTCCTCGTTTTTTTATATTAATGAATAGATCGTTAATTTTCTTTAAAATAATACCTACATGATATGATTATGGTTCACATGGAGGTGCAGTGCCTTGAAAATGGGGCAAGGTCAAAATTCAAAAGTTGCAAAATGACACAATATTGAAAGTCACTGTTCTATTTTCCGAGGTGATGAGTGAGTTTCTCAGCGGTTTCTTCTGTTTTCATGCACCTTAACATCAACATTAATAGGGAACCAAACATACCTCTGCACACGTAAACACATAACGAACAAACATGCATTGGTATTTCAAACCATGTTATCTCATAAAACCATCACTACATAAACCACAGAAAAACATCAAAAATGAAGAAACAGGGGCTTGATTCGAATGAATTTTCGTTTTTATTGACACAGACAAAATAATCATGTTCTGTATGGACCCTTCATGACTATTTCTGCCCGTTTTGCAGCTTTTCAATTCAGACCCCATCCAACGCTTTTAAATCCTGCTCTTTTCGTGATGGCAAGATCATAACAAGCGTGGTATCATTTTAAAGAATATCAAATGATCTTTTGAATGATATCAAATATGCATTGTGTAAAATTTGGAGCTGGGAGAAATTAATAGCCAAAATCAGATTTCCAAACTTCTTTGATGTGTTTATAATTATCTGGAGAAATATAAATGCAGGAGATTAATCCAGGATTGATCCGTTAAAGCTGATATTGATATCAGTCTTCGGACTTTGAACAACAAGGTCTGGGATTCAAATCCCACTGCAGCACTAACGTCCTTTGGCAAGGTTTTTTAAATCTACATTTACCTCTCTAAATCCAGGTGTAGTAAATGGGTACCCAGTAATAAGGAATTCCCTGAATGCTCGGTGCGCCCGATCAGGGTAGCCGTGCTGAAGCCGGAGTAATAGTACGCAGCGCTATAAAAATGTTTCATATTAATATTGTAACACCCCAGAATTGAATAGTGTAATAATATCCATGTATTGTAATTTTTGGTTATAACTTGTAATATGTATTGCATGTAGTTTGGTATAATCTACACTGGGCAGTATCTGAAAAGAGTTTTCTTAGAATGATCCATGACTAATTCCCTCTGTCCAGTGCAGAGATTTTTCTGTACACTTCGCTATTGGAAAGAGAAAGTAGAAAGTCTTAAAGTCATCTCTTAGGAATGTTGTGGTCACCTGTGGAAGGGTGGAGGCAGAGAGAATCTGAATGAAGAAGATTATATCCTATTCATTCCATCTCACACCACCTCTGAGACAACATCTAAAGAGAAGACATCTTAATATATTTTCAACGCTTGATTTTTCCATGTCGAATCCATTACATTAGGGGTTTTTTTTATTCTTCTAAATAAAGTACGACATCAAAAGAACCTGGACCGCAAATTCTGAGTCGTTATTAATCTCAATTTTGTGTGTCACAATATTATTATTTTCTCATTAAAAAATACTTAATCAAAATTTCTAAACTACAGTGGAATGAGAATTTGTCACTGCATATAACTCAAAAATGTACAGCGAATAAGAAATTGCTGTGAAATGAGCGGTTTTGGATGGCCCTCAGCAAAACGGGTTCTTTGGAGCTAGAATTAAACCTGAAATGAGGGTCTTCGACAACCGACATCTAAAATGAAGGCCTTAGGAGCAGGTAAGAACGGGTAGGTCAATGACGACGGGTGTAAATCATTGATAACTGTTGGCAAGGTGTGATAAGGTGGGGGTGTTAATGGCCGCACATCAAATACGCTATTGTACACATACTACCATCTATTCCTGTATTCATGATCAAATCATGCCGTGATTGAACAATATATGAATTCAAAGCCCTCCCGCAAAGGTAACATACCACTTTGCCTCACACCCACTCATCGCACATGGCCTATTTACGATAGAAAACTCGATGCAGAGGGTACATGACTATTGAAATAGACCCTGGGATATCATTTTATTATGTTTATGCGGTGAAGTTTCCATGGCGCTCCATAAAAAATGTTGAATGGGACTTGGCACAACATCAAATAAACGACAAAAATAAAATGTGTATTATTTAGATGTGAACTCCTAAAAAAGAAGAATTGAGGACGATAAAGTTAGTTTTATTCAAAGATGAAGAAAAATTAAATAAATGTATTGCGTGAAGTCCATTATTTTTTATGTCAGCTCGCTATGGCGAATGTAACTTCCTCGATCTTATAGAAATGTGATTATAGTTTACTTACCTCATCAACTATATCCAAGATATCTGCTCCCTTTGATCCTCTCGCTCTCACTGTATTTCCTATGTCGTCATATCCCTGCTGGGCGTAAAGTAATAAAGTAATAAATAACATACTAATCAGTATTAGTTAATGTATGAAGGGACCGTGGAACTGTTTGGAATGTGGGGGATGGGGTTAAGAAGGAAGTGTGGGGCTGATCATGCAAAAAAGGACAATAGATAGTAATTTTAACATATTTTTTGTACACGTTTATTTTTAAGACGTCGAGTGGGGTCTTAAGCCCCCACTTTTCATCATAGGGCACATGATTCACAATCGGCTATCCAAAGTTAAGCCACAAATTTATACCAGAGTTTTGAATACGAGCAATTATGTATTTAATATATTTTTATCTATTTCCTGGGCGTTAAAGCAAAATATTTGTATTATTATTATTATTATAGGTTTTCCCGTCCAATTTCATCAGATTTGCAATTAAATTAATGAAAGGACGTTCAAATTCGAAATAATTTCGTCCACCCTCTGCACACATAGTTCATTTTCATTCATTTAGCATTCAATTCCGTTCTATATCATTCCTTTGAATTTTGTAGAAAATCAATTTAGAGAGAAATTCGTTCAAATTAATGGCCCTAATGTGCCATTTAATTTCGCGACGACCAGCTGATCGTTTGATTTCGCCTAAAACACCATTTTCAATTTCATTTATCGGCACACATAATTGCACTTTAAACTTCCAAATTCAGATAACGTTTCTGTATTCATTTTTTTTCAAACTTTACCCTATCTACTTTTTGCGGATCTTTTCAGTTAGAATGATTTTATTCCATTATGTTTGATAAAGACGCAATTCATGTAACACTTATATGATATGGTTGTACACGCTTATTCTTTTAGTGATTGATAAGTGGGTGCAGGGGCGGATCCAGGATTTCCCAAAAGGGGGGCACATTTTCTGGAGGAATATGACGAGCAAAAAAAGAAGTTTTTTTAGCCAAAGAATAAGGGTAATTGTGCCTCTCAGGGGGGAGGGGCACGAGTCGGCTGTGCCCCCCCCTGGATCCGCCATTGAGTGGGTGGATGACCTACTATGCCAATGGTAGGTATTTTTTCTTCATCATCTTGTTCTTTTTTATTTTACATAATTGTATATAATTTAAATCGTTTTGGGGAAGGGATGGGTATCATGATATTGACCACAGTCTATAGTTATGAAAGTGGAACAAAAACGAGTTGTTGTTCCGATGATGGTCTGTCAGATGTCAACTGCAGTAAAATTTTTAACATCCAATTTAGGAGTAAAACCCATTTCCATAATTATACAAAAGAAGTAAAAAACAACAACGAAAAACACTGCCCATATCCTGTAAGTGATTGCATATTAATGATTTTGAATTCCTAAACGTTCGCGAGGAAGGTACCGGTGCGAATTTGAAAACACTACTCAGCTATTTTAATTTGATCGTTCTTTATAAATGTTTAAATGAGATAACAATGAAATTGCGTGCCATTAGAATACAATTGAATTAAGTATTTGGCTATTTAAATGCTGATCTCATATGTCATTCAAATTAGTTGCAAATTGAATTATTACATCCTTAAATCGGATGAAATTTTGACGAAATTGGACGGGAAAACCTATATTAATATGAAGTATTCAGCTGAAATATAATTTCAAGAACTTGGAAAATTCATTGAAAATGGACAAGAATCATATTTAAAAAAATTGATCGACTATCATACCCCTTTACATATCGCCGTAATTTTGATGGCTTACTTTGAACTAGATTACTTGGCCTTGGATAAAAGAAAATAACTATGTGCTGTTATGTGACTCGTGTAATAATACAGAGTGAGTCAGAAAAAATAACCTATCAGTTTGAAGTTGTCTTGTCTGAAGCATGAATGCGAGATATTTTCCAGTAGGTCGTAAAATCTAAGTTGCCCCAAGTTGCCTTGGGGAAGAATTAAAGGCAGAAAGATACTTGTCCATCCTCACACACCGATACACACCCACCCACACCCTCACATGCACATCTATATTACCCATCCCACACATTCAACATCACCACCCACACACACTTGTGAAGGACCCAACATAAGTAATTGCTTCCAAATCAGGCAAGCCATTTTAAGGTAGATAGGCTATAGTCATAGTACAGTTGTCCAGTTTAGGTCGACAGGATAGATAACCAATAAGATAAGGGGGAATGGCGAAATGTGAATACTACTTACAAAATGTGGGTGTGGGTTTGAGGATGTGTGCGAGGAGGTGATGTGTTATGTGTGAAGGGTGTGCGCGTGTGTTTGTGGGTGCGGTGTGTGTATGGGTGGGAGGATGTGTGTGTAAGAGATGCGATGTTTATGCGTGAGGGCTGTATGTGCGGGGTGTGTGTGTGTGTGAGGAAGAGGGTGTGCGTGTGTGTGTGTGTTTGTTTTATAATTGGTGGTGTCTTTCTGCGTGTTATTATTGTTACTTTTTCACACTTTTACGACCGTCTTGAGATTGTCTCGTACCTACAAAGATTCATATGGAAATAGTACCAAAATATCCAAGGAGTATAATTCTATCGATGATTACATGTTCATAATTCAGACAAGACAACTTCAAACTGATTTTGTTTTTCTGACTCACTTTGTATAGTTGCCTTTCATTACGGCATCGACTAAGTTTTGCACCGAGGTTTTGCACAGAACTCCCGATTTCTTTTTATTATTGACAATTCTTGTGTGTCATCATAGCATCGGAATTGACATGTCATGTGTAATTATAAAAAAAAAATATTACTAACGAACATTATTCAGGAATCGGGAACTTTGATTCATCTTCCAAATCTTTTCATTGATTGGTTCGAAATGTTGATTGTTAAATTGCAGCAGTGCATGCAAACCTATTCAGCTACACACACACCCTCACACAAACAATCACACGCATAGAAGGGGTTGGATCAAATTTATTTCCACTAGGGGTAAAGTCCAACAAAATCAAAATTTTACCAGAAAAAAGAGACCCGCTGTGTCGAACGGGACATTTTGGCATTTTACAACTTTTTTGTCATGAAAATGGAAGAATATTTTCTCGATTGACGGTGATCCTCAAGTGGAAGCCATGGTAACAGAAGGGGAACAAGATCCAAGACTGGATTATGTATCCATTACAATTCAAATGAAAAATAGTATCGTGTCTTACGAGACATAAAAAT
Organism: Lytechinus variegatus; assembly: GCF_018143015.1. NCBI lineage: Eukaryota > Metazoa > Echinodermata > Echinoidea > Temnopleuroida > Toxopneustidae > Lytechinus > Lytechinus variegatus. Next base: position 9,758,480 of record NC_054758.1, on the reverse strand, counting down.
AACACAGAAAAGGCAATTAAAGAAACAGAGCAATAGCATGTGCTAGCCCTATGTGATTTTTCAATCTCTTAATTGGTGGGATATTACGTTATGTAGAAACAATGTTATGTATTCATTACAATTCAATTCAATTTCATTTCATTCCATCATATATTTAAAAAAAAATATATGAATATGGTTATCAAAATACAATAATATAGATGAAATTACATGACTAAATATGGAAAACGGATGCTATACAAAACCCTAGATGGTTTTTCCACCCCCCCCCCCGAACATTGAATAAATTAGTATAGAAAAAATAATAATTGAGGAACTAAACATAAAAATAGCTTGATAGCTTAAAAAGCAGCAAAAAATATGGAATATAACTTTCCATCATTGTTAATACTCTGAGTCATTAGAAATAAGATATCTTTTAAGTTTTTGTTAAAGTCCATACTGACGGAGTATATGCATTTCACATTGTTTTGTGATAGCATATAAATGATACTTCATTTCCTTTATGGTATTATAACTATGCAATCTACAATTTAATTTTAACTTGTTACATATACATAAGTTAAGAGGTAATATCCCTACCTATGTTTAAAAATTATATTACAGTAATTATTCAAATTATAAATGTTCAATATAAATAGATACTCAAACAAAGGTTTCGTATGTGCAAGATAATTATGTAGATGAGGATGCTATCCTTACTAATCTCTTCTGCAATAAATAGAGTGGTTCAAATTTAAAAGGAGGTATATTAGCCTATATTAGTGTTATAATAAGATTTTGAAAATGGCAAGACTAAAGTATTGTCCAATGTAATAAGTATGTACTTTGGCATGATGTAGCGTCGCTTGCTGACACCAATGTTCTGTGAATGCTTTTTTCTGACAAAAGAGATGTCAGTATTCCGAAACAAATACCAAGATATTCTGTACAATTTACAAGTTCAATTTGAGTATTATTGATATTAATTATCATGTTTTTCAAAGAGCTATTATTTTCTTCTGTTTTTTAAAGGATTCAAAATATATAATTCTATTTTTGTCTATATCTAATGTAAGTTTATTGGCATTAAACCATTTAGATACCTTTGACAATTGGTAATCCAAACTAGTTGACAATGATAATGTATTTTCAGTTGAATACAAGACATTGGTGTCATCAGCAAACAATATGAATTTCATTTTTTTTTTCAATATAAAAGATCATTAACAAAGGAAAATCAATAGACCGAGCAATAATCCTTGAGGAACTCAGAATGAAATATTGAGAGAATCTGAAATGACATCATTACAATTATGAAATAACTTGAGTTCAGTATTGTAAATAACGCTTAAACCAAGAATAAGGGAGACCTCTAATACCATTAAGAATGTACTTTATGTAATATAATTGAATGATGCATCAAATCAAATGCTTTTATGAGATTAAGGAAAATACCAATAGTATGTCATTTCTTTTTTAAGAATTAACAATATAATCATGAAGGGCCAATAAGTGCCATTTCAGTGGACTTTTTTCTAAAAGCCATACTCATCATGCTCATATGAATTTAATATCTGATTTGTTAATAAACATTCATGAACTCTATTATAGTCTAGTCTTTCTAATATTTTGGAGAAAATAAGAACAGATATTGGTCTATAATTTAATATTTCGGAAACATTATTTTTGTATACTGGTGTAGCTTTGACTATTTTCTATTTCTGAGGAACTATTTGAAATGTGAATGATTAATTAAAATAAAGCATGAAGGCTTGCCAGTGATAACCCCATAATTTCACAACAGAAGGACTAATTTCATCAATTCCATTGCTACTACACTCCGAGTAAAAACACCGAGTAAAATTTTATCCGGTATTGGGTGGAAAGGGAACATGCATGTTTGCTTGGTATTTTTTACCCCATATTGGGCCAAATTCATGTTTGAAGGGTAAAATTCAAAGTAACATTGCATAGAATTTACAAAATATATATCTCTTTTTAGCCAACCAACATGCATGATCAAATTTAACCAAATATTACGTAAACCTTTTTTTATAGTGTAGATGAATTAACAATTTCTAATATTTCGGTTTCTTTTATGGGTTATAGGTGATTTAAAAATTATTTTCTCGGAATGGCCATTATAATTTAAAAGTGTACAAGACGTCTTATACTGGTATATCATACATCAAGTAAGGTGACATCATCCCCCCCCCGCTGAATGTAGTCAAACGTATTCTTTATAGTACTCTCTCTTTTATATTCCGTTTTTCCCATTTTCTTCATTTCACAGCTCCCCCTTCTTCACAACTTAGAAAATTAAAGGACTGGTATTGACCTGGGAATTACGTGGCTTGACCTTAAAACAGTTGTAGTTGTAAGAGTAAGAGAATGCATTGTAGTAGTATAAGGAGTATAATGAGTAGTAGCAGTTGTAGTAGAAGTAGTGGTGGTGGTGGTGGTAGTAGTATTAGTAGTAGTAGTAGTAGAAGTAGTAGTAGTAGTAGTAGAAGAAGTAGTAAAGTAGTAGTAGTAGTAGTAGTAGTAGTAGAAGTAGTTGTAGTAGTAGTAGAAGTAGTAGTAGTAGTAGTAGTAGTAGTAGTAGTAGTAGAAGTAGTAGTAGTAGTAGAAGTAGAAGTAGTGGTGGTGGTAGTAGTAGTAGTAGTAGTAGTAGTAGAAGAAGTAGTAGTAGTAGGAGTAGTAGTAGTAGTAGTAGTAGTCCATGGATTATGCAGATTTTATTCATAAACTACGCTATAGTTATAATTTGTTTACTGAGAAAGATTCCAATGATCATAAATGTGTGCATTTTTCTAATGAAGCTAAATTCACACTTAATATAGATTCAAGGTTATTGAGACATCTGTCTGTGTAAGTTATTATTTCAATCAAGTGCGTGTCAGAAAAGGTTGGAAACTCGAGCACAATACATTTTTAAATCGATAGGAATACAAAAGCATCAAAATCACTGACAGACCACACCACGAGGGTTGATATTCCACATGGCTTGCCGATGTTAACCATGCGCAGCCGACTGGCTTCCGCAGAAAGCCAAATATCAGTATTAACTACTTTTCTCTATATAAGAATTTCTTGTTTTGGATCAATTTCTTTTGGAATTTCAAAAAAGTTATAGACAACAAAAAGAAAAGACCTTTTGATATTTACATGCCAACATATTATTAAAGAATCATGGACAATTTGAAAGTTGTTTTTCTTCTTTATTTCTCATAATCATAGGAAAACGTTAAAAGGGTAAACATAATTGCTTTAAAATAAAACGATAAATATATCATTATTATACAGACTAAACTAATTCGAAATTATTACATTGTGTTTCTTTCAGAATAAGTGGAATGCAAAAAGAACTGTACACATTGTTTTAACAATTCATAATTAGTTCAGTTCATCTAATATTCAATACTTTCATTAAAACTCAAAAGACACAAATGCATAATTATCCTACAAATAATTATGTTATGATAAAAGCAAGCGAATGAGCAAAAAAACAAGAGTGACGCAGGGCGAGGCAGGAAGGCTGCGCCTTATTAGAAGCCAAGCTCCAAAAAATAAACCAAATCATGTACATTAAAGAAATTATCACAGAAATAGACAAACAAATCAAAACTAGGGTACATGCACATTTGCAATAATGAACTCCTATTCACAAGTTTGCAAACATCCTTATTTACGTCTCACACGCAAATACACACACACACTACATGTATGTTATTGAATAAGAATTAATGCACCTGCAAATAGTTTTGAAGCTAATAAAATTTAATTTTCCTTTTGAAACTGTCTTCATGGTTTAATCTCTAACGGTATGGAATTCCAAATATTTGAACCCCCCCCCCAAAAAAAAAATGAGATATTGATGTTTCTGGTAAGGGAATGTGAAAATTATCTTAATACCCGCTTTCATATCCACGAACATTTTTCTTCAATTGTAGATATTGTAACAGAGTACCTGGTAGGATTTTTTTATAACATAAGTGCATTAAACTGGCAACTTGATCTCCTCTTTCATCTGAAATTACATAGATTATTTCTCATTCACGCATTAAGGAGAAAAAACAATTTGAATAGGGGATACCAAAAAGTCACTTGGCGGGCCGTATCTGGGTTTTAAGAAGAAAACCACATTTGTAAAAGGTTCAATATCTGCTCTTTAATTAACAATGTTCTGGTTATTTGAATTAAAGCTTGAATTTCAATAATTTCATAAAATGAAGGGGTTTTACATGCTAGCGTTCAAACTCACTCGACACTCCGTTTTGTTGATGATCAGCCATGCATTAGGTCTTTTGCTACCGTGCGATAGCTTCTGTGGGAAACCGGTGAAAACATGTTTATTTCATGAAATTATGGAAATACAAGCATTGTATCGAGGAATCATAACTTTTTACTTCTTGACCATTTTCTGTGAATAAGGTATCAAAAAAAAAGAGCAGATATTGAACCTTTTAGTCATGTGATTTTCTTTTTGAAATTCAGATACCCCCACCAAATGAGTTTTTAGCATCCTTTCTTCGAATTGTTTTTGCTCACTCATGCGAGAATGCTGAGGAATACTCTAAGTCATACCAAATGACAGGGGGGATTCTACGCTTTACATCGGTAGGTCATTTGTCTATAACGCCAGCCATGGCGTAATTTTCTTCAGCAAGAAATTGATCCACAATGTGCTGCACTCAACTCAGGTGAGATAAATGGGTACCTGGCAGGAATTTGAAACGCAGCGCGCGTAGCAGCTGCACTGCTAAAACCAGGGTAATTGTGCTGCATATTATGGAAGCAGGAGACCGTCAAAAACACGGATATACGTCGTGTCGTAATTCAATTTACTACACGACGTAAATAATTACGTAGTGTAGTAATTCGAATTACTACACGACGCAATTCCGAATTACTGCCCAACGATTTAATGTCATGACGTTAATGATTTAGTGTCGCTACATCAAATAATTAAGGTCGTGTAGTAATTCGAATTACTACACTACGTAAATAATTACGTAGTGTAGTAATTCCAATTACTACACTACCTAAAGAATTACGTCGTGTAGTAAATAATTACTACACGACGTAATTCCGAATTACTGCTCAACGATTTAACGTCATGACGTTAAATGAATTAGTGTAGTGACGTTAAATCAACCAATGAGACCGTTCGTTATATGAGCGCAATGCGAAGAGCTGAGATTACAGAGTATTGTACAGGAACGTACCGGCAGGAAGTTAGTTGGATGTTCGATATTCAAACTGTGAAGTTGGTTTGATATTCAGGTTCGATATTCAAGCGCCTGTGAAGCTGGACCAATATTTTTTTTGGTCTGAAATCTCAATTTCGTTTCCGCTCGCGCCTCGCGCTCGCAACAATTTTATAGTTATATACCTATCCTCTTCATGATTAGAAATGTTTAGATAGAATGTCTCTTTTTTGGTCTGAAATCTCCATTTTGTTTCCGCTTGCGCTTCGCGCTCGCATCAATTGCGAGTCGGGTCGTGTGGTCCAGTGGTTAGAGCATTGGACTCATAATCGTAAGGTTGTGAGTTCGAATCCCAACTCTGCCATTGTCTCCACTTTGATAAAAAAAGGCCCGAGAGTGATATCTGTCGTCTATAACGACAGCCACTATGACTGATTAACCTAGACGTAAAATGTTTCATAGCTAGGTAATTGGTTATATACAAGCTTGGCGTTTACCAGCAAAATGCTGTCCTGCCGAGTTCCTACGGGAGTTACCACAAACAGAAACAGAATTGTATAATTGTATACCCATCCTGTTCATGATTACAAAAAGTGCTTAGAACGTCCAGATATCATCCCAAGATAAAGCTCTTCGGCTCGTGAGATATCATCTTCATGGACTTATTAATGCAAACTGCTAGTCCTTAACAGGTCCATTTTTAAGTCAGTAGATACTACATTTGAAATAAAATTAGCTTGCACTCCACGCTCTGTTTTATAAAAAAATTGTGTGTCACCCTCCCCCTGGCCCCAAAATGTTATTTTGTCTCCTCTTAGTTTAAAAACCCTGGTGCCGTCATTGCCACGGACCCGATCCGCATAGCACTGCAAGCCCCCCCCCAAAAAAAAAAAAATGTTATACAATCGAGAACAATAGGAAATGATAAAAGGAAAAAAGGAAAGAAAGATGAAAGATACGTCGTTTTATGCATACCATGTCAAAAACCAATCTCAAAGTTAAAGGTGTTTTTTTTCTCGCTGGCTCGAGAATTATTATTAAGCAAAATATTTGCTGCATGCGCCATTGTGTGCCCCCTCTTTTTGTTCTTATCACGCATTGAGCTTCGCCCTAATGCTCGGGGCACAATCATAAAACATCCTGTTCATACAATTATATGACCCCTCCGTTCTCCCTTCTTTTTCTCTCCCGTTCCCCCTTCTTTTCTTTCCAATCTCCCCCTTTCGCTTCTCTCTCTCCTATTATGTATTCTCTCTTTACTTGTTTTTTTTACTCTATCCAGTGGCGGCACCAAGAGATTAGTCAGGATCTAAATATTCCGTTTTGTTAATTTTAGCCCCATATTAATGTGCATGCGCCGGGTAACCGAGTCAAGTTCTACAAGTTAGGATAGGTGGTTACCCCGGATAGGCCGTCGGGATATTCCTGGGGGCCCCTTGGAAAAAAAAAACGAAATGCGATAAATAGCCCTTTATTCCTTAATTTTGTTAATTTGAGCCCCCTAAATGTGCATGCACCGGGTCAAACAGGTGTTTATATGGTTGCCCGAGTCGAGTTCTACAAGTTAGGATACGTGTTACCCCGGCTAGGCCGTCGGGATATCCCTGGGGGCACCTCGAAAAAAAAATGAAAAAAAAAATTCTTGCCCTTTTATTCACTGACGTTTGTCCCCTCGTACTTGGGCAAACCAGTGTTGTTATGGTTGCCCGAGACGTGCTGCACCTGTAAAACCCCTTAGCTTTCTAAACCCCTGAATATTTGAATATCGAATATTGGTCCAGCTTCACAGGCGTTTGAATATCGAACCTGAATATCAAACCAACTTCACAGTTTGAATATCGAACATCCAACTAACTTCCTGCCGGTACGTTCCTGTACAATACTCTGTAGTCTCAGCTCTTCGCATTGCGCTCATATAACGAACGGTCTCATTGGTTGATTTAACGTCACTACACTAATTCATTTAATGTCATGACGTTAAATCGTTGAGCAGTAATTCGGAATTACGTCGTGTAGTAATTATTTACTACACGACGTAATTCTTTAGGTAGTGTAGTAATTTGAATTACTACACTACGTAATTATTTACGTAGTGTAGTAATTCGAATTACTACACGACCTTAATTATTTGATGTAGCGACACTAATTCATTTAACGTCATGACATTAAATCGTTGGGCAGTAATTCGGAATTGCGTCGTGTAGTAATTCGAATTACTACACTACGTAATTATTTACGTCGTGTAGTAATTCGAATTGCTACACTACGTAATTATTTACGTCGTGTAGTAAATTGAATTACGACACGACGTATATCCGTGTTTTTGACGGTCTCCTGCTTCCATAGCATATACTGCAGAGCTCTTAGAGACTTCTGACAAAGCATGGACCTATAGGTCCATGGTCAAAGTAAGTATTAAGCGCTATATAAGCAAGTATAATTATTATCTTATTTTTGATTAAATTATGCATTTGCACTTGCTGCCCCCAAACTATGGAATAGCCTGCCAATTGATATATTCATCCTTGACTCTCTTCGAATCAAAATTAAAAAGATATCTCTTAAGTTAAGAAAATATGCTGTGTAGACCAAAATAAGTAAAAAGAGCTCTAAATAAGCGCAGCTGAATGTATCCATATAAAAGCTGCGCTATATGAATTAATGCTTATATTATTATGATAAATCATCCCTAAATCTCAGTTTCGTTTTTTTCTGGGACGTACTGTATAAATCTGGCTTTCTCAGAGTTGTCATTTTAATAAAGAGAGGCATAGTAATATTAGCTATGTGTAACTATTTGTATTATTTTCTTCTTTAAATAAATAAATTTTATTAAAAATCGATAAGTATCGATAGCTATCATTTCTACGGACGATCATTTTTCATTACAAAACAAAAATTGGCTATCCTGGTGAACATTGAATTAAAAAACAAGTTTCTGCATCCTTTCATGGAGCTGTTGTTTTCAGAGTCTGTGAGTAAATAATTAACAAGATAAAAATTATGATGATACTTACTTTTAACAGCAGTCAAAATTATCTGTGGAAATGATTTTGTCCTATGTTCATCCAGCGTTGGATTACTATGACGTTGTACAACTTTTCAGTCAGATTACACTACGTGCCACGCTCTCGTCTCCTGTCGATTCTAACTGGTCGTAATCCAACATAATTATGTTCGTTTGATGAGATTGAGGAGTACAGGTCTGGATCTTGGTCTATGAGCAAACACATCAATAATTATAGTTCCGGTCATATCAGGCACATCAGGGAATTCCCCTTGGCAGAAGTGCGTAACCGACTTCATTTCTAAATGAATTGATATAGTTATGCCTATTTAAAGATTTTTCTTGTAAGCATAAACATAAATGGGGACTATTACTGCTCCAAGTAAATATAATGTAGTAGTATGATTTGATATTTGAGTTTTGTTGGGGACTTTATTAGTTGCCCAATACGTGGCGGATCAATCGGTGATGTGTGAATGTACATGATTTGTTAAACTGCGAACTTTGTCCTCACAGAGAACCTAACGGTCCTTCTAGTTTCTGATACCAAACGTGGTTGTATTAATGACGCCAGAGTGAGCAAAATGTGTTCATAAAATTTACTGGAGCGAAAGGATATCGATAGTTGGGTAAATTTAGTTTTGTGGCACTTCGCGGGTGAAAAAAAAAACACGTGTCATGTTTTTAATGACCAAATAACAATGTACATTTTCGGTTCCTTGGAATAGCTTGAATGAAGAAAAAAAATCATTTAAAAAAATCACTGTAAATATGATAGGACTTATATCATCGATGAACAGAACCATAAATGAATTAATCAATAAATGAAAATAAAATAAGAGTAAAAAATAAATAAAAAATGAATGCTTAGGTAATAGTATATATTTCATTAAAAAAAAATATATGTATATATGGTTAAGGCACCGGCGTTCAAAGCTGGGTGCCCGGGTTCGTGGTTCGATTCACGGCAGAGACATTTTTTCGGCATTACCATTTTTTCCAAAAGGGCAGATAGCTGTGGGAAACCTTGATTTACGCTACGCCTACCGTTGTTCTCTTCATCCATTCCTTTCACAAAATATTTAAATAAAAAAGAGTTGCCAAAGTTGCTGTACATGTATAATTTCACACACACACACACACACACACACATATATATATATATATATATATATGTGTGTGTGTGTGAGGGTGTGTGGGTGTGTGTGTGTGTGTATATATATATATATATATATAGTTGGAACTAAATACAATGCATTACCACTTTGCTTCATTTATATATATATATATATATATATATATATATATATATATATATATATATATATATATATATATATATATAATACTTGGTGAATGCTATACTTGTTATTAAGAGTGCTCAATGTCTGTGATGAGGCAGAGCATGAAATAAAATAAATAAAGTTACACAGATAACGTGTGGTTCATCAGTACTTCATTGATTTGCAAATAAATAAAGTACTGATGAACCAGACGTTATCTGTGTAACTTTATTCATTTTATATACATATGTATATATGTAAATGTAAATGCCGTAGAAATAAAATAAAATAAATATAAAAGTGCTTTCCGTCCGCACACGGGTGTTGAACAGGAAGGTTGTGACGGCAAAGGGCATGTGAGGGGGTTATCAGTATGGGGAGGGGTAGAGGGTAGGGAGACACATGCCATTGGGGTTTGTATTATTGTTTTGTTTTGCTTCCGTGCTTTTTTTTCTTTTTTTGTTCTTGGTTCTTGGCTGTTTCAAGCTCCTTAATCATGTTAATATAAAGAAAAAAAAGGTCGGGAGGTGATAGGTAGGGTCCAGGGCCGAGACTGATGTTGTTATAGGATATTTTTTTTCTCCTTGCCTCTTCCTTGAGGATTTATTGTTTCAAAATAATGCTTCTAAGGTTTCCTCCACTTTTCCGTTTTATGTACTTAAACATGTATTTATATGTATTGATTAAGAATGCTTCCTATTTATACTTATATAGTCTTCGTGTGTAATGGTTGCTCAGCTTAGTTATGTAAGTTATCAAAGTTTTGTAACATAACGGATTTGTGGAAATAAAACCTAAATGAAATGAAATGAAAATATTTAAATATATATACATATTTACATAGGAATAACTTTCTCTCAAGAGTCAAATGATATATTATAACAGGAATTACAATATATTAATAATTTTCTTGACCTGTAATATACAAAATTGTTTAGATCCGTAATGATTTAAATAAAACTTAAAATATGAAATAAATTCCGTGATCAATCTCTTGTTGCTATGATTTAGATTTTGAAGGTTGCATTTTACATAATGATTACAAACTACAGACTGGGCAACATTGATCGTCAAATTAATAAGATGAACTTTTGGGTTGTCTATTTTATACCCAATTAACAAGTTGTCATAGTTATTACCATTCTTCTTTGAAAATAAAATAAATCATCCTCGATATAATTTTCCAATAAACTTTAACCGTTTTGTCCCCCCAAAAAAACAGAAAATGGCCAATGGTCTCGATTTCATTGTTGTTATAGGATATGAAATATTTGAGAATGAGGCCAATGTGTAAGAGTATGGAAAAACATTGTTAATGGCTTCAATTCGACTAGGTTGTATCAATGATTGATTTTATGTATTTGAAAAATCTCTCATGTTGTGAATATTTGACATTAGATCAAAAATATTTAAGTACGTTGAGTTAATTAGGTTTTATTGCAACACTAAAGGAAAAAAGAAAATATAAAGTATTAATTGTATGAGTTTTGAATATATTAATATATTAATTTGTAGAGATATGATATTTTGTTTGATATATGTATTTTATTCTACTATATGAATTGAAGGCAATGACAAATAAAAACTTCTTAATAAAAACAAAATAAATGTCACTTTTTCACTCCTCGAATTCAAAATGACTGCATAATGAAACCAGTTGATTTCAGAAGGGAAAGATACAGTAAACCAATTATATGAGGATCTCATTATGGGGAATAACAAAAAAACACTTCGTTAATCAACCCCAGGGGCCACTTCCATTGACGAGTGGATACCATGCGCGACCATAAAGTCTCTAAAAGCACCCTAAAACAAGTATTCTCCACATTCTGAAAATGCATCCCTAAACAAGTATTGGAAACAAAAACGATACTCTTGGCAAGTATTCCCTGAATTGAACCCCTAAACAAGTACAGCAATATTGACCCTAAACACGTAGCTTTCCTAGCGAAATAGAAGAGGAAAGATAATCACTTGAAAGGAAATATCATTTGCATTTCCCAAATTACACACAAAAATTACTGTGTACACTGTACATGTGTGTTTGTGCGAGCGTACGTGTGTTTCTGTACGTGATGTGTGTTGTGTTTCTGTATATGTGTGTGAATGTGTGTGATGGTGTATGTGTGAGGTGTGTGAGATTGGGTGCGTGTGAGTTTTGTGTGTTGTGTGAGTGAGGGTGCGTGTGTGTGTGTGTGTTGTGTGAGATCACGAGTATGGAGGTGCCGTGGCCGAGTGGTCTAGGGCGCCTGGCTATACATGGAAAGTCCGGAGTTCGATCCCCGGCCGCGGCACCTATGCCCGTGAGCAAGGCGTTTAATCTACAATGCTCTTTTATCCTGCTTTCAAATAAATGGAAATGCTATATGTATTATTGGTAACTAGGTGTGCACTTGTTTTTAAAAAAAAAAATGAGAGTAGGACAGTGTTCCTTACGTATATAGACGGTATAAATGAAATGTGACAAGGAATTAGGGTGTGTTGGCGTGTGTCTGTGTGAAAGTTACCTTGGTGTATTAATCATGTTACTTCATGACCAATATAAACCCCTCAAAAAAGGTTTTGAAATCTGAGTTTGGCCATTAATTTCTCCCAACTCCCAAGTTTACACGATGCATATTTGACATCATTTAAAAGATGACCTAATTATCTTTGAAATAATACCATTCTTGTTATGATCATGCCATCACAAAAGAACAGCTAAAGTGTTGGATTGGGACTGAATTGAAAAGCTGCAAAACGAGCAAAAAAGTTTGAAAATCTGAGTTTGGCCTTTAATTTCTCCCAACTCCCCATTTTACACAATGCATATTTGATATCATTCAAAGGATCATTCAATTCCCTTTAAAATGATACCATGTTTGTTATGATCATGCCATCACGAAAAGAGCAGGATTCAAAAATGCTGGATGATGTCTGAATTGAATAGCTGCAAAACGAGCAGAAATAGTCATGAAGGGTCAATACAGAACATGACTCTTTTGTCTGTGTAAATTGTGGTTATGTGATGGTTCTGTGAGATGGTTTGAGTCGTGGTTTGAAATACCCATCCATGTTTTTTTGTGTGTTTGCTTGTGCGGAGGTGTGTTAGATTCCATGTTAATGTTGATGGTAAGGTGCATGAAAACAAAAGAAGCAGCTGAGAAACTCGGTTACACTTCGTAATTCCGAAGCTTCGTAATTCCGAAGGTTCTTTATTCCGAAGGTTCGTAATTCCGAAACACGTAAATTGCCTATACCTCGATGTTCGTTAATCCGAAAACGAAAAAGGGTTCGTTAATCCGAACTTTTGTCGCGTAATTCCGACGATTCGTTATTCCGAAGGTTCGATAATCCGAAAACGAAATAAGGTTCGTTGTTCCGAAGGTTCGTTAATCCGAAAACGAAATAAGGTTCGTTGTTCCGAAGGTTCGTTAATCCGAAAACGAAAAAAGGTTCGTTGTTCCGAAGGTTCGTTGATCCGAAAACGAAATAAGGTTCGTTTTTCCGAAGGTTCGTTAATCCGAAAACTAAATAAGGTTCGTTAATCCGAAAACTAAATAAGGTTCGTTAATCCGAAAACAAAATAAGGTTCGTTTATCCGAAAACAAAATAAGGTTCGTTAATCCGAAAAATGAAAACCGGGAAAGCAGAGGCAAGGGGAGGGGGGGACACTTTTGCCGTTCAATTATTATGAGGATGGGAAGGCAAGGGCGGCCGAGCGAATTTTCGTTGGGGGTAAATCAAAAAATTGAAACTCATACGTCAAAATGGGCACTTTGGTGATATTTTGACCTTAAAAGATTATCATCTGCTTGAAGTCATTGTGTGTTTGATAGTGATTAAGTAGAGAAAAACTTTTTTGAAGTGACTTCTTATTATGGCAAAATGTATATTTAGGCTTTATTTTTCGGGAGAGAATATAATGAGCGAGCGGCTTGGTAAAACAAATTCAAAGGTGAAGTGTTGTATAACGTTTTTTGTAGTCAATTATTCTTAAAATGGCATTATTGTGAGGTGTTGCGAGCGTGAATCACAAGCTAAAACTTTAGGTTATTTCAATAAAAAATGAAAATTAGTTTTTAAAAAGATGTGCATCTAACTAAAAAATTAACACGAGCGCAAAACGCGAGCTTAAACATACTGACCAGAAAAGGAATCTGTTAAAGAAAGCATGCATTTAGTGACCTTTTTAGGATGCATATTTCACCAATGAGAGTGCGAGCGGAAGCTGAAAATTTTCAATATTCCATCCTTAAAACTTAATGTAACTTGTATACTTTAAAAAGAGTATCTTATTTCGAAAAAAAAACATGAAAAACGGCATATTTATTTTTGAAAAAGGAACTTTCCCATTTTGGAAAATATTAATTCCCCTGTTTTTTATTTCATTTTTGATGCCTCCTGCCTCCCTCCCGGCGGATCCAACTTTCGTCAAATAGAGGGGGGGGCAATTTTTTTAGCCATATTTTCCTTGATCGGCAGTTTAAAGTTGATTTTTGTTTGTTTCTTTGAAAGGGTAGTCCTAACAGTCAATAATTAGCTTTATCCTTATAAAATAAAGTAAATATGTAATAACATGATAAACCCTTTTTAAATAATGCGAGCGCGAGCTATATATTTTTGTTAATATGATGGGCAATATGTTTGTGATCTTCAAAGCGAGATGCCTATGTAACTAAATTTAGACAATAACTGCTAGCAAGAAGCGCGAACAGAATTTTTAAATATATAAGCTCTGACCTGATCTAAAGGGGACATTTTAAGAACTTTTTGCAGTTAGCCATGAAGACGATGCGTGTTTTAACCAATGGCGGCGGAACGTATTATTTTTTGGGGGGGCAAAGCAAAAAAAGGGGCCAATAGGGGCAATTTGGTGCAAACGGATATTGTGTAAAGAGGTGGTGTGTTTTGTAGTAACTAAATTAAGCACAATTTTTTTAAGTGATCACTAAAGTTATATATTTACGTTTCATTTCTGCGAGCGTAGAGAGCAAGCGGTTTGGGGGAAAAAGTCAAATCTGAAGATGTAAAATTCACCTTTTTGGTCAATTACTGTTAAAAGGGCATCCTTGTGAGATGTTGCGAGCGAATCACGTGCTCAAACTTTTGGAAATTTCATGTGGGCCTAGAATGATATTGATACAGATATTATTTACCCAGGGAAGCCACTTCAGTTCTGAAAACTATTCTCCCAGCTATTATTATTTTTTTTTACAAGAATGCTTAGAATTTCCAGTTTTCAGGTTGGAAAATCGGAAAAATTTGGCTCACGTTTCTCCCTCGCATCAAGTATTGTTTATTGAGGAACTCATTCTATTCCTGGTTACAAAAAAAAAGTATGAAATGTCCAGTTTTCAGGTTGAAATATCACCAATTTTAAGCTTGCGGTTCGCGCTCTCATTATTTAGTTCGTGAGATATATATTCTATTCATGAGTTACTAAATGCAGTCCTTAAAAGATTACTTTCTGAAGCCTGTTGCATAAAACTTTTTACCTGAGAAAACTAAGGTTAGTCTGATTTCCGCCACTGACTTTTGCACAGGGCAAAAACTGTAAAAACAACCTGAGTTTTCTCAGGTAAAAAGTTTCATGCAACGGGCCCCAGGTCAGTATATAAACAAATTACAGCTCGCCTTCGCATTAATTCTTTAGAAAGATACACATCTTTCTCACGATTACAAAAAATACTCCGAATGCTCACTTCACGTCTTGTTACATGAAATGTCTACTAGTTTGAGCTTGCGATTCGCTTTCAACATCTCACAAGGATTATTATTAGTATTATTTTTATTTTTATTACCAGCAGAAGCTGTTATTAAAAATGACATCCCTCCAATACAAATCCTATTATCTAGAGGTTGCTCGCACGCTTCCAACACACTTGATCCCCTGCATCTGTAATTAAACCATTTGCTTATAGGCAGTAATTGCTCAGATAAAATCGAAATTAGCCTATGCTTGATCAGGGCGCCTATATTCTTAATGAAATACATGCTTTGGCCCCAACACACGCATGTATCATCGATCGTTATTACTATCATTGCATAATATCGTGTAATCTTGTAATGACAACATCGTTTTTGTTACCAAAATGAATTATTTTCATTTTCGGAAATACGAACCTTATTTAATTTTCGGATTAACGAACCTTATTTCGTTTTCGGATTAACGAACCTTATTTCGTTTTCGGATTAACGAACCTTATTTCGTTTTCGGATTAACGAACCTTCGGAATTACGAACCTTATTTTGTTTTCGGATTAACGAACCTTCGGAATTACGAACCTTATTTCGTTTTCGGATTGACGAACCTTCGGAATTACGAACCTTATTTCGTTTTCGGATTGACGAACCTTCGGAATTACGAACCTTCGGAATTACGAACCTTCGGAAATACGAACCTTCGGAATTTACCGAACCTTCGGAATTGCGAACCTTCGGAATTACGAATGTATGCGGAGAAACTCATCACCGCGGAAAAAAGAACAGTGACTTTCAATATTGTGTCATTTTTGCAACTTTTGAATTTTCACCTTGCCCCATACTTCAAGGCATTGCACCTCCATGTGAACAATAATCATATCATGTAGAGTATCATTTTAAAGAAAATTAAATGATCTACAGCATTCATTAATATTAAATACACATTGATACTTACTAAAACCGAGGAGGGGTTATCGATCAAAGTCAAAAGAAATCGCTAAGAAACTCACTCATCACCACGGAAAAAAGAACAGTGACGATCAATATCGCGTCATTTTGCAACTTTTTAATTTTGACCTTGCCCCACATTTCAAGGCACTGCACCTCTATGTGAACCATAATCATATCATGTAGGGTATCATTTTATCTATTTATTGATATTAATCACACATTGATATTTACTAACACCTAGGAGGGAATATCGATCAAAGTCAGATTTCCAAACTTTTTTGAGTTTATATTGTGAATTGAATTGTCCTGTGGAATTGAGTTCAGGAAAGAATGTATGACGAAAATGGATGTTGAATGAATCACATATTGCAATTTTGTTTTGATATTATGGCGCATGCTAATTTGCCCTATATTGATCTTTATTTCTAACGTATTTTCACTCACCAGCTTAACTATAAGTTTGAACATAATTTGGAAAACGAAAAGACACGCCACTATTTTCGAATCCTATTAGCCAATATTGGTTGTCTATGATGGGATCTCACTACTTTAAGCGTCATTTGATTTATTTACTCTGGACCGGCTTTCTTATGCTAGGGTGAAAGAAAATAACTACGTGTAGTCATGTGACTCGTTGCTATATTTGCCTTTTCATCATGGCATTGCCTTTATTTTTAGGATCCGTGGAATCCTTTTAGCAATATTGACACATGATTCATGAAAGCATCGGGGTTTTTTAAAACAATTATAAAATCATAGAAACATTATATTTGTTTTGATATTATGGCGTATGCTAATTTGCCCTCAATTCATCTTTATGTCTAACATGATATTTTCACTCACCAGCTTAACTATAACTTTGAACATAATTTGGAAAACGAAAAGACACTCCACAATTTTCGAATCCTATTAGCCAATATTGATTGTCTATGATGGGATCTCACTACTTTAAGCGTCAGTTGATTTATTTGGACTGGCTTTCTTATCCTAGGGTGAAAGAAAATAACTACCTGTAGTCATGTGACTCGTAACTATAGTTTACTTTTCATGACAGCATTAACCTTATTGACCTTATTTTGAATAGGAACCCTGCATTCCTTTTACCAATATTGACACATGATTCGTCAAAGCATCAGGTGTTTTTCATACAATTATGAAATCCTAGAAACATTATACTAAAGGCCCTGTCATATCGTTCCGTGCAAGCCTTGCGGTCGATCTGCGGGTAGCCAAAATATTTACCCGCAAGCCTTGCACGGAACGATGTGACAGGGCTTTAACGAAAACTATTCTCCATTATTTCCTGGCTGTCTTATTTTGCAGATCTTTCCATCGATTGGTTCAAAAGATGACTGTTAAATTACAGCAGTGCATGATAATGTGTAATTTCACTACAACTTCGAGCTGCGCATGCACGCACCATCACCCCCACTCTTACCCACACACCCTCCCGCACACACACCCTCACCATCACACCTCACACATGCACACACACATACACACAAACGGTTAGATCCAGTTTATTATTTCAGGAGAGGAAAGATACAGTAAACTAATTACTAGTATATTGGGATCGCATTATAGGGAAAAACATTTGGTCCCATAAATTGACCAAGTTCCCAAATTACAACTAGTACACACACAAATTACCGTATACCTGACATGTGCGTTGGTGCGTGTATGATGTGTGGGTGATTGTGCCGGGGTGAGGGTGCCTGCGCGTGTGTGTGTATAGCTGAATTACGCATATCATGCTCTGCTGTAATTTAACAGTCATCATTTTGAACCAATCGATGGAAAGATCTGCAAAAATAAGACAGCCAGGAAATAAAGGTGGATAATTTTCTTTTATTAATGTTTTTATGATTGCATGTATTGTATGAAAAAAATCCCCATATCCTTATTCAAAATATTGAAGTCAATGCTGCGATGAAAAGGCAACAATAGTATCCAGCGATTCACATAACTGCACGTAGTTATTTTCTTTCGCCAAAGGATAAGTAAATAGTTCCCACCATAGACAATTAATCTCGGCTAGGATTCTGAAATTGTGCAATTTCTATTCGTTTTCCAAATTATTTTCAAAGTAATATTTAAGCTGGTGAGTGACAATATCATAAGGTTAGGCATAAATATGAGGGCAGATTAGCATGCGCCCTATTATATCAAAATTATATCAATTGCAATATGAGACTTATTAAACCTCCATTTTCGTCATACACTCCTTCTTTCCTGAACCAGGACAATTCAATTTACAATTTTATTGGTCATGATTTTTTTTTTTTGGACACGATCAACACACCAACGTAACATGCATTTATACCGTCTATATATACATGTACATTAAGGAACACTGTCCTCTCAAACTAAAGCACTCACACAAAAGCACACATACACACACTCATAACACACGCATCAAACACACACGCACACACCACTCACACACACCCATACACATGATTGTATACACAAACACATCACATACTATATATCACACATAATACAAAAACACACATGTACACCCACCCTCCCTCACACACATACACATACACAAACGGTTAGATCCAGTTTATCATGTCCAAAAGAGGTTTCGTCAAAAGAAATGATTTTAAAGAAAAGAAGAAAAAGCTGAAGACTGGTTGATTTTTTTTTCTAAATATGATTTTACTTTCCCCTAATGGGATTTTCCGTTATTTAATTACGATTAGAAACAAGTGCACAAAATAAAATTAAAAAAAACTCTATTTTCTCAAAATGGCTAATATTGGCAGGATGGCAATGGTGTTTTGAAATGTGTAGAAGACGTCAAATACTCTCTAATAAAGATGGCATCATCCCCCCCCCTCCCCCCCCCCCCAAAAAAAGGTTTCTTTGTAGTCTCCTTTCTTCTATCTTCCATTCTTTTCCCAGGTTTTTATATTTTTTCAGCCCCCCCCCCCCAACTTCTTTCCTACTTACAAACTTAACGGGGCTGGTACCCCCTGTCGCCATGGTTTCGGGGTATTCGATATAAAATGCTCTCTTTGAAATCTGTTCTTTTACTGATTTTTGTCTCTTTCGAAGGGAATCTTTCCAGATAAACTAAAAATTGCTCTGGTAACTCCTATATTCAAGAGTGGTAATAAATGTGAATTTTCTAACTACCGTCCTATATCTTGTTTTCAAAGGTTTTGGAAAAATTGTTTATAAACGCACTGTCAAGTTCCTAGATAAATGTAATATTTTGGGTAGCTTTCAGTATGGCTTTCGATACAAGTATTTAACAAGTTTGGCTCTTAGTGATGTCGTAAACAAGATTGTGGACACGTTTGAACGTAATTCTTTTCTTGTTGGTGTTTTTGTTGATTTTCAAAGGCTTTTGACAATTTAAATCATGAGATTGTTAGCTAATAATAATAATAATATTGGGTATTTATATTGCGCACATATCCATCTTGTTAGGTGCTCAAGGCGGTCTTATTACCCGGCTAAAGGCCTGGTCACACCGCCCGAGCGTTGTTGGAGCGGTCGTGGAGCGGAGAGAAAAAAATCATCACCGCTCGCTATACCGTCTACCATTTTCGACTTCGATTGTTTGGGGGTTCGATTTTTGTTTTCGATTTTTTTCCCCAAATTTTGTGAGCAAAATTCGACCCTCTCTCCCTACCGCTCCATGACCGCTCCAACAACGCTCGGGCGGTGTGACCAGGCCTTACATATACCCAAACACTTAAGCGTCAACCTCTTCAAACACACCGCGCGCCGCAGTGTAAAGTAGCAAAAATGTGCCATTCCCCCCTTTTTTCAACCATATATTTTGATCCGATTGGCCTAGTTCACCACCGAAAAAGCATTAGACAAGTCTTCGTTATGGTGATGTTAAATCACGATTTCTTTGTTGTGCCATCGCACCGTCATTTATTGTTTATTTTCCATCAATTTGGTCAAAATTTCTGTGGTATTGAACTTTTTGACTGGACGCTTCCGGCTAGATCTGGTGGTGTCTTGCCGGGAGTGGGCTATTTTTTACCACAGGAAAAAGATTCAAGTTATTCAGTTCATTCTGAACATTTTGATATATAAATGATTCTAATTGGATGAAAAAAAAACGTCAAAAGATTAAATAAATTGGAGCCTCCGTCTGATTTGGGAACTTTGCTACATTTGCGCATTTCATTTCTCCACGAGCATGACGAGGGAGGGGAAGAGAAACCCGACACCGGGTATCCATGAGATTGAATGAGAAAAAGATGAAGTTCTATAAAGAGAGGCGACATTTGTACTAATCTTCAGTAAATAATCACGTAGGCAGAGAGCGATGAGACAGCTAATGAATAGCATCTCACATTCCTTGACAAAATGACATGAATCAATGCCTGCTGAAAATAAATAGTCTCAATAAATCGACGTACGTGTCCCTCCCACCATACCCACCTCCGTGTCACATGGTCACCTTTGCTCTAAATAGAACGGTCGCGAACCTAGCGTGATCCAATCCGATCCAATCAGATTCAACCGCACAGCTGGGCGACAATGTACGCTTAGTCGGTTCTGTGTGTGCGCGCAGCTGACCCGGCTGATTAAAAGCTTCAAATTGGGTGAAAGAAATCGGGGGTCACTGACAAATTCATGAGGAATTACTTCCTACCGGTACCCATTTACCTCACCTGGGTAGGGTACAGCCCGGGGGTACAGCACACTGTCAGTGGCTCAGTTTCTTGCTAAAGGAAATTACGCCATGTCTGGGATTCGAGCCCACGACCCTCTGTTTCAAAGTTCAGAGACTAATCCACTGGGCCACAACGCTCCACATTCCACAGCTAAATAAAAGCGCTATTATAGTTGGCTTATTTTTTTTTGGTTTTTTTTTTCGATTTTTTCCCCAATTTTGTGAGCGAAATTCGACCCTCTCTCCCTACCGCTCCACAACCGCTCCAACAACGCTCGGGCGGTGTGAGCATGCCTTAAGGAATTACTTCCTACCGGTACCCATTTACCTCACCTGGGTAGGGTCAGCACATTGTCAGTGGATCAGTTTCTTGAGAGACTAATCCACTGGGCCACAACGCTCCACATTCCACAGCTAAATGAAAGCGCTATTATAGTTGGCTTAGTAGCTACCTCTCCAATCGATTTCAATGTACTAGATATATAATACCTGCTTGTCAGAATATAAGAAAATAGTGTGTGGAGTTCCGCAAGGATCCTTGTTAGGGCCTTTGTTATTTATATTGTACATAAATGATATTGCAAATGTGTCAAATATCCCATCATTCATACTATATGCTGATGATACAAATACTGTTTAGTGGTAAAGATCTAACTTCCAAGAACAAGTAAATGATTATCTCTCTAAAATGTGCATGTGGTTTCAGGCAAATAGGCTATCTGTCAACCCCCGTAGGTGTAACCTCATTATTTTCAGTAATCGTAACAAGCAATACGACACTGATTGTTTTAAATTACAATTGACTAGCATTGAGATTCCTAAGGTTGAAAAAAAATTATTGGTGTAGCCATTGATTCCAAATTAACTTGGAAATATCACATTAAAAATATAGAGAAGAAAATATCAAAGAATAATTGGTATTATATCCAAATTAAGTTCCCGGGGGGCCACTTCCATTCATGAGTGGATACCATGCGCGACCATGGGTTCTCGAAAAGCACCCTAAACAAGTAATTTCCATTTTCTGAAAATGCACCCTTAACAAGTATTGGCGTGTGAAACCCTACCCTTAACAAGTATTGGAAACAAAACGATACTCTTATTGGTAATATTCCCTGAAATGAACCCCTAAACAAGTACAGGAATGTTTTATTGTTACGGGTCCTTCGGTCGTCGGCTTACCTTATTTGGTTTAGTACGACCCCACCTTCTACACCTCGCGCAAATCGGACTCTAAACACGAAGTTTTGGGGCAAAAAGGACATCCTTTATAAAACATTTTAATTTTGTTTTATCATCCCCGCATATTCGACCCTAAACACGTAATTTTCCTAGCGAAATAGATACCCTTTTTTTCATTATTTTTGTGTTTTTGACACCCTTATCACGTTACGTACGTAACGTGCCCTATCGTGAAAAAGACATCCTTTTTACGTGTTTTTTTTTGGGTCGCGCATGGTATCCACTCGCCAATGTAAGTGGCCCCCCGGGAGTAAGTGACTTTTTACCAGATTATATATGGCAATTTTTGTATTCCACACTCATGTTGCCATATATGTCACATTGTAACTTAGTTTGGGGTTGTACTTTTCCTTCTAACCCAAAGAAACGTGTTACAAATCAAAACAATATTAGAATCATAGCTGGAGCAAGCTTAAGATCTAAAGTTAGCACATTATACTCTGAATTAAAACTACTTACTTTAGAAGAAATTACAACCCACCAGCAATGTATTTTTATTTATCAGTGTATCAATCGGCTTATATGCCTCATAATTTTTCTCAATTATTTGATACAAATCAGAATTTATATGAATACGATACAAACTCCTCTTCATTAATTTATTTGCCAAGACACAGGACTTGTTCTTATCAATATAATATTCGTTTTATAGGTCAAAAAGTGGAACAATTTCCCTACAGAAATCAGAAATGCATCAACTCTAAGACAAAACTTTTAAAAAAACTTACGTGTGGTCCCTCAATTTTGTGATTTGCTTTATGGATTTAGTTGTTGGATGATTGGTTTGACGATTTATTTTGTTTAAAATGACATACTATTATTTAAGTTGCCCCCCCCCCACCATTTTCCCCTTGTTTTGTATTGTACTCTGTTTAGGTATGTTTTTCGCATACTATGTATTTATTGTTTATGTCATGGTGCAGTCATCACAAGTTGTGCTTTCTGAGTTGCTATCTCCATTGTTTTGTTCAAGATCACTATTGATGCCTTTATCGTACTAAATAGAATGTACTTCATATTGGTTTCACGGGCCTAATTACTAGTGGCAGGCCCTAGATATTCATTCGAGCCAACCCATTGCTATTTTTTTATTTTGATATGGCTGATTGACAAAGTGTATGCATATGATTGTCCATCTAACACTGATTCTATTTTTGGTAATTACTGAACTTCCTTTTCCCTAATTGGGAAGAATATCACCAATTTTGGACTATATTTTGACTGGCGGAAGGATTAGGGCTATTTTGCTGTTTGAGTTGATTAATCTGCTCCCCCCGACGATGTCTTCTTCTTCTTCTTCTTCCTCCGCTGATCCCGGAGATCTACAGCTGGTTGCTGTATTGTTGCATAAATGATTATAAGAGCACAAAGCACTTCCTCAGAGTAGTATCGGTGATACAGTACAATTTAATACACATTCAAGAGAGAGGAGAGAGAAAGGAGGTACGAGAGATGTGGATTTTGTGCAGGAAGAGTAAGAGTTTAGTGGTCAGCTTGTCATGCATTGAAGAAGATAGTTTTGGATGGACAGGTAATAGAATGGATTTAGCATAGTCTTCACAGCAGTCTTGGGAAAATAAGGAGCAGATCGATGCAGGAAGGCCTAATTTTCTTACTTCTTGAAGTTCATCACGCTGAGTGTCAAACACATGGCAGCTAGCTATGAAGTGGATGGTGTCTTCATCACCTTGATGACATAGGCGACAAGTTGGAGAAGTAGCCTTCTTTATCAAAACGAGCCTGCACTGAGTTGGGTACGTCTGACTCACTAACTGTGACCTGATGACAACAGCCCGTCTTAGGAACTGGGAGCTACTGGAGCTGGGTATAGTGTGTTTGCCGCTGGTAGATCTATGTTCCTCCACAACGAAAGAGTAGATTTTGACTCAATAGCAGCCAGTACCTCATCTTTAACCTTGTTTGTAACTGCCCTATTTGAGATCTTCTTCCAAGTGATGTAGGAGATGGGTTTGAGCAGAAGAGAGTGAAGGTCAGGGAGATTATACTTGTCCAAGATGAGCTGCCAGGACTTGATAGTGGGAGTGGTCTTGGCTACAGCATGTAGAAGAGTCCTATACTCAAATCTAGTGTGGGGGAGGTCCAGTGCTTGTCCAATCAGGAGGAGCTTCTCAAGGTCAACTTGAGAACGAAGAGGAAGGAGCCCAGTGAGAAGGAAGACAACCTCATCTGCTGCTGTTCTAGGCAGACCAAGGATTTGCTTGAACAGCTGATGTTGTGCCTGATCAAGTCTTTTCTCCATTCCTTTCGTGAGGTGTACTACAGCTGCTCCATAGAGCATACGAGGGATGCAATAAACCTTCCACAGGGATGCACAGTGTTGTGGTAGAAGGCCTCCTGTGTATGCTCCACTTCCTGTAAGTGCATAGAAAGTGTGTAAGCCTTTCGAGATGATCTTTTCTGTTGGGTCTCTCTTGTCACTTGATTTTATGATGCCAAGATGTGGATGACGGGAAGATGTTGGTACTGTGTCACTTCCGAGATTCCATGACGGGAGCTGAATTGCATGTTTACCCTTATTGTTGAAAGGTACTACACAGCTTTTATTAGGGTTGATCTTGTACCTCCAACTTTGGGAATAGCTGTTGGTAACATTCAACATCTCTTGTAATTCACTTGGTGATGAGCTGATCAGTGCGACGTCATCTGCTAGGACAAGGAGGCCGGAATACCTATCCAGAAGTTTGCATCCCAAGTTCTTTTCCCGGAGGACTTTCATCAGGTCGTCGATGAATACCGAGTAGAGGAGTGGAGATAGGACTCCTCCTTGTCTCACTCCCTGCTCTATCTGGAAGGCCTCACTAATGATGCCATCCCAAAGGACTTGGCTGTGAAGATCATTGTATAAAGACCTGATCATGTGAACATACTGTGGATGGATGTATGATGCATCTAGTTTCTGGAACAATCCCTCATGCCAAACTTTATCAAAAGCTTTCTCGGCGTCTAATAATGCCACAAAGGTAGGCTGGTTGTTGATGCTGTTAAGCTCAATAATCAGTTCCAGGCAGAGTGATGTGAGGATGCACGAGTGCTGTTTCCGAAAACCAAACTGGAGTTCATCCGGGATGTCAATTAGGTGAAGTGAAAGCTCAAGATGAGGCTTCAATACCAATTCCAGTAGTTTGCAGAGTGAGGATGTTATGGTTATTCCTCTGTAGTTCTTGGGGTCCTGATCAATGCTCTTGCCTTTGCCCTTATGGACTGGTATCAAAATTCCACACTTACGACTAAGTGGGGTGTATGCATTCATTAGTCAAGAACACATTGAAGATTAAGAGTAGCAGTCTCCTTGCAGTTTCTCCAAGGTTCTGTATGTGCTCTGGGGTTATTTCATCTAGAGCACTCGCTTTCCCCTTTTTGAGACTACTTATAGCCTCATCCAGCTCATCTGATGTGATGACGAGGGCTAGCATAGAGGACAAATACTCTTTGTTTTCGTGATGGCCAGTTTCATGGGAATGCAGATCTATGCTGTTTTCCTGGGGTGCTTGAGCCAGATCCATGAAGTACTGTTTCCATCCATCAAGCATCGATTCCCCCTTGGTACGCCTTTCCATCATACTGGAGCTTGTCAGTTTGAAGTTGTTTGCTCTTCTCAGGGGGCTGCTTCTTTATCAGGTGGAAGAGCTTGTATTGGCTTTATAGATGCGTGCTCAATACTAGTAAGAAGCCTTCTATTCTGCTGTGCTCTTGACTGACGGAATTTACTCCTGAAAGCTTTCTTGCATCTCAAGTACATCTCATGGATCTCAGTGCACTTGGGTTTTCCTGCCTTCTTCCACTGCCTCCATCCTTGAAGAGCTGCTTGGTAGGCTTCTGGCACTTCCCCAGTCCATTCTGTCCTCCCCCTTTTCTTACGTGATGGATAGCTATGAGGAAGTTCATAGGCCCGATTTTACTTCAAACACGCCAATTTATTTTTAAAATGAGCCGGTCGAGGGACCCTTTTCTGGTCAGATATGGATTGCCAGATATAAATCCTATCCACTGGTAGTAAACATTCGACCCCCGAATTTCATCCTTATTTTTAATGAATTTTTTAAAGTGCCAATTTAACACATGAGTCTATGGGGAATGAATTAGGCCTGTCGCTCAGAGAGTGAAGCAGAGTTATCAATAGACAGAGTGGCGAAACCGGAAGTGTGTTCTGATTGGTCCGATATTTCATGGAGCTCCAATTAGTTCCCTCTGGCATATTTTCTGCACTTGTGATCTTCTGCTGGGTGCATGCCCCCGGAAATATCAATAAACTACACGTTTTCTCACATTTAGTGATTAAATACCTCGACACTTTCAACTCATGGATATATTTTCTAGACGCCAATGTGAGTATTTTAACATATAAAGTTGCCTTTTTGTAGATACATCTGGTGTTATTTTGCATAAATCGGCTTCCAAAATAATGTCAAAAAAAGTGTTTGGTAAGAGAGAAAAATTGCATTTTTTCAAGTTTTGTTTAATCATGTTTTGCACAAATTACCTCAACGTGTTGAAAATAGTGTTTTACTATTACTGTCAAGGTTGAATGATTTTTTAACAAGTTGTTTCATGTTATTTTGGGGGCAATCCATTCAATTTCTACCAAAAACAGTTCATAAAATATAGCATATGGGACTACCCTTCACAAGACCCTAGCCAAAGATAAGGAGCTACGCCGCCGTAGCTTTCGGCGGCGGAAACCTTAGCCCACCCTATAGGCCGTAGGCGGTTAATTGCAGGGATGGCGCCACCAATGCCATGGGTGGAGGCACTTTTTAACTTTAGACTTTAGTCTAGCCTAGGCCTAGTTCTAAGTTACTAGTCTTAATCTTAAATCTACTAATATATAGAGGAAAGTATCCCTATATATTATACTCTAGACTCTATTTTTGTTATATTTTGTAAAGGAAATGTGTTAATTTTTTTTATAGAAAACTTAATAGAGTAATGTTAGGCCTAAGTTACAGTAGTAAGGTTAATAATAAGACTTAAGCACTGCATGCAGTTGTTAGATTAAAATTTGTAATCTAACATTTTTGAACTACAGACAGTGCTCAAGTCTATACTCTGGACTAGGGTCTAATGTTGGTGAATATCTATAGTAGATGTAGACCTAGTCTAAGACTAAGTTAGGCCAAGATCGATTCTAAGTAATTGATATTTAGAGGCTAAAATCCAGCAATAAAAGAGCTTAAACCTACCTCTCAAGACAGCAGGTGAATCAGTCTAGATTCTAGTTAATACATACAGAAGGAATGATGACACAAAGTGCTTTTGTCTATGTCCTCAATAGCAGTAATGGTGCTAGATTGACAGTACTGTCATTTGATTCACTCCTAGTGTATGTTAGTGCAGTATTCAAAATGTGTTAACATGTGCTTTGACCATAATATAACTGTGACAACAATGCTTAGACTGCATGGAAATGGCACAGGTCTAATGTGTAGCCACATTTAGCACCTCATATCTTCATAATGGATTATCTGCTGGTAATTGTACTTGATCACTAATTTTGTTATCATAATTGCATGTGTTTTCAAAGATCATGCAATTAAGGTAATGACCTCAGTGACTACAAGTTTTAAGCATCAAATTTGGAAGCAACAAGCTGAACAGAGTTTACTTATTTCAAAAAAGGTTTCTGGTAAGTCATAATCTAATAAACATCTCAGCTGATAATGTTTTGTATATAATTTATCAGGGAATTAATGTTAACACAATCAGGAAATATTGCAATATTGAAAGTAAAATATTTTTTCATTCCCCTTTATAATTGTGCAATTTGGAAAGAATGAACAACTTATATTGATATAATTTTTATGTATGATTGGTTTTTTTTCTCAAAAATGTATTGTTAGGGTATTTTTCTTTTTTGTTTACAAATGCATAATGTATTACATTTTCAATAAAATTCCCTTATTATCCTTGTGTTAGGATGTACATTTATATTTCCATGTATACCCATATTTTTTATTTTTATCTTTCAAAATTCATTTCCAAATATGCTATGTTTATATAAAATTCATATGAAACGTATCTCTTTCCTGTCCTCCATGAATTGATTATGTAAATTAACCTCCAAATGCAATGTACTGGATGGATGGATGGATTATGACATATTGCATTTTGATGCTGATCTCCAATAATAGTGGAGGAAGAACAAGAAGAAAAAGTGTCTGTTATTCAAATTTGAAATTCATAATTAAAAAATCTAGTTTAATTAAAATTGATTGAACAGCCTGTTTTTTTTTAATCTAATGCATATGATAATGTGATGGGAAAATAAAAAAAATTGTTCACCGTTATTCTTTTTACCAAGATATGATTTTCCAATCGAGATTTATTTCATTCTTATTGTCATTCTCGATAGACTTAAATATAGGACATGCATGCGCAATTTAAGTTTTTATGAGCTTCATTGGATTTAAGTATTGTTTGAATCCATCTTATCGTGCATAGAGAAATGTATTTCGTACATGGAAATCACTTATTATATCTTATTATTGTTTTCTCTTTAAAAAAAACTATCATGTTATCAGGAAAGGATCCAGCTTTTGCCAAGAGGGGGGAGGGGGTGGGGGCAGAATTTTTTCACCAACATTTTCCCCAATCAATTGCTCGAAGTTTATTTTTGTTTGTTTCTTTGAAGGGGTAGACTTAACAGTCACTTCATTCTTACAAAACAACATGAACATATAAAGGCCCTATTTAAACTATTGCGAGCGCTAAGCTTGATCTAAAATTTTCAAAAAAATTCATATAGATTTTCCTGAAAAATTATTTTTTTTTTGTAATTTGTGATCCTGAACAAAATGAGTATGTAGCTAAATAATTCATTAATAAATAGTAAATTTTTAATTCGTTCTGGCCTGATCAAAAAGGGACCTTTTTAGGACTGTTTGCAGTTAATAGCCATGAAGACAATACATATTAGATCAATCAAATAATGCAAGCGAGAAGCGCGTGCTGAAAATTTTTGACATTCCGACCTAAAAAAGGAAATTCTAATTCTTGTAGTCATGAACAGAATAATTAAACAATGCGAGTGGAAAATTTTTTTAGACTTGCATGTAGACCTAAAGACAGGACTCTCTATTCATGTTTTGTAAACCATGAAGATGGTTAATTAGGTATCTTCCTACATTAAAAATTTTGATATTCTGATATGAAAATGTTAATTGAAGCTCTTTTACAAGCACTGATAATGAAAATTGTAAAGTGGATATGGATTGCATGTAACAGATGATGCGAAAATGAAGCGAGAGCTGATATTTCTGGAATTATTTTAACCTAGGACTGGGACATTCTAAGGACATCTTGTCATCATATGAAAATGGTCATCTTTCTGTTCCTCTTCCTAAACCCCAAATAAAATGTGTCAATATTCCATTATAAAAAAATAATTGAATTATCAGGAATTTTTGAAAATTTTATTGTTTTATTTATTATTATTATCATCAATTAGCGACGAACTCTTACATAATTCTTAGTATGTTGAAATATCATTATATACCGTTATTGTTATAGAAGTAATGCATACTCTCTTATTCAAATTAGATGTTTAAAAGTTTCATTTTATATTTCATGTATGCATCTTTATTATTGTATGTATGTCATGTATGTATTGTCTATGTATTACACCCTGCCAATGGCATAACGATTATATTGTTAAAGTCCTATGCCATGGACCTGGGTTGAATGTATAACTTCTTTAGATTAATAAAGATGAAACATATATACTAATGAGAGTGCGAAATTTGTTTATATCAAGGCTTGAATTGAAAACTTGATATTTTATGCACTTTAGTAATTATGAATAGGATGCATGAGTTAATATTTTATTAACAATTCATTAAGGATTGTAATAAAAAAAAAACGATTCTTATAAAAAAGAAAAATTGTTTAAAAACGTTTGAAATCGCTTGTAAAGTTTTTTCTACCAATTATGCAATTTTATGTAAATCAATTAAACTATATACAGCATGATTTAAGCTCTTGTTTTAAATACATTTTTGGAGTAAGTATTAAAGAGATGACTTCAATTTTTTCATTGATTTCCCAGAAATCAATTGGTAAATCAAAGAAAATAATGAAAGCTTGATGTCCGAGCTGAAATATGTTTTGGATTATATTAATTTTCAAAACTTGATATTTTAAGCTCTGTATCAGCATATTGAACAAGTTATGTTTCACAGACATTAAACATGCAATATATTGTGATATGAAAGATACTCTTGGGGTATTTTCCAACTCTTCCCCTCACCTTATTTTATTCACTCGCCTCCCTCCCCCTTCCTCTCTTTTCCTTTTTTTTCTTCCCCCCCCCCCCCGTTTTTTTGCTCTGCCAATGAGATCCGCCTATGGGTTATGCAGTCTGGTTGTTTTCTCCCTTTTTTCAATATTCGTCCTTGATCTTGCTATAGCTATAGGCTCTCCATCTCAAACATGCATTACAAGCGTCTTTATAAAAGACTCTTCTTTTTTATTACACTGTGAAAAAGGAAGGTATACATCGGAGAATGAAAGAGATAGGGGCGAGAGATGAGAGAGGCAAATAAATGGAGGGGTAGTAATGATAAACATGAACATTTACAACTGAAAGATTATGTACAATTTCCACAATTTGACAGGAGAATTAAATCAATGAGAGGAAATGGAGGTACATATTTTTTTAATGTGACAATTATTGTCAATCCGCAAATTTAAAATTAAGTTAAATTGTTTTCACTAAGAAGATCGAAAAGTGTCGAAAATAAGAGGAAAATAATCCGCATTTAAATAAATGATCATTTCAGAATAAGCCTACATCATTATACTTAGAATAATAACATTGCGGCCGGTGATGAAAGTTAAGATGGAAACAACTATAAATCACATTTCTTCAGATATGTACAAGATATTATGAAAATGATGATCGGGCGCAACGGGTTGAAAGACGATCACCCTCTGCATTTTTTTTTTGAAAATAGTTGAAACAAAGAAGAGAAAATCGAAAGGGAATTTGTACGATTGTATGGGTATTGGCACTCTCATTATTCCCCCTATTTTTGGTTGATAAAAAGTATATATTACGCTTAGATCCTTTGCCCCGTATTAAAAAGATAATGTTGCTTATCAAGGTCATCGCCAGGAGGGGGGGGGGTTGCAAAAACCGCCTCAACTTTTTTTGGTTAAAAAAGAAAAGAGAAAGAAAGTATGATAATCGACGCCCTGATAATAGTAATTATAATGATGGCAATGATGATCGTAATAAAAAATAATGATTTCAATGATAATTTTTAATATGACAATGATGATAGTCATAATAATGGTAAGGAAAACAACAATAAATTAAGAAATAATTCATCAGTAAGATCCCTCCTTTTCGTTATACAAAACAGAAAGATAAATGGTTTATTTTTAGGTGACATAAAAATGGACAAGTTTGCCGGCCCATCCGATTAAAAAGCCTTTGACAGGTTGATTAAATTATAATATTCATACTGTTTAAATTATTCGAAATCATTTTAAGACATAAAAATTCGATATGAGTACAATGATCTTATTTCCAATTGATTGACAGTCCGTAAAAATATTGTAGCTAGGAGTTGCCACCTGTATGGACCCAACCCCTAAATCAGCGCAAATTATATAGCCCACATTTTTCAGGGGACTATATTAAATTGTAACTTTAAATAAAAACAAATATCGTCAAAATATATGCTTTTCCTATATATTTTGTGTGATCACTTAGGCCTATATGTTTTTTTATTATCCCCGTACGATACCGGCGCTGTGATTAAAAATTTCAGGGTAATGTTTCAAAACTGCCCCCCCCCCTTCCCCCAAGTTTTCCACTCTATTATGTCTTCGGCATCACCTTGTTTATTTTTGGTGTTCCCATATTGTTGCCTATTTTTTTTCTACATTTCCATTTTTTATTCATAAATTGAGTGATTCAAACTTGTATAATTCTTCAAATTAAAATTAAGAAAAAAAACGGAATTGAGCTTTAATAAATATTGCCAGACAAACCAAAATGTTAAAGGGTGTTCATCATCAAGCCTTAAACCAAAGAGGAGAAATTACTTTTAGACTCTGTCGAAAATCAATTAATCAGGAATAATAAAATTGGGAATAAAAATAGTGATGATTGCCAATTGTGCGCAGAGGGAACTAATCAGCCCCCCATGGCTGACCTTTGACCGCGCGTATCATGTTTCAGTGCGCGTGTCGCCACTCTGTCTTGGGTCTTGGGCCTTGGAGTGAGAAGAGAGCGCCATCTAGGGCGAGGCTTGGCCGAAATCGAGACAAACAAAAGACAGCACTGCACAGCAGTAGCAGAGGACAATTAAGAAAGTAATATCGAGATTTTACTCAAGATGTGGAAGTTTCTATTGGTTTCTTTTGTCGGACTTGTTGTCGTACAGCACATATTGACATTTGTGTAAGTAAATTTATTCAGTTGACCTTATTTTTGTCATGTTTACGTGAATGTTTGATTAAAATTTGCACAGCCACACTCGACCGAGAACAAGTTCTCTTCCCTCGCTGAGTTCAGCGGGCGAGACCGTGGTACATGTCGTAGGTCGTACCAGATTAGGGGCACGGACGGAAATATAGACGGGATCAACCTAATTCCTAAAGACAAAGTTAGACAGCTGGCAGCCGTCTGTTTCGAGGAGTTTTTTAACATTTTTTTCTTCGTACACAGACGGCTCGCTATTGTGCAGCCGCCATTAGGGGTTCAACAATGCAAATCCCCCCGACAGGTCAGGCTCATCGATTTTTGTCTTCATAAAAATCTATAAAGAACTGTACTAAAATAAGATTATTAGGGTCCAAACGTTAGGGCCTATCCCGTTTAGGCAAGGCTCCACATTAACTTTTTTTGGTGGTGGCCCGTTCAGGCCACCAAAACTTTCATATAATTTTTTTTTGGTGGCCCGTCAGTAAAGTTTGGTGGCCCGAAAAATATAAAGAAAAAAAAACATTAGTCAAAAATTAGATCTAATAAAACAAATTTCTGAAATATTATTTCAGCAGCCACTACCACTAAGTTTCTTCCACTTTGTACATCTTTTATGTAAATTGTGCTTGCTGTTATTTTACTTTGCTTATTGATTTGTGGTAATATATAAATTGTTCTATCATTGTAAATATGAAATGATTGAAAGAGAACAAAAGAATTGTATTCCCAGGTATTATATAGGTCTACTACCGGTATATAATATTATAGAAGGAGAAAATAACAGAAAAAATATGCTGCAAAATTAGAACAATGCATAAAAGGGGGAAACAAACAAAAATAATACTTACAATTGTATATTGAAAAAAAAAAATTAAAGAATGAATAAGTGAAATACAACAAAGGAAAGAAAATGAAGAAAAAAAAAGGAAAAAATTTAGATAAAAAAACAAAAGAAAAGAAAGAAAAATGAAGAAAATACAATTAATAAAAAAAATTGAGAAAATTATTATTATTATTCAGTAGAAACATATTCTTTAATCAGCCATATTCAATGGGAAGGGGTATAAATGGTTTAATAACTATAAAAATGAAAGAAAAAAAATAAGAAAACGGCAAATGTTATATCTGGAAAAAACAGTGAGAAAAGTCCTTCCCTATATTTGACAAAATGATGGAAAAATTCACATTTCATATCAATGAAATGCCTTCCCAAAGTACTTACTTCCTTAAGAGTGGTTTAAGAAGTCATTTATAAACAAGAAAGAAGTTAAAAACGACACAGCTTCGAAAGAAACCAAATATCAACGTATATACAAATGCACACGTGGGACTGTGATGTACTCACCTATGAGTTTTATGTGTATTAATGCATTTGGAAATCAGTCTTTTTGAGTCAAAAGAGAGGTTGTAATTCCTCTTTTTAATGCTTGCAATAATCAGGATTTAGTAATATGGACTGTAGAAGGGCATTTCATTGGTGTAAAATGTGACTTTGACGTAGATTTTCAAAGTTCTGTGGGAGATTTCTTAGCATTAACATTTCGTATCACAGCTCCCTGAGTCTGAATAGTCTGCTAGCGGACAGCTAGCTGCAGTGGTTTCATGCATGCAAGCTCACGCACGCGGCCGGCTGAATATATGCTGTAGTGGTAGGCCTCCATACTGTCATGACTATGCAATCTTTGTGTGTAGATTAACAAAAAGGGCGCATGACGAATTGGTTTGCAATTTCAACTGTAGAAAGTTGATTAATGCGTGCAAAATCGGGAGAAAAATTGCGCTTCTTTGAAAATTATTGGTTGCCCTATTCTGGCCACCAAAACTTAACATTTTTTCAATAATGGTTGCCTGACGTGAATTTCTGGTGGCCCCGGGCCACCGCTAATGTCGAGCCTTGGATTAGGGCAAGAGTTCCGTATGCACCCCATCTAAAATTGAAAATAAAAACATGGATAATGTTCAGAGTAATATATCTAGCACTAATAAATAACATATATGATGGGGGAATGAAATATACCAAAACATGGCTTTATTCTGTCAAATTTCAAGCAGGATCTAGCATGTGTAATTGTCCATAGACATCGGTTTATCTTAGTCAGTAAAGGGTCCGTGAGTCTAGACTAGTCAAACTATTGGCTGATAATCATTAAAATACCTATTTTGGATGAGGTCTTGACTGCAGATAAAATGAGGGGGGACGTGTGCCCCCCACCCCCAAGGTGCCACCCCCGCCCCCCCTGAAAAAAATTGGCAGAGCAAAAAAAAGGAGAAAGAAGAAAGAGAGAATAAAACAAGGAAAATAAGAGGAGGAAAACGAGTCAATGAAATAATGTTAGAAAGACTTGCAAAAAAAAAATCTTTCATGTTACTATATCAAATTTTTGCTGGTGCTTCGCGCCAGAATTGCCT
The DNA here is from genome assembly GCF_018143015.1 of Lytechinus variegatus. Classification (NCBI taxonomy): domain Eukaryota; kingdom Metazoa; phylum Echinodermata; class Echinoidea; order Temnopleuroida; family Toxopneustidae; genus Lytechinus; species Lytechinus variegatus. Next base: position 9,723,613 of record NC_054758.1, on the reverse strand, counting down.
GCTTGATGAGATTCATATCTTGCTCAATTGGCTGATATAGAGCAAGTTTTAAAGTCAATATATATACAAAACATATTTTATCTTGAAAACATCAAGCTTTCATTATTTTTTTTCATTTACAAATGTAAGTGCTCTGTAAATGTACGGTTTATTGTCTACATATCAGCATTTTAAGCTCACGCTGCGTGGTCACATTGTTTTATTTGCCAAGTTCATATTGTCTACGTGTATTCCATAATGTTCCATTGAACAAATGTATTCACAATGCCCAGATTCTAGGTCTAAATCTAAAACATGCACAATAGCCTGCATGCTCTTTATTTGAAGTGTACTTAAATTATCCAGTTTCACATCAGAATATCAATATTTGTCTGCTCACACTTCACGATCGCATTATTAATGATACCCAATTAACTATATCCTATTTATGATTTTATAAATATGAATGGGTGGCCCCACTTTTAGGTCTAAAATCTCAATTTTCTTCCTCTTGCGCTTCGCTTGCATCCATTGTTTATTTACATACGTATCCCATTCATTAATACAAACAGTGCTTAGAATTACTTTTTTTTTAGGTCGGAATGCCCAAAAAATTTGTTCGCACTCGCATTATTGAAATATATACCGTCTTTGTGGGTAACTGTAAGTAGTCCTGAACAGGTCCCTTTTCGATAATGCTAGAACAGTTAATAAGAATTTCTGCTCGCGCTTGGCGTTCGCAGTAACCATCTAGTTACATACGAATCTTGTTCAGGATCACACATAACATTGCCCAGAATATTACATTGTCAGGACAAATGAAAATTTTAAAAAATCCCGAGCGCTTTGGGCTCGCACGTTTTATAAGGCTTATGAGATTATTTCATGTTTATGTTGATCAGGGAAAATATAGGTGAAGATTATTTTGGTTCCCGTCCGCTATTGGCGAAAGTCGGATCCGCCCTTGTGACACACACACACACCGGAAAAAAATGGTGCCCCCCCCCTGAAAAAGCAAGGACCGCCAGAACCCCCCTCACCGGGGAAAAATCCTAGCTACGCAACTGTGTACAGATCAAGCTAGAACTTCGGTCTCTGTATTTGGTGAGTAGAGCCCACAGAGTTCAAACAACAACATAACAGAGACCGAGCTTTTGGTCTAGGATCAACCTAGCTTTGAGGACTCCGTGATCATATTTTGATATTTTCATTTGATCAGGGAGCCTTGAATCCCCTCCCGGATCCATATAAGAGACACACATGTAACAAAGATGGATTTCCTGAAGAAATCCATCTTTGAAGATAGAAATCATGTAAATTTCTATCATTTTATTTATCTATACACTTTCATATGCGTATGAAGGTGCAAAAATATATTAATAAAAAAATTAAAAGACCGATCTTGTGTAGATCCCTCGATCCATTCATATACACCGCACATACAATAGACTTGACCCTTCAACCACTTCGTTATGACGTACATGTAAATAGCTCAATAAGCAATGTTACAAAATGCCATTTTGAAGAACAATTTATAGATGAAAATTATTATTTAACAAATCAAAATATTTAAAACTTGATTATAAATATAAATAATTATTATTACAATAATGATTATTTATAATTAAGTTTTAGATTTTATTACTTGTTAAATATTTTTTTAATTATTTAGCGATCAATACTTACATTTCTCATCGCTTCATATTATGATATATTACCCATCAGATCCTGACATGCCTGGACATAATGTATAGTCTTTCTCCACTCCCCGGGGAGCATTCCAACAAGAGTTCCAAGACTCAATTGCTAGGCAAAATACATTGGCTTTCATATCCTGCCGAGTACCCATTTAACACCTGGGTGGAGAGTATGGATTGATGCGTTGCCGAAGAATGCTAGAACTGATATATCTGTTTAATCTGTGAGTCCTGTCTTTCAAAGCACAGTGATTGATCCAAACAACCTCAACTATATGGACAGCCACCATTGTCATAATTTTTCCTCCAGAATTTTGCGCAATGCCCTTTGTAGTCAAAGAGGATCGAACTATGCACAGTGCAAAAGCAGACGATGAATGAAGATGCGTTTACATCATATCTAGAAAACATTTTGAGGAAACGTGCAGTTTTATTGACTTTGCTGGATTTCCATAGTTGAAGTTGATCAGATCAATCACATTTATTCATAAGATGGAGCCCTGGCGTGCGTGTCATCAATATTTTTGTGCGACAAGTTGTCAGATCTGACAGTTTACCTGAAGCACTGTTACTATGGTATCTGTTGGATAAAACAGGACTTGTTTGATAAAAAATCTGACAAATCCTTTCATGAAACGCTACCCTGATCTGTTGCATTTATGTGACTTGAATCTAAAAAAAAAGGACCTGTTTCTTTTCAGATACATCATGGGATATCATAAGTTTGTCTTCAAGCACAGGCCCGGCAAGTGTAAGGTTCTAAGTTTCATAGGTAAGTTTAAAGGGTAAACAAACCACCAGCCATAATAGCCCCACCTCAAGTCCTCGACTACTCACATCTGGCCAGGTTCATTTCCCATAATGCAACATTCTGAGAAGTGTAGTCTCATAATATAGGCCCAACTGAATGATTATTAATTCGCTGCTTAATACATCCATACAGTATTCAGGAATGCCAGTTTTCAGGCAAAAGCGTGAATTCAGGCTCTGGCAATATATTTTCGGGCCATAGTTTTACTTTTAGCATATTTGTGTACAAAATATTGTATTCTAGGTGATTTTCTGGCCGCCCCTCTGATCAATTCCAACTGACATCCCTAAGTATTACAATAATTTTTATGTTATCAAGAAGCTTTTCAGTCTATCTACACAAATAAAAAAAAATCACTTCAGGCTAATTTATCCTTTGTTTTTCTACTGGTTGTCTAAACAGGTACATTGTATATTTTAAGACAAGCCAAAGACAAAAGGACTTGAGAAAACCAAGCCCTCAAATTAGCTTGATGACCTTCCAAATATTTGTAGACCTAGGCCAAAATAAGTGCCCTAGTTTGCCTGAGGCTTTTTGTCCTGTAATAATCCAGTGCAAGTAACCTACTGAAAACACAATTTACTATTGGTACCCTTTTTGAATGGCCATAGATGTCCCTAAAGTGAGCAGCACCTTCCCAAAATGCCATATTAATAGATGGCCTTGCCCCATTGAATTTCTAATTGAAACCCTGACATTAATATTGAAAAATGTCATAAAATAGGTTGTGATCAAACCTTTTCACCTTCAACTGACTCCCATTCTATTTTGATACACAGTTTTATTTTATTTTTATTTTCCCACCATGGCCTAGCGCCCTTTGGCAAGGTGCCAATCCACACTTTGCCACTGTCACCCAGTTGCTAATTGGGTAATGGTAGGAAACAACCGTCATTGTGGTTGGTTTAGCAAGTTTGCGCCTAACAGGCTGCTTGGAATGCTATGAATCCAGTGACCGGGTAATAATAATTGTGAAGCGCTTTGAACAGTCGTAGATTGATAAAGCGCTATATAAATGCCAATTATTATTTTATTCATTATTGATTCAATTTTCTTTCATTTGGTTTTTACTCAGAGGTTTAATGATTTAATATGCCTTGTATTATTTGTTTCTTATCAGACTATGGTGTAGCTGACATGGAATTAATGCCAGATGGCCTTGTCCTTGTAGCATCAGTAAGTTAATATTTATCTTTGATTTTTGTATTAATAACAATATTTCTTGATGACCATTATCCTTTGAATAGCTATCACTATTAATATTATAATATTATTTATTCTCTTGCATATTTACAAGCTACAAATATAAACAAATCTACAAAATATTTTAAAATCCTATAAATGATACTATGCTATATCTTCATTAATTTTCTGTTATATTTCTTCTGAAATTTAAAAGGGGATTTTCATTTTGATATCTAGACCTACAGTATTAAGTCTAACTACAGATCTAATCCTAATGATAAAATAGAACTGATTCATATTTCTCAACCAGCCAGAATTAAGAGTCTGTGAGGGTTATCTTCATCAGAAGCCATTTACAATGCTTGTAGTAGTCAATGTCTCTTGCTTTATTTTAGTCTAACTACAGATCCAATCCTAATAATAAAATAGAACTTATTCATTTTTGTAGACCAGCATCAGAAGCCAATTACCATACTTTGTAGTCAATATCTCTTGCTTTATTTCAGTCTAAATACAGATCTAATCCTAAGGGTGGAGTGATCCATACTTTTAATCAGACAGAATTAAGAGCTTGTGAGGGTTATCATCATCAGAAGCCAATTACAACGCTTGTAGTAGTCAATGTCTCTTGCTTCATTTCAGTCTAACTACAGATCCAATCCTAAGATAGGAGTGATCCATACTTTTAATCTTTCAAGACCAGAGGATGGGTTTGTGAGGATTGTCATCAGTGGCAGACCTCAAGGATCTTTCCATCCTATTGGACTCAGTAGTGTTTGTGATGCAGGTGAGCAGTCCTGTAATACAGTACATTCCTTTGTTTTAGACGCTGCCCCCCCCCCCTTGCAAATGGTGATTTATCGCCACTTGCACATAACCCACTGCACTATCACTATCAATTTAGTGCAACTCCAATTATCCTTTATGATTAGATGGACTGTATGAACCTCTGGTGACTACCATTTTTATGGATACTGTAGATGTGAATTAATAGACCAGGGGGGTGTTTCACAAAGATTTAAGTATGACTTAGAGTCGCACTTAAATATCTAGTTGCGCGCAGTATAAAAGGCATGACAGCATTGGTCAGATCATGCCAAGAGGACGCGCACTACTGCGTATTGATCAATAAGATTGCGCGTTGCATATTATGTACGCGTCGACATTTAAGTGCGACCTAAGTCATACTTAAATCTTTGTGAAACACCCCCCAGTTCGTAGTTACTTAATGGACAATTTTGGTCAAATGACCTTTCATTTCTTTCACTATGATAGGCAGATTTCAAAGCAAGATATTACGTAAGCATGCCTTACATAGCAGGATGAAGAAATTGAATAGACCAGGTGACTAGAATAGCACACCAATGAACACTTTACGAAGGTATTTGTTGCATTCCTACTTTGAATGCATATCATAGCATGTTGCGCAATGTACTTGGCAAACTGTGAAATACCAGTCGTTCGTGGACGCATTGTTGTTGTTTTGGGATGTAAATGAAAAACAAAATTCAAGAGAATATATGAATAATCAAGACATCAAAGTAGGTGCTTATCTCATTAGATTTTAAACCACCATGTCACTTTAGTACAAATGACCTTCCTCTGATCATGCGCAGAAAGAAACTACGAACTGGCTTATTAAATTGAACATTTGAGTGAATTACAATTGGAATAAAACCATAATGAGTAGTACATGTATTTTTTGTAATATAAGAATTAATGGAAATAATTTCTGTAGGAGGAGTAAGAATGGAATTGTAGATTTCCTCAATTTGCCACGGTTATATTCATTCAGTGCCACAGAATTGCTCATTGTTATGTTTTGGGTTGAAAGTGGAACTGTGTTTTTAGAGAAACACACAAATACAGATGTTAGTTGTTTTTAGTGACGCGTCGGGCAACACCCCATGCTATACGTTCATTGGCACACTAGTAATAGCAGCCAACAGACGTTTTGGCATTATACGTGTATTCATGTTGGCATAGCCAAGTTTTCGACCATTTAAATATACATGTATGCATGCTAACATGGCTTTAATGGATGCCTTGTTTAGGGTGCGACTTATATTGTCTGTCAAAAGGCACCATTATACAGGTATATCTTCAGGAATAATGGGTGATTTCAACACCGTACTTGAAATCACGCTGGTGTTGGGATTGACCTCGGAAAATATGACGTATTTCCGGCAGTTTGTGTTGAGCTCTGGTGTTGAATGTCGTCTGCTGAACCGAGCATTACAGCTGGTGTTGACGATCTACGTGCAATTTCCCTATTCACCAACACCTACCCCAGGGATTGGGAAAATCGTGATTGCAAGTTCGGTGTTGGTGTTGATGAACTGTAGTTTACAAACAGGAGGCTACCATGATGAAACACCTCCGTAAAAATCTATTACAGTTAAGATGATTGCAAATCATTAGAGTTTTACACATTTTAATGAAAAATAATATTTATGCTTTCTGATTATTGCAGTGATTTTAACCTGTGCATTCTGTACGATAAGATTTTACTGCAATTTCTTCCCGATTTCACTTTCGTCGTCGAGAATTTCTCGCGTAAAGTTGAGATGATCAGCAACGCAGCGCAGAGGCGTGACGTCATAGGATATCGATAACGCGATCAGTATTGCTCCTCTGAACTCAGCACGGTGTTGGGGCTCGGTTCAGCAGCCTTTTCACGCTCTCAACACCAAAAACTGAACTCCGTACTTGAAATCACACAACTTATATTGGGTGATTTCCAATATACATACATGTATTACGAAGGGAACTTGGATATAGCCCTGTTTACAATGACTGAATGTGTTTCTTGTCATCTGTGTGATTATGCTACAGGATCAAGCTATGTCTTTGTTGTTAACAAACAGAATATGGGAGACTTTATAGAGGTATTTGAATTGAGTATGAAAGAAAATAAACCAACCATGAGATTCCTGAAAGAGATTAATGATCCACTCATGAGAAGGTAAGTATCAAACAAACACCAAACTTGACATCAATCGCTGTATATCCATACTCTCAACACCAACACCATACTTAAAATCATTCAGTATATCTACTCTCTTATTATGATCTCAAAATTAACACCAGCCAAACACCAAACTTGAAATCATTCTGTATATCCACTCACTTTAATCCTATTGACACTCTTAACACCAACACCTAACTAACACTATTTTCACTCTCTTATTCACACTCTAAACATCAACAACAAACCAACACCAAACTTGAAATTATTCAGTATATCCACTCTCTTTTCCATGCTCTCAACCCAGACACCCACTAACAGCAAACTTGAAGTCATTTTGTATATCGCTTTCAACACCAGCATTAAACTGATACCAAATCATTCAGTAGATCCACTCTCTTATCCAAGCTCTCAACATCAAAACTAAACCAACACCAAACTTGAAATGATTCAGTAGATCCACTCTCTTATCCATGCTCTCACACTCTCATCATGAACACCACATGGGTGATTTCAACACCGTACTTGAAATCACGCTGGTGTTGGGATTGACCTCGGAAAATATGACGTATTTCCGGCAGTTTGTGTTGAGCTCTGGTGTTGAATGTCGTCTGCTGAACCGATCATTACAGCTGGTGTTGACGATCTACGTGCAATTTCCCTATTCACCAACACCTACCCCCAGGGATTGGGAAAATCGTGATTGCAAGTTCGGTGTTGGTGTTGATGAACTGTAGTTTACAAACAGGAGGCTACCATGATGAAACACCTCCGTAAAAATCTATTACAGTTAAGATGATTGCAAATCATTAGAGTTTTACACATTTTAATGAAAAATAATATTTATGCTTTCTGATTATTGCAGTGATTTTAACCTGTGCATTCTGTACGACAAGATTTTACTGCAATTTCTCCCCGATTTCACTTCCGTTGTCGAGAATTTCTCGCGTAAAGTTGAGATGATCAGCAACGCAGCGCAGAGGCGTGACGTCATAGGATATCGATAACGCGATCAGTATTGCTCCTCTGAACTCAGCACGGTGTTGGGGCTCGGTTCAGCAGCCTTTTCACGCTCTCAACACCAAAAACTGAACTCCGTACTTGAAATCACACAACTTATATTGGGTGATTTCCAATATACATACATGTATTACGAAGGGAACTTGGATATAGCCCTGTTTACAATGACTGAATGTGTTTCTTGTCATCTGTGTGATTATGCTACAGGATCAAGCTATGTCTTTGTTGTTAACAAACAGAATATGGGAGACTTTATAGAGGTATTTGAATTGAGTATGAAAGAAAATAAACCAACCATGAGATTCCTGAAAGAGATTAATGATCCACTCATGAGAAGGTAAGTATCAAACAAACACCAAACTTGACATCAATCGCTGTATATCCATACTCTCAACACCAACACCATACTTAAAATCATTCAGTATATCTACTCTCTTATTATGATCTCAAAATTAACACCAGCCAAACACCAAACTTGAAATCATTCTGTATATCCACTCACTTTAATCCTATTGACACTCTTAACACCAACACCTAACTAACACTATTTTCACTCTCTTATTCACACTCTAAACATCAACAACAAACCAACACCAAACTTGAAATTATTCAGTATATCCACTCTCTTTTCCATGCTCTCAACCCAGACACCCACTAACAGCAAACTTGAAATCATTTTGTATATCGCTTTCAACACCAGCATTAAACTGATACCAAATCATTCAGTAGATCCACTCTCTTATCCAAGCTCTCAACATCAAAACTAAACCAACACCAAACTTGAAATGATTCAGTAGATCCACTCTCTTATCCATGCTCTCACACTCTCATCATGAACACCAAACAACACCAAATTTGAAATTGAATGTATCTTTTATTTTCCAGACTAAGTATGACTTGAGCAGTAAGAGCTAATGATTTTTATATTTATCTTTCCAGAGATACCATCCCTCCTGATTCTATCATATAGCTCCAGAAATATGGCTACCAACCTCTGCCTTTGCTTCCTCCATTTTCATCTTCCAGAAAATTTTAATTCTAGGAATTTTGAAGAAAAAAAATTATATAAAACATTGTAAAAACTCATATTGAACATTTTTCCTGTAATACATATTTTACAATAGTAGGAACTACATGTATTCTATTTCGTAAGCACATCAAGTTCTCCAAATAAGACTAAGATTGCACCAGAGAGGATCTGGCACCCAAGATCTCGACCACATAGGTAACACATAAGTTTATGTCAGTTGCAAACCTTGCCTAATTCTAATTTTAAAAAGTTGAAAACTCTTTCACTCTTGAAGTATGTCATCCACTCTATATGCACTCTTTTGATCATGCTCTTAATGTCAATACCAATCTTGAAATCACTCTCTGTATCTCTTATCTTTTAGATTGAGCGATGTATTAGCAGTGGGACCCGATCAGTTCTATGTTACCAACCAAGCATACAGTCTTGATCCTGGAGGACGATTGTTTGAGCACTACATGATGTTTCCGTGGGGCAGTGTGCTGTACTGTGATCCAAGCTGCAGACTGGTGTCCAATCCTATCTTTGAACCAAGTGGGATTCATATGTCACCAGATAAAAAGTGAGATTATGTGTGTGTCCTTATCATAGAGCCTCATTATTGATCATCATCCTCTTCATCATCATCATTATCATCATCATTATCGTTACCATTATCATCATCCTCAAAATTATCATTATCACACTGGTTAATTCTTCACCCATGCAGCAACTTGGCGCAACTCAGATAAACGATCTTCTTGAGACTGCCTTGTACGTGCAGAGATCCATATATGAAAAAAAAGTTTCAAAATATCCAAGAAGGAAAATTCTACCAGGGTAACGTAACACAAAGGTTAGCGATTAATCGTACACTTGATTTTCACAATTGATTGTTTGTAGTAGTCGATGCAATCAATCATAGAAAATGTTCGATCATTACTAACTTTTGTGTTACGGCCCCAGGACATCTAAAGAAATAGAGGACTACAAGTTCATACTTCAAACAAGACAACTTCAAATTCATGAGATTTTTTCTCTGACTCCCTTTGCATCTCACCACGGCACTGTTTAAGTTTTGCACCACTGTTTTGCATAGAACTCAATTTCTTTTATTATTGAAAATTCTTGTGTTCTTCCCCCACCTTATCATCATTACTACGACCACCATCATCATTTTTACCTTAAAGTTTAGATTATGCAGTATCATGATGTTTCCTTGGGGTAGACCTACCTTAATGTGATTCAACCTTCAGGCTGGTCTCCAATCCAATCTTTGAACCATGTAGCATCCATTTATCACCAGATAGAAAGTGAGATTATGCATGTGTCTTTATCATAAGCATTATTATTGAACAGTTGAATTGAATGGGATTGCAAATATAGTTGTTACCATCAGAATCATCATTACCATCATCGTAACCAACGTCATCCTTGCTACCATTACAATAACCATCATCATCACCATCAGTATCATTATCATCATTATCAACATCATCATCATTATCATCATCACCATCATCATCGTCATCATTATCATCGTCATCATCACCATCATCATCATTATCATCATCATTATCATCATCACCATCATCATCACCATTATCACCATCATCACCATCATCATCACCATCATCATCATTATCATCATCATCATCATTATCATCATCATCATCATTATCATCATCATCATCATTATCATCATCACCATCATCATCACCATTATCACCATCATCACCATCATCATCACCATCATCATCATCATAACATTATGCAGTGTATTTGTCATTGCCATCGTGATGTTCCCATGAGGAAGTGTGATTTATTGTGAAGAGAGAGGGGGGACAGAGGGGAGAGAGAATGAAACCAGAGGTACAAGAATATACATTTCTGAATCATCCTTATATAACTTTTATGGGTAAAATCACCGTCTTCCAATGGCTTTCCCTAGAAACGTTATAAGCTCAAAACACTAATTTATATTTCCACTTATTTTGTAGGTACGTCTATGTCTCTTTACTCTATGGTATGGGCGTACATGGGTACAAGCGAGATCCAGCAACCAATGCATTGACACCACAGGTAAGTTGAATAGCAGGCTCTGGTGAATTCGTGTCTCGTTTGAAAAAATCCTGAACTTTGATGTGTGCTTTGTTATATTATTTGGCTTTATAAAAGGAGGAATGAAAAAAACAATTTCATGCAGATGCTCTTTTGACTGAGGCATTTACATGTATTCAGTTTATTGAAGATTGACAATGTCAACTGTTTTTGTTTCGAATTTGAATTTTGGTGAATAGTCATCAAACTTTTTGTTTCAAATTTTTTTTAAAGTGGTATTTGTTTCAAATTTGTTTCAAATTTGTTTCAAACTGATAGATATGTGAACCTTTCATTATTGGTTGACAAATTTATTTTTTTATGTGAATTGGAATGTATTATTGGCCAATCATCTTGCACCATTCATAATGACAGGTCACATGATTGATTTCAGCCAATCAATTGATTAGGATCCCCGTCACCATTGCATGATCTTCAGTCACTTTTTGTTCTACCTTTACATTATAGACCGATAGATCTGTTAGCCTTTCATCACTGGTTGACAACGTATTTGTTGATGTTAACGGGAGCGTCTGGACGGCCAGTCATCCCGCGGCTTTTAAATATGAAGCATACGAGAAACATAAAAGGATTTTACCTCCATCCCAGGTAAGTGATATTTGTTTTAAATTTGAGCTTAAAATAAGGAGTAAACTGACAAATGCTCTATGTTGTCTCATATTGACTCTGCTGTAAATGGCTAGTTTTAAGTTTTAAACATACCTGTTGAGAAAACTATTAGTAATTCAGAGGATAAGCGTACATTGTATTTGTACAGAAAAAGTGAAATAGTTTTGAAGGGAAAGGTACCGGTTATGGGGGGGGTTCTATCGCCCTCCCCACCCCTCCGCTATGGGCTTGACACGACGGTCAAACATGTTTAACCTCTGATTTATTGGATGAAAACCTGTCTATGTAGACCACAAACTAGGTTTCCCTTGAATAATTTTTCCCATTGAAATATGTACAGTATGGCAGGAACTTGTCCATTAAGAAGACCAGACTGCCTGCTCTTTAAGACCATTATTATTTCGTGTATCTCTTGGGTGGTCTTTATATCCAGTCACTGTATGACATGAGCCAGTCCACAAAGACCGCCTCAGCGGCCTCATAATATCATTTTGCTTGTTTCAACAGGTTTAACAGTATTTGTATATTTATTATCTTTTCAGGTACTCCATATTCGATTCCGTGCATCATCTAAAGAAATATTTGAAGTGTACAGTGATGACGGAACTCAGCTACCAGCATCGTCCTCGGTGGTCTTCTATCGAGACAAGCTGCTAATTGCTTCCAGGTCAAAGGGCATGCTTCTCTGTGACGCTAACATCAATTGGTGATGGTCAACAAGGTCTTTGATGGTGATTGATCAGCGTATGAGGCACTTGGTGATGATTGGTCCACAGCCAGGCCTCTGGGTGGTGGTTGGTCAGGAGCCAAGCCACTAGGTGATGATTGGTCAGCAGCTAAGCCACTGGGTGATGATTGGTCAGTCAGCTAAGCCACTAGGTGATGATTGGTCAGGAGCTAAGCCACTAGGTGATGATTGGTCAGGAGCTAAGCCACTGGGTGATGATTGGTCAGGAGCTAAGCCACTAGGTGATGATTGGTCAGGAGCTAAGCCACTGGGTGATGATTGGTCAGCAGCTGAGCCTCTGGTTGATATTGGTCAGCAGCTGAGCCTCTGGTTGATATTGGTCAGCAGCTAACCCACTAGGTAATGATTGGTCAGCAGATAAGCCACTGGGTGATTGGTCAGCAGTCAAGCCACTGGGTGATGATTGGTCAGCAATGATGATTGGTCAACAGCTAAGCCACTAAGTAATGATTGGTCAGCAGTCAAGCCACTGGGTGATGATTGGTCAGCAGTCAAGCCACTGGGTGATAATTGGTCAGCAGCTAAGCAACTGGGTGATGATTGGTCAACAGCTAAGCAACTGGGTTATGATTGGTCAACAGCTAAGCCACTGGTTTATGATTGGTCAGGAGCTAAGCCACTAGATGATTGGTCAGCAGCTAAGCAACTGGGTGATGATTGGTCAGGATCTAAGCTATTGGGTGATGATGGTCAGCAGCTAAGCCACTGGGTGATGATTGGTCAGGAGCTAAGCCACTGGGTGATGATTGGTCAGTTAGCTAAGCTACTGGGTAATGATTGGTCAGTTAGCTAAGCCACTGAGTGATGATTGGTCAGGAGCTAAGCCACTGAGTGATGATTGGTCAGCAGCTAAGCAACTGGGTAGTGATTAGTCAGCTGCTCAGTCACTGGAGTCAGTTAGCTAAGCCACTGAGTGATGATTGGTCAGCAGCTAAGCAACTGGGTAGTGATTAGTCAGCTGCTCAGTCACTGGAGACAGTCAGCTAAGCCATCAGTGACTAATCAGCTAAGCAACATGAGATTATTAACATCATTCCTTTATTTTCAATGAGAAAAATTATCCTATTCATTCGATATTTGTTACACTGCCTCGTACAGTCAAGTAATTTTTTGTTTTCACTCTCTGTGGCTCTAAATGCCAAATTTGACATGGAGAATGTCTTTTTCAGGGAAGTGAATTTGATATTCTATGTACATGTACCAGTAAACACACATTGAGAATATTCTGGGATAAATCTGGCTAAGATTGACAAAAAATGGTACTTTGAAGCGATTCAATAGACTAAATGCTTTTAAACCAAGTAAGTTTCTTGAAATTGGCAGTAGTAAGTGCCCCAATATCTTTCCTCTTGATTTTGGGAATGATAATAATTTCAATCAGTCAAAATTGTAATTTCGTTGTGGTTGCCATGATCTTATCTTAGTTTTCAGACTGCTCTACTCTCGGAGAAGATGACTTTGATAATTGTTTGACGCAAGTTTCAGTTTGATACTGAACTCATGTTTTGCAAATTTTTTATGTGTGGAGTTCAAACCCTGAGACATCTCACATGTGCAATATGTTATTCATTACCCATCTCGCTCTGAAAAGTACTAAAATGTATTTAAAGTTTTAACAATTATTTATTATAGCACCCTTATTCACTTGAATGTACATGTATAATGACTACTACATGTAGTAGATGTTGAAAATAAAAATGGTTACATGCATTTGGATATTTTAAAACATTGAATATCATACCTGCCAACCTAATTAAGAACCTTGTCTTAAGTCAAGAGCAGTGTCTTTCCCCACAAGGAAGCTGAATGTATCTTTACAATAGAGTACCGAAGTGTGACGTCAGTTGCCATGGTGTCATGGCGGGCTGGTTCTAAACAGAGTTGCAGACGACGGTCGTCTGTACACATTGGCTCGTCTGAAAAATAAGTTTCAAGCGATCAAATTCCGATAGCAGCCATTTTCTCCTATCAGAAACACGCTTTCATTCGAAAGGTTCATCTGTTTAGAACCAGGCCGCCCAGGCCGCCCTGACACCATGGTAACTGACGTCTGTACCACTTCTCACATTTCACAAAAGACAAAGCATGAGATATACAGGAAAGCTGATGAAGAGACACATACCTTGTAGTGGTTTACCCCAAAGTCCTCCGCCAGGAGGTATTACTCGGGGCTGACGGGAGAGGTTGTATTATTTCTGAGGTTTAGGTCTGGGGCATTGGGAGAGCATTTGTAATTTGGTTTTGAAGATAAAGCGTCTTTACAGTTTTCAGGCAAAATGCAGTGACAAAAATAAATAAGAATCAAAGTGAAATCCAATAAAGGTAACAATGCATTAGTGGAATATACCCCTCAGCATTGATGCAAGTTGATAGGGCTTATGTGCTAGATTTTTTTTTACTTCCATATACCTTTTTGTTTTATTTAGGGGTTTATCTTTTTACCAGGATTTTGTGCCATATAAACTTAATATATTTTTGCAACTCTGACTGGAAATCATGTGTCAATTTGAACAAACATTGATGTTTATTAATGTTTGATGAATTAATTTGATTCTTGTAGCAGCTGATACAATGTGTATTCAATGTCAATGTGCAATTGTTGAAATGAATTCAATTAATTTCATGATTGAATGAAATTTAAATCATTTGTAATGGAAGATTAAGATTCTCATCAGAGTACTTTGTTGAATAGACCAGTTCGTAGTTACTTCATGGACAATTTTGGTCAAATGACCTTTCATTTCTTTCATTATGATAGGCAGATTTCAAAGCTAGATATTATGTAAGCATGCCTTACATAGCAGGATGGAGAAATTGAATAGACCTGGGCCCGTATTCCATAAACAAGATAAGCTTTTTGCTTAAGTCTTAGCAATTTGTCTTAGCATTTTGCTTGTCTAAGAAATCTTCCCTAACGATATTCTATAAACTTTAAGACATTTGTCTCAAGTCAGGCGATATGGCTAAGCCAAAGTCTCAAATTCTATGACCTTCAGTGATCTTCTTAATGATAAATTGCTGCAGAGGTCACTGCAACAAACTTGCAAAAATGTGACTAAAGTTGTTTTTTCTTAAAAATTTGGATTTTATTGAAACTAATTACAACTATTATAGTAAGAGAAGAGCATTCATCACCTATATATGGTAAGAATTTTTAATTCAACTTATCTATATATTTTTTTAATTACCAAAACATTTCAATCCCAAACCGAGTGACTTGCACAGTTTTTTTTGTGTATCAGTCCCATATATTACTTTTCATGTATTGTTTGTCAAAATATAAATTGAATATATTCCTCTCGACATCTTTACTCTAACTTCAGTTTAAGTAGACCTAGGCCCCTAAGGGAAAACTTTTGTAACTTTTGAGACTAGTCTTGGGTCTAACATAGGCCTAGATATAGCCTAGGCCCAATTAGATCTATAATATGCGTCTGTTTGGAGGAGAATTGAACATTGTTTCGACTTTTTTTTTACTAGTTTCATGATGAAGGCTGCAAAACGTAACTGTGTTAGTCTAGACTCTAGTAGCTGGCATGCCATAATTAGTGGAGCAACCGAGACTGAAGCTACATATAGTACATAGATATACCTAGACCTATATTAGTATTGGTATAGGCCTAGAACAACATTCAGGACTTAGCCTGGCTTAGCCTTACTTACATGTAGGACAGGGATAGTCTAGAGATCTAGAATAGATCTGACTTAGTTAGAGCCCCAGAGTCCAGAACAAAAGTTTCAGTCTCCGACTGTATTTTGGTAGGCCTACTTCTGCTAATTAAACTACGAGTACGACACTCAACAGTCTAACAACATTAAGTTGGCCTAGACCTTAATCTAACCAATGTGATATGACAGTAAATGTCAGAAACTTTTAAATAAAATTCCCAGAAACGACTGTATTCCTGTCTACAGTGCTACTGCTAGGCCTATCGCTATAATGCATTGCTTGCCAACTACGCCTAAACTTAGATCTAGGCCTAGTCCTGACCTAGACATCTATGTAGATTCTAAGTAGATCTAGGCCTAGGCCTACTTCTGTTTTAGGCCCATATGTTTGTTTACTTTGGAGGAGTTCTTACATTTTGGAGAGTTTGTTTAGATCTAGGTTTCTAGAAAACAGGCCTAAAGTAAAGCCTAGACCAACAGCTCAGTCTAGACTGGGGCCTAGATTTATATAAAAATTTACTTCAGGTCTAGGCGGCCTAGCCTATTATGGCTATACTTTCTTCTATTCATTCTAGATTCTATTTCTAGCCTAGCCGGTAGCCCTAACGTAAGGACTGGCTGATCTCAGACTAGTCTACTGTTTGATCTAGAATCTCTAACGTAGGCCTAGATCTAGACGAAAACTAAGACTAAAAGCTAGACCCTATCTAGATCTAGGTCCTAGTAGAAGTAGAACTAGGCCTATATCAATCTAGGTGTTCATAGTTATAGGTCGAGATCTAGAGTAGAGACTTGTAGACTCTATCAAAATATAGATTCTAGTTCTAAAAAAATAGTAAATGTAGGCTAGTCTAGATCTATTTATCTAACATTAGGCCTGAAAAAGGAAGTAGGCTAGGGATCTAGCATTAAGTTGAATCCAGCCAAATGTGAATTTCTTCTTTTTGGCTCCAAAGTACCGGTACATCTTAGTAAAATCCACATCGACTCAATCTCATTTTCTGGCCTCACTGTAAATCTGTCAAGTTCTTGTTGCAATCTCGGTATAGTTTTTGATTCTCACATGTCTAATCACATTTCTTTTATTTGCAGATCAGTTCGCTACCAATTGCGAAATATTGGTTTTATTAGGAAATACTTGTTTCGACCGGCCACAGAAAAATTGGTTCATGCAACAAATGTTCCAATATAGACTAAGTCTTGCAGATCTAGGCCTATACCTCAAAATCAATGTGTGAGCCAAATTTCTATAAGAATTGGTTGAAAACCAAAAAGGGTTTCAAACAACAAGATTTTCAACTAATTTCATTATATAATATGTTGTTACCTTTGCAACACGATTTCTGATACAGACAAAAAATATTCTTGCACATTTTGAACTCAAGACTGATGTGTGTGCCAAATTTCATGAGCATTGGTTGAAAAAGATGGAGTTTGAACTACAAGATTTTCGTTAAATAATATGTTGTTACCATGGCAACACGATTTTTGATACAGGCAAAAATATGTCTTAGACATCTTCAACTCAAGACTAATGTGTATGCCAAGTATTTAGGAGAATAGACCAGTTGAAAACTGATAAAGTAATTCAATTACAAGATTTTCATTTATTTTTGGTATTTTTTTGTTACCATGGCAACACAATTTTTTATGTAGGCATAAAATATGTTTTGCACATCTTCACATCAAGACTAATGTTTGTGCCACATTTAATGAAAATTGGTTAAAAACTGAGGAAGTAGTTAGAACAGCAAGATTTATACATAATTTTTGCCAATATATACCGTTACCATGGCAACACAATTTCCGACACTTGCATAAATGTGTCTTGCACATCTTTTCCTCAAATCCAATGTGTGAGCCAACTTTCATGAGAATTGGTAGAAAATTAATGAAGTATTTTAAACGGCAAAATTTGGGCCATAATATATTGTTACCATGGCAACACAATTTCTGAAAAAGAAAAACATCTTCCACCTCCTTACCTTAAGACCGATGTGTGTTCAAAATTTCATGAAAATCGGTTTAAAAAATGAGGCAGGAGCTCGAAATGCAATATAGGTATAAATTCTAAAATTTTGTTGGCTGAATTACCTTGAAACTAATACAATTAAGACAACTCACAGCTGTCTTAAAGTTAGGGCTAAATTCTTAGCCATGTTGTATTTATGAAATACAGAATCTGCATTTTTAAGAAAAGTTACTTAGCCATTCATCCTATATCTGTCTTAGTTGCGCAAAACGCAAATTCTAAGACAAAACTCTTAGCCAAATTCTAAGACAAAATTCTTAGCCAATTCTTTATGGAATACGCGTTTTGGCTAAGAATTTTATCTTAGACAGAAAATAAGACAAAATGCTTAGATTTTTTGACTTAAGCATGCTTATCTCGTTTATGGAATACGGGCCCAGGTGACTAGAATAGCACACCAATGAACACTTTATGAAGGTAATTGTTGCATTCCTACTTTGAATGCATATCATAGCATGTTGCACAATGTACTTAGCAAACTGTGAAATACCAGTTGTTCGTGGACGCATTGTTTTTGTGGATGTAAATGAAAATCACTATTCAAAAGAACATATGAATAATCAAGACATCAAGGTTGGTGCTTACTAGTATATCATTAGATTTTAAACCATGTCACTTCAGTACAAATGACCTTCCTCTGATCATGCGTAGAATATTTTGATCATGCGCAGAAAGGAACTACGAACTGGCTTGTTTTGATAAACTAGGGGGTTCTATAATAAGCCAGGGGGTGTACAGGTCACAAAATGATGAAGACAAGAATGGTCATACTTGTTTCTGAAGACATAATGTAAATGAAAGTCGCAAACAACATTTGTACATGTATTCTTTAAGTAATAAATTTATTGGGTTGTGATTTTTCTCTCATATTACATCTTATATTTGTACTGCAAGACAATGACAACATTTATTGCATTTTCCTCGATCAAATCTATTTAGACCACAGAAATGGTTTGACTTTTGACTTAGAAGAGGTAATGTAAAACATGTTTTGCATAATCTGAGCTATAAAGTTTTGACTTTAACGATTCTTGTGGAAACTTGTGGAAAAGTAATTTCTGCAAGTGAACCTGTATCGCACAGTCAGTCAACAGCGGCCTTTAAAAACAGGCTTAAAATTGATCCTACTATTAATTGTTATACATGTTTTTTCAGAGACTTACAATTAAAACTGATTTGTATCTTTCAAGTAACAGGACAAGGTAATATATCCTTAATGATTACTGGCTGATTTATGGAAGTATGACAGGCAATTTCATACAAAAGAATATAACTGAGCCATACTGGTGAGTACAGCCAAGTCGATTCTCTCGGGTGACAGAAATCTGGGCCTGTCTTACAAAGAGTTACGATTGATCCGATCAACCACAGCTATGGAAAGCCAGCAACGTCAAGATCTAAAATGCATGTTTGTTCTAAATATTTTCTGTATGTACATGTATAATGATACATTCATTGTTTTCTTTTCTCTATTCATGCAAAAATTCTGACATTGTTGGATTTCTTATCAGTTTAAGATGATCAGATTAATTGGCATTGGTGAAAAAAAATTCCTTTATATGCAAAAGAGGTAAAAACACAAGCTTTGCCAATCTGGGCCCCTAACACAATGGTTAACAATAAATGCTTTAATGAAATGGCCATCAAGATCATCGTTGCATGCGCATTTTCCTCTATAGACTGACTGGGAACCAATCAGAATTGCTCTTTCATATTAGTGATTAATCGCTAATCTTTTGTGTTACAGGGTCCTGATCTGCGGAATCACTTTTACCTGGGCCATAATTCAACTTCGGCGGATTTAACCGTCTGTGACTGTAGTTTTATCAAACTTTGCCCAAATAGAAAATTACATGAACAGAATAAAGTAGCTGTTTTTAAAGTCCTGAACTTTCTAGGCAGTCTTTTCCTATAAAATGTGTTGTGATAAGCATGGGATAATAAGATCCAAAGTCTCACAATTTAACAGAGTATCAAACATTTTTTGAAGTTTCTGAAAGAGAAAATGAAATATTGAAGATGGTAAATGTTCAGTCATAATTTAAAATATGCTATCAATGTAAAAGCCAACTACAGGTTTGTTTTAATACCAGCTTATCCACAGAGCTATGAATAAAAAATCTTTGAAACAAAAATGATTGCATAATTACATAAAATTTGAAGTTTCTTCATGGCATGATACACTCAATGTATATAAAACTATAACAAAATATTATGAACAAAATATGTACACATAGGCAACTTTGACACAAATACATAATTCATAAATACCTATTTTCCATAAGCTTGTAATATACAGCTAAAGAGCATAAAATAAACTTAATATGTAAGCTGAAAAACTACCACAAAAAAAGGATTTGTGCATGTTTGCTATTTTACACTAAATACATTTTTGAGGTTTCATAGTCTACTGCAAGGAAAAACTTGATTTTTTTAATATTTTTGCTTGGTTCCTAGGCGTTTTACAACGAAAATAGCGAATATTCTTATTCGTGCAATGGTGCAAGATATTCGCTATTTATATAATACTATTGGCTAGTTCTAGCGACCAGTATAAATGGTTTGAGATGAGGATACTTCATCAAATAACATGGATCCAAATTGTTATCTTACAAACCATTATTTGGCTTGAGCATTAGAATAAAATTACGCACACTTGTTACCATAGAAGCCGTCCAAATGCCCTCAGCTATGACTTGGGCATGTCAGAACGGTTTCAAAGGTACCTTGTGCGTTATTCTTACTAATGCCCTAAACAATGTGCATTATTTGTAATCTAATACTTTTTCATGTATTGTATGTTGCTTGTCAAAAATAAATAAAAATACAAAATTTCAGACCGTGGCTGAGGTATATACTGGCAAGACTAATAATAATAATAATTTACATCTGAAAAATCATAAATTTCAAATGAAAATTTAAAAGCAGCACAATTGAGCTACAAATGAATCACTTGCATTTTAATATCAGTAGTACAAAACCGCGACTTCCTTCAACTCGACGTAATATATGGAAGATACATTATTCATGTATAAATACAAATTAATCACCAATTTATATACAAACTGACACATACATGTATTTTTTTTATAAATGAATGTCATATATTTGCTATTGCTATATACAGACACTTTTGCGCATACTTGTCCGTTTCATAACTCATCAGTATATACAATCATCCTGGCTCCCAACATAACTATATGTCCAACATCTCTTGTTCATGTAGTCCCACATGAACATCATATTGCTGTCTCTCGTAGTTGTCCTTAGTCCCATGTGTTACATTTGATGTTCAGGGAGCACACGCACTGTTGTAAGCGCAACAAATACTTCCATCCTGTAAAAAAATGAACAGAAAAAGCATAAAATTATCAAAAAGGAACAGATGATCTCTATCAAATTTTCCACATTAACGAAATAAAATTAAAATTTTATTTTTTTGTGTCAAATGAGGATAACACTGTATGTCAAATGACTCAATTACTGATTCATCAAATTAAATTACAAATTGAATTCAAGTAAGTATGAGTGACAGTGGCAAACTCATCTGCAAACTGTCTGTGTTATGTTGATCAATGTATTACAATAAACTAATGGCCAAGGGCATAAAAATAACCTAGAATTGCTTGTTTTCATTTTTAACAAATCTATATGCACAAGATTACCATGTCTTTATATTTAAATTTCTGTAAATATTACAATAAGGATTTTTATTGATTCACAAAATATTACAGCAATGAAAATTCCACATGATCAAAGAGGAATCAATCTATGTTTTTCAAGCAGAAAAAGAATAGAAATATTTCATGTAATAAAATTCAAATGAAATATTGAATGACATAATCAGTTCCGTCTTGTGCATATTACTGTTATGTGAAAACAAATCCAACTACAAAAAGGTCATAATTTCCTTAATTTGCATCCGATTTTGATGGAATTGTCAGCATTATACTTGGCTGAGTATTCTCTATTCCTTCAAATTCACGTATTGTTTGGGTAGAACTGGCCTTTTATCACAGAATCGAATCTATAAAGCTTCTTTCTTAATGTTTTTTTTTTCTCCCACATTTATGTTCTACTCACCTTACACACACATTCTGAACAATGATCCTCATCTAAGAACCACCTCTCCTTGTGTGAATAAACCATTCCTGTATCTGTGACACACGTCGAAGGAGCTGTGACCTTTGGCCCCGAGGTCATGAGGTCGCATTCACTGTGTGGTTGACAGCGAGGGCAGCATTCACCCACGGGTGTATAGGTGTTCGGACAGTTCAATGTCTCACATTGTACAGGCTTGCATTTGATGCTTCCTTCCTGTGTTTATCATGGAAATGGAAGTAAAAAGGAAATAAGTTATTTGAACCATTTCAAAAATGTTTTCTAGATCATCACCATCATCATCTTTCATCATCATTATCAACATTATCACCATCAACATTATCATCACCATCAACATTATCATCATCATCATCCACAGTATTTCGATCATCAATATCACCAACATCATCATCATAACCATCATGATCATCACCACCCCATCAATATCATCACCATCATTAATATCATCATCACCGCCACCATCATCATCACCACCCCATCAATATCATCGACATCACCAACATCATCATCATAACCACCAACATCATCACCGCCACCACCATCATTATCATCACTACCCCATCAATATCATCACCATCATTAATATCATCATCACCGCCACCATCATCATCACCACCACCCCATCATTATCATCGTCACCATCATCATCATTACTATCATCATCACTACCACCATTAATATGACTCGGATCATCATAACCACCACCATGATTCTATCACCCACTCACCAAGCATTGGCAATCTTTGCAGTCGTGGCTCCACCACTCCCGATGGTTGTAGGTGATAGCCGATGTTTGATGCAGGCACTGCTGAATCTCCGACACGCACATTGGACAACAGATTGGATCAATCTCTGGATCGCTACAATCGCAAACTTGAGGTGTACATGTCACTACACCAACCTACAGGGAAAAAAGGATAATCAGTGATACTTGATTACTCATATCTCCAAGTTTCATGGCATAGACCCATTTTTTTTTTACTTGCAAACTTATGAAAATTTCACCAATTCAACCTT
This sequence comes from Lytechinus variegatus, assembly GCF_018143015.1. Classification (NCBI taxonomy): domain Eukaryota; kingdom Metazoa; phylum Echinodermata; class Echinoidea; order Temnopleuroida; family Toxopneustidae; genus Lytechinus; species Lytechinus variegatus. Next base: position 9,700,626 of record NC_054758.1, on the reverse strand, counting down.
GGTTAAGATTTCAATGTTGATACAACAAAATAGTCGAGCTCATTAGCCCTAGGTGACCTTTGACCATGATCATGTGACCTTAAACCATTGCAAGATGATCAATGATCCCTGACTACCCTTATGTCTAAGGGCCTTATACTTTCAAGTTATGATGACATTCCAAATACTTAATTTTAGTTAAGATTTCAATGTTGATGTCATCACTGTCGCCGTTGGAAAAGCAGTGTCCATGTCTCGATTTCAGCTATGCATGCAAGACAAAGCTTCCATGAATATCATTTCCCTATCTATCCATCTAAGTGTTGCCAATTTGAGTATTACCTGGCAAGTGCAGGTCTGACAGAGGCCAGTATCCCATGTAGCTCCGTTGCCCTTTTTGCCCCAATCCGTACGACATGCCGTAGAGCAGCTACTAGCGGCCGAGCAACGACACTCGTATGACCCCTCCGTATTAATACATAGACGACTCTTATCACACGTATTGGATGTATCGCACTCATCAATATCTGTTAAGGATCAAAGAATTATACATTTGAACATTAATATGATGAATATTATCATAATATTAAGATTTTAGAAAAGAAAGTCTCTTTGCATGTTTAAAGGTGCATTTTCAATGACTGCCTATTGCTTCTTAAAAGGGTTCTAGAACATATGATTTGAGTCTATGAAAATCTGTAATCAAACAGAGCGAGAAAACACCTGTTAACTTCAATCCATGTAGATCAATGGTCAATCGTCAATTTACTTTGTGACCCTATTTCCCATCTAAGATTTGACAAATAATTTATTTAAATATTGATGCAAGACATGAAAAAAATATTGCAACCTATGTGAAGTAGAATTTTTGATAGATACATAATTGTAAAGACCTGGGCCCCATTGCAAAAAAATTGCTATTCTGGTAACTTTAATATATTATGATTTTAGGCATTGATTAGCAGAAATAATTAATCAAAAATAAATATGAATGAATTTGGTACAATTAACTTTCCAATATGGGAGATTACATCATGAGTGACATGCATATCAATTATCATAAAGATTGTGCATTAACAACATAGATCTCAGGGGGGCAACCCCCCCCCCATGGGCTATGCAATTTCAAAAAGCCTGGACCAAATGAGGAATAATGGTAACAATGCAAACGGCCAATGAGAATCAAAGATTCCATGGAAGCTATCGTTGAACATACATGTACATGTAAATCAAACATTTATGGAACTGAAATCTAGAATCAGAGACTGATCAAATATAAAGGTAAACTTTACTGTAAGAAATCACTACATACCTACACACGAAGCTCCGTAGTCAATATGGGCAGTGTCGCTGGCGTACCCCGAATCGCAATCACAATGGTAGCTCCCTGGAAGGTTGACACAATGAGAATGACCAGTACATTGGCTCTCTCCATTCGTGCATTCATCCTTGTCTATCATGGAAGGGGATAAGAAAAGATTATCGATGTCAGTGATACGATTTATTTGTAAGAATGAAGAAGTATTCGTACCTGCAGTACCAAGTAATATATGAGAAAATGTGGGCCTTACAAATCGGAGTGACAATTGTGTCTCTACTCTGTGGTTAATTGACACACATTGAATGGACTGTATAAGTCAGCGCTTCTCATTCTGTGGGCCACGAAGCTCTCTAAGGTGGGCCGCGAGAAGCTCCAGAGGAAAAAAAATAGGGGAAAAAGTTAAGTATATTTCACAGACCTGTCCAAACATGTTATGTTCGATTGGTCTACTGGGTCAACGTGATAGTTATCATGCATGTTGAAACATGCATGCACTGCACAGTGTATAATGACTGCCATGTACAAGCAACTTTGATGTGAACCTCATGTGCTTGTATATTGTGTACAAGTAGTCATATCCCTTTCTTAAAATTTTGGTAAGAGTACCTCGAAAAAAAATCAGAGTCAAAGTGGTCCTGGAGTAAAAAAAAAAAAAGGTTGAGAAGCGCTGGTATAAGTCATGAATTTTAGGCACAAAATTTTATGAATTCAATCAGGAAAGAGAGTTTGAGAGGCAGGATGTAGAAGGAATATTCAAGGTGGTGGGATGAGGAGAAAATAGAAAGTAAAACCGGAGGAGAAAGCGAAGAAGAAGAAATAAGACAATGAAGGAAAGGAATACGAAGACTAAGAACGGGAAGATAAAGCAAGAAAAAAATAAGAAGAGGTAAAAAAGAAAAGAAGAAAAGAAAAGAAGAAAAACAAAGAAGATGAAGAAGAACTATATAAAGAAAAAAAGAAATGGAAGAAGAATTGAAGAATAAAAGAAACAATATAAAATAAGGAGGATTAGGACAAGCTAGAGGAAAGAAAGGCCATAAATTGAAAGTAGAATCACAAGTCGTAGAAGATGGGTACTTTACTTACCTATTTCACAAGCTTCTCCTTCATATCCTGGAGGGCATTCACACACTGATGGTCTGATACACACTCCTCCGTTCTGACAAGCTCTACCACACACCGCTGTATAAAAAATACACAATCAAGAAATATATCACTAGCAGTCTTACTACATGTAATAATTTTCTTTACAGAGGTAGTGAACCCGAGTGTGGCCTCTCATTGACTGTGGTTATAAATACATAGTCTTAAAATATACGTTTTCAGATATCTACTAATACTACAGAGAATAAAATGGATAATTATTACATATCCTTAAGACTTGCATCATGGTCTTTGGTTAGTACATAATAAAATGAATAATAATATGTATCTACCAAGAGGCCACTTAGGCAAACAAAATATTTTACAATTAGAAAAACAACTATTACTAAAACAACAAAATTACAAGTCAAAGTACATTTGAAAGAAAATGTGGTTGAACACAAATTTGATAATAAATTGATACTGGCACTGGTAGGTGCATTTGTTTTATCTCAAAGAAATATACATGATGGAAATTACTTCAGACGTGCCATGGAACAATTTTCTCTAAACACTCACAAAAACTCACCAGGGTATTTTTTCTTCATAATTACATGTCTTCCAATTCGTCAGGTTAACGGGAATCCAAAATAAAAGTATTTTTAAAAAGATTTATGTCTAATTATAAATGCAAAGATATTGTCTGTTAGCTCTCTATGACTCTGACAGCCTGTTTTCCATACTAAATCAGTGGAAAATAAAGAACTCAGCAGTCAACTGCTGAAGACTAGATTCTCATATTAAAAATTTAAAAAACACTGAACATCAATTAAGATAAATGAAAACAATTAAGAGACAAGGGAACATTTCACAGACTAAATCCACAGACAGATGTTATAAGCTACTGAAATCCTTGCATCTAATTGGCTGAGAGCAGGTTTGCAAGTGGAAATCATTGTAAAAATACTGCATGGAATGCTCTATAGCAGGGTAATACATAACTTTTTAGAAGCACTTACCCAGTCAGGCAAATAAATTATTAAATAGTTGTAATATACTTGCCCAAAATTCTATTTCACTTGCCCCCTAAAAATCCTTGAAAAAACTGTTTTTAACTCTTCAAAGGAAAGTTTTGCAGTTATTTAAACCATTGACCTCATCCTCTCTTTTGACATGAACCGATCTTCCTGTTATTGCATTTCTCTTTCTAAAGTGATTTTATCTCACCTGCCATGACCAAAATTAGGGTCAATATCATATTTACCCTAAATTTTGGTCATTATACTGTGAGAATTTTGATGCCCGATTCGGGCAATTAGTTTTAGTCTTTACTTCAAAACACTTGCCCGACTCTAACTTTTACTTGCCCCGGGCAATCGGGCAAGTGCCTATGTAGCACCCTGCTCTATAGAGGTTACTTACGGAAGCAGTATGTCCCATCGCCGTAGTACCTATGCTGACATGTACAGGTAAAACTACCATCAGTATCAGTGCACTCAGCATTAGCATCACAGTTGTGTGTTCCAGAAGCGCATTCATCAATCTCTGAAATAAAGGAATATGATAGATATGACTTGTTAGATTTGAATACATGTACATGCGCATTCATCAATCTCTGCATAAACAAAGGATTTCATTTCATGTACATGTAGTCTATGGGCCTCTTCACACATGAATCTTGAATCAGCATTCTAATGATGATTGCCCTTCATCTTTCGAATCATCAGACCTTTCACACACACACTTGAAAACTGTGATTTGAATTTGAATTCCTGAGCGAAGGCAGTATGTGTCCTTGGTGACTTCCAAACTATGTATTTAATCTACAACAGAAAATGTTTTCTGCTTTCCATGTTTACAGGAGAGGAATTAAGCTTGTCAAAACAAATCGATGCTTTCATTGTATATCATTGATAACCGCTGGTACTTGAGACAGTACATGTATCTCTATAATTTATTCATAAACACCTATGTAAAAGACTCTGAAGAAGTGTATGAAAATTTACTAGTATCTTATCAAAGCCGACCACCAATTGACATCAGAGATAAAATAGTTTATTTTATGGATTAAATAGAATTATCTTATCATTATACAAATGAGATGACCAAACATTCAACCCCAAGATGTCAAATATCACAACCAAACAATGGGTGAAACAAGAGCTACATACAGCTGTGCACAAAAGCTAGTGAACACCAAGACAAAATGCACTCCTTCATGCCGAGTACCGGTATGGAATGTAGACAACAACACTATTATATTCGGTGAGCCAAGAGAAACAAACTTTATTGAATGTAATATTTTATCACCTGACTTCAAAATCAAATATCTAAAACATGGCAGAATTTTTAAACTTTCAATATGTTCACTTTCTGGTTGGGTTTACTCTAAACTTTTGAGAACCACTCTGCCAAACTTTGGCAAAAGGGAGCAAGTGACACATAAGTCAAATTTGAGTTATTGTTGTTTTTGAAACACCCTTTACATGCTGCACGTTCAGGCAAAATTTGGGGAGGAAATTATTGTTTTATTGAAAGATATTGAAGAAAATATGCTGTTAAATTGCATTGACAACCATGTGAATGACAAACACACATTGCTCATTTCCAACAATGATACTTTTGTAACTTGCATCCTTTTGCCAAAGTACGGCAGCATTGTATATGGTGGTATTCTCCATTGAAAGGATAGGTGTTTTAGGATTCAGAGATCTTGTCTTTACTATACATTGGGGCTTCCAATTCAATTTGCTCGTGGATGCTGTTCTCTCTTCAATGAAAATGAACCCCCTGTCACCCAGTTGCAAATGTTTTTTTTTTTCCAATAATTTTAGCACAGAGTTAAACCATAGCTCAAGTTAAACCAGAGTTCAGAAAGGCAACGTTCCTTGATGCTGATTGGCAGAGCAGCTCAGGTATTTAACTGTTGCCATGTAGGATAAAATATTCAAGTCCATGTACAAAGTACTCCCAAGAAAACTAGCCCGAAATTTCTGTAAAATAAATATGAAGTCAATACTCAATGAAAACGTTCATGTAATGAAGTCAGAATGAGAGTCAAAACACCAACTTACGTCTGCACTGTGTGTCCGTAACCCTCTCATAGCCGGGCTTGCAATCGCATCTGTATTCGCCGGGCATGTTCACACACAGCGTACCCTCGTAGCAGTGTGGATCAGGCTGCGTCTCGCTCACGACACACTCGTTGATATCGGTGCAGTTTCCGTTCACCTCTAAGTAGCCTGTCGGACACAGACATTCATTGGATGTGGGCGTGTTCACACATACCTTGGGAGAAACGCAGCTGTGGCCCTGGGCACAGTAATCAGTCCCTGCAATGAGAAACAAAAGAATATATAAATATATGGGCACAGGCATTTAATCGATGTAGGAATGTGTTCACACAAACCTTGGAAGAAACACAGAGTAATAAGTAGGCCTAGCTGTACAAAAAGGAGAGTAATCCTATCATAAAAATAAGAAATGAATATCCACCGACTGTGACTTGCCTCTTCCTCTATCTTTGACTTGAATGACTAACAATTGACTTCATATACATGTAGCTACAGACTAAAGTCAACCATCAACGAGTCATCACCACGAAAAATATTTGTGAAAATAAAGGTTTACAAAGTATATTATATTGACAATTCACAGCAACTCCCTGGCACAGTATGTAAATTTGAATGCTACAGCACAAACCACTGAATGTCACATGACCTGATTTACACCAATCAGATTATACACAACATTCTTGAAAGTTGTATGATATTGGCGATAGACAGGTAAATATTGTACCTTGACAATATTCACAGCAACTTCCGGGCACTGTAAACCTCTCTGATACGGGACAGGATGGGGTAGAACACATGTTACTAACGCTATCCTGCCTCTGGGTACTTGTTCCACCATTCTGAAATAAGAAAATAATCATAATGATGGTTCAAGAATTAGAAAATAAGAAAATTTAATGTCATATGATAAAATTAGCTTTCTGGCATATAAAAGTAAACACCACATACACACTGACATACATATTACACATATGATGATACTCCTATCAGTAGTATAGTAGCAATAATAACATTAGTGAAAATGATACATGTACAAGCACTGAAAGAAAGTTACAATAATATTAATAAACATAATATTTGTGATAATATTAAGCTTTATTTTGTGGTAAATATAAAGAGAATGTCCTTCAAATCACAATGAACCTTAGAATTTAGATCATAAAGGGGGATTAGTAAGTATGCTTACTCCCCATAATGTGCACATACAGGAACTTTTTTTTGTGACATCAAGTGAAACTTTAAATCATACGTTCCTTATTTTTTAAATTCAGTTTTGATGAAATTTTCAGCATAATGCTTGACTGGACTTGCCCTTTTTATTGGGATTCTCTCAAGAAAAGAGAAACAAGAACACCGTTCTTACATGTACTACCATGCTAAAACTAGTTTACCAGAAACTAGTTTTAGTGGAAACTAGTCTAACATGGAATGAGAACGGTCAAAGCGGTCTTGGAAACGATCTTCCAAACTGGTTCAGAAAACCACCTTGGGATGTAGTTTTAACGAACGCTTTGCCTCGCTAAACTGCTTTTAGCGTAAGTGAGATTATTAACGTTCTTCGGGAAGCGATCTTCGCACATTTCGAGTGCACTACTCCACACACTGTATGTGGAATGCCTACGCTGCGGTTTCAAATTTCCTGTGAAACATATCACCCCACTGAGAGTGGTTCCATAGCAACAAAACCGCTTTACATGAAGTGGTTTTGAAAATCACGTTAGAGTGATCAAATGGGAACGCTACCAAAGCAATTTTCCGAACTGGTTTCCTGAACCGGTTTCCAGTAAACCGCTTTTAGAAAGTATAACGAGAACAGTGTCAAGCTTACATTGCATTCTTTGACTGTGCAGATCTGTAGAGCACCTCTGGAAGTCTTTTGTTGGAATACGTCACCATGGTGATAGGTCACTCCAGATACGGTACAGTTAGCTACAATACAAGATATATGTGAACAGGAGTTTAATACACAATATATGAATTGTAAATTTCGATTTATATTTCATCACAGTTTACAAATGTGAGCAGAGGATTTACATCATAATAAAGTCACCAAATCTAGTTGAATTTTTTATTTGTCCTTTTCTTAAATTTTCCAATCATTTTCAAATGGCATTTATATTTTTTCATATAAAGTGAAATCCAAATCTGTAGGTGGTATTCTCACAGCTATAATTGAGTTTAATAACCCTCGGTTTGTTTTTTAGAGCACTTTTTAAATGAAGTGCAAGTAGCCAATTGGGCCCCGTCTTACAAAGAGTTGAGATTGATCTGATCAAGCGCAATTATGAGCGGCAAGCAACGTCAACATATAAAATGCATGTTTGTTTAAAAAAATTCTAGATATGAATGTCTATCCATAAATTCATTAATTTCTTGACAATTTGGTGTATTCTCCTTTGTTTACAAAGGACATTTTACAAATATCCTGTAGAAGAAATTACGACATTGATGGATTTCCATAGAGTTACGATTGATTGGATTGAGTGTGACCCTTTGTAAGACGGGGCTATAGTTCACAGGGTATGGATTATTTTAATCCTGCAGTAAGAAATGTAAATACAACAATCATAAATATGGTATACAAAAATAGAAAATGTAAATGAATTTCAATTAATTCTATGGGACATCATCCCTTCCATGAATTCAAATAAGGATGAATGAAACCGAGCACTTCATACATGTACAAGTTTGAACTAACAGTCTTAGTTTGAACTTAAATAAATCCTTATCAAATCTGGATGAAAGCCAAATTAACTAATGAACTTATCAGCAATCAGTACAAATGAAATTATGAAAGTATATTTATACATGTTAAATAATGGATTATGGATAAGGAAAAAAGGAGTATTTAAACAATTTCATATTTTAAATAACGAACCTTTGCAAATTGGACAGCAGTTTCCAGGCTGGTAAATAGGATTTTTGCAATAGACAGGTGCACAGGCAACAGGTTCACAACTCACATGGCCAGACTGAAAGATAAATAATAACATTACAGGAGAAAGGATTATTTTTTTTTAGATTGATATTACATATCAAATATAAATAACAATAATAACGATAATAACATAATAGTAAGGTAGCTGGATTTATAAAACATTTTTGCCCGAGGATAAAAATCGCTGATATGATTACCCCAGCTTTAGCTGCGCTGCCTACATGTACATGTAGTTTATAGGTGCTCAAGCATTCAAGGAATTTCTTCCTACTGGGTATCCATTCACCTCACCTGGGTTGAGTGCAGCACAATGTGGGTAAATTTCTTGCTGAAGGAAAACACGCCATGGCTGGGAATCCAACCCATGTCCCTCAGATTGAAAAACGAGAGTCATAAGCACCAGACCATGACGCCCCCACAATTAATATTGATAATGTTGAATTTGAGGTATTCCTTCCTTTAATATCAAGGTACGTAAAGATCACACAAAAAAGAGAGTCAGCCCATCTTTTGTATTATGTCCTGCGGAAGATTACTAGTGATTCAACAAAGCTGTCAAACAATAAAGTTCACACACCTGGGGGGGTTCACACCCACACACGTTTAATAATCAGACAACCTTTGGCATGAGGGATTCAGTTTTAAGGCGAGCGAGCAAGAGTGATCACTCACGACTAATCACCTACATGTATAATCCATTTCAGGTAGAGCGATCTATTGCTCGCCTCAGCAAATTTGATTTTTTTGTGACATGAAATCAATGATACATGCAAATGGAGATGAAATCAATAAAAAATTATAAAACTATTAAATGGTATCTTATTCTTTGCTTTCAAGATAAATAATCTTCAAATAACTTGTTTATACATGTATGTGACGCCTTTAGAGACTGCTTCGATTTTTGTTTTAACAAAATTCCCTCAGCACTTTATCATTGCGACTGTAATCATTATCATTGCTGCTGTAATCATTATCATTTTCGCTTTATATCATTACATGATTCTCATTATTACCATTATAATATAACCATCAATACCATTACATTACTATCAATATTCACAAAATACTACTAACAATCTGAACTACTACAGTGTATTCAATTCAAATAAATGTATTCAAAGAATACTGAAGTACGGTACATGACAACAGGGTCAATGATAAAAGGTCAAACATGTTTGTCAAATCTGTACAATTTGATATTTTGAGTTTCTGTGGAAACGTGGCTTTGTTTTTGAAGAGCAAGGTGACATGTAAATGTCATCTCGCCTCAAGATCTATGATTCTATTCCCCGAGAGTAATTTAAATGAATTAAACTTTTCTCTCCTACTTCTCTTCCTCAAAAAGGCAGTGTAAACAAGAACTCTAATTAAATTCAGTTTGTTTGCCATTTGCAAATGTCATCTTCATTTCTGGAACCTCTCAAAGGAATTTCAATTTTGTAATAAACATTACATATATGTGGTCGTAGTGGTAGTAGAATATTTCATAATACAGTAATGAAATTATCAGTGCGAATTATTCATACCAAATCACAGCTGCATTTTTTTTCAAGGACATTCTGACATATACAAGAGTTGTGATTGATCAACTTATGTCGAAATTATGGAAAACGAGCAATAACATTACATACATGTAGGATGGGAGAACTGTTCTTTATCAAAGGTAAAGTCCACCTCAGAAAAATGTTTATTTGAGGCAATAGAGAAAAATCAGACAAACAGGGAAAGAAGAGGAAGAACAACAACAACAACTTCCTACAGACACATAAATGCATACAAATAGTCTCTATGCATACGGAAGGTTTTTTTTTACTTCTTTATTGAGGGGAATACAAAAACGGTAATTATAAAATGTACACAATAGTGCATTATCTACCATGGGTTTGTGCCTTCGGACTAACACACAAGGAGGTGTACTTAAAGGTCAAGTCAACCCCAGAATAATGTTTATTTGAATAAATAGAGAAAAATCGACTTTCTGTTGGGGTGGACCTGTCCTTTAATCATCTGGATACTGCATTAACTGAAAACACAAACAAAATGCATAAAAACAGAAAGAGATTGATCCCTGAAAATAGTCATGAAAAATTTAAAATTGTTTGACTCACCTCGCATGTGCATTGTTGGCAATCTTCAGTCCACTGAGAATTGTGCTGGACAGTTTCACCATTGACCTGACAGTCTTTCACGCATGAACATGATTCCAACTCTTCAATTCTCGCTTCGGCAACTTCAAACTGAAAATAAAAAACATTATTTTCAAAAATAGTTTCACAGCATGAATGTGACACAGAAATGCAAGAAATGACATGAGCGAAAAAGAACATTCTCAAAACCTGAAAACGGATCATCAAGGAGCTCTACATGTACATGTACCTGTACATGTATATCAAATTAATTAAAGGTTTATGCACCCTCTTCCCCCCCCCCCCCCCTCCCCTCGGAAAAGAAAAAAAGATCAATACATGCACACGTACAGTGGAGTAAACATTAAAGTTGTAGATTAAAGTACCATAATAATCTAAGATATGAAATCTTAGTGCGCAAGTTTAATACTTGAAACAGGCAAGATATGCCTGATATCAATTTATGATGGAAGATAATTGTGAGAAATTGAGCAGGGGGGGCTCCACAACAAAATTAAAGAACAAATTACATGCAGTATATAAAAAAAACATACACATGTATGGGAGAATACTCATTTCTGGCAGCTATCAATTTCCTGACAAATACCAGTAAATATTGATTCATTAGCCATTGATATATCCTGGAAGTTTTCCTGAAATTGTGAAGGTCACCATTAAAAAGTACAAAGCATTCAGTATAAAACAGCTGGGTATCCCATCAAACAGCTGACTGGCCTACTCTTTCATGAAACAAATCTATGAATCACAGAGCTTTATAGATAGAATTCTATGCCAAAATTAGTTTAAAAATCTAAATAGAAATATTCTTTTAGATTTATTTTATAAAACACAGTCATTGATTTAAAAAAAAAGTTTTTTATGTTAGGGGATATTCCTATTTCTTGTGTGTTTTTTAATGTAAATTTGCATAATTTGAACTGGGGGTGTTTTATACAAATTATTTGGGGTGTTCAAATTGGTGGTGCTAAGACCCCCCCCCCCCCCTTAGCCCCACCTATTTCCCAGGGTTAAGAAAAATAAAGTGCAGTGTGAAAAGCATATTAGTGCCATAGCGTGACTAAATTCAGCTTAGTATTTTCTGTTTCAGTTTTGTTTCATTGTAAGCTTTCCTTTTATGTCTTCAAAACAGAATGGAACCTTTCAAAAACCTCTATAAAAACCTTTATAGGCAGGCCTGGTTATAAGTAGCATAACAAACACAATTTCATGAATACATAGTTTATACTAAAGGAAGTTAAAGAGCCGATTAAGAGCTCTTGAACATTTCTCTCTCAAGTAAACGTACATGTACATGTATGATATACATGGATTCTAAAAACATTAGGCCTATACATGTATATTTCGAGTGTTTAATATCATTGCTGTTTGATGAAAATACACTGAAGGTATGATTTTTCTCTTTTTGCTTCTCTCCTTTCCTTTTTCTCCCCTTTCCCCACTTTTTCTATCATTTCCTAAAATTCTTTCTATCTAATCTATCTGAAGTCATATTCTATTTTTCTCTACTGTATGCATATGGACTATCCCTATTTTAGTTCCGAAGCACAGTTCCTATAATAAATTTTAGATTTCAATATTAAAACAATGAACTATACTATCATAAAAGTACAATTTTGGGATAACCTGCTGGCATCAATTGGCTAGTAAACCTAGAAACAGAAAGTGATTTACCGTGACCCTCAAAGGGGTCAAGTACTAGCTCACCAATTACTAGTCAACCTTCACTTTATATGACGTAAGCTTCCTACCAAACAATAGCCGCTTCCGAACCAGAGATTAGTTTAATTACTCTCACGCAAACATTTACCTGATATGATTGAATCCTCTTGATACTGTGGATACTACTGTTATAATACAATTATATTGGCATGCTAATCAAAACCAGGTGGGTGTTTCATAAAACTGTTCATAAGATACGAATGAAACGCACGACTGGTGATCCTTTCTCGTGCTATCTGATATCCCTATGTAATTGATTTATTACCTACAGGTAAAGATCATGTTCCAGTCGTGCATAACTTTACGAACAGCTTTATGAAACACCCACAAGGTGTGTCGATGGCACATTAGGATTTGACATACATGATATGTATTCCATTCCTGAATTATATTTTAATTGATCTTTTTTTTTTCTTTGATAGCAAAGTGTAAAATGCATGTATACAGAATAATATCAAATCTACACATTTGTAATACATGTAAATACATTAACCTATCATAGCTAGCAGCCCAGCCACCCACCTATCCATAGTGGCCACCGAAATTGAATCTCGTTTGAAAAGAACGCAGAACCTGCCTCTGAAGGCCACCTGTCTTCAGTGGTCACTTTTTTCTGTTTCACTATGCTGTATCCATTTTATGCAATCCTAATTATGGATGCGGTGGAGGTTTTTTTTTCTATTTAATGATGAAACAAATTTAAAGGACAAGTCCACCCCAAGAAAAAGTTAATTTGAATAAAAATAGAAAAATCCAACTAGTACAGTGTATAACACTGAAAAATTCATGAGGTTTTCAGTGTTATGCTGGTTTGATTTTTCTCTATTTATTCAGACCAACATTTTTCTGGGGTGGACTTGACCTTTAACGATGAAACAAATTTTTTTGTAAATTTCAATTTCAATTGACAAAAATTTAAAAATAGAAAACAATCAAAATTTCAAAAGTGCACTATTGTTTAGATGTACCTTGAGTTCCATCTTATGCAGCATGTTCTCTAGTCTTGTTATAGTCTCAACCATTGTGTGATATTCAGCACATGTAGGACACGACCTACCCATGTATGGACACTGGGCAACATAGCCTTGAGCCGAGGCTATCAGCTTCACATCTTGTAGAATGCCCTGCAAAATTAAAATTAGAATTAGAAAATGGTAATTTTAGAGAATTATTAAGCAATTGCCTTTTAAAAGCATAGAATAGCAAAAAGGGGGGGCTGACCATGCAAAACATCATTATCAGATGGTAATTTTTGTATATGGATTTGAAAAAAGTTAGGGGATTTAGAGTGCTCCCCTCCTCCTTTCTGTTTCCATGGCCCCTACATATAATATGTAGTAACATTAATATCAATTTAGAATAGAACTTAAATTGTGCCTTCATTTTCACCAAACATACCGATAATTATTTCCTTCAGAACTAGGTTTATCATACCTTAAAGTATGTTCTATCTGATCTCTGTCCAACGTAAACCGTCAATCCCGGCTTATCAAAATCCAAATCCGGTAGTCTGATCTGCCTCGTCGTATTCTCCTGGCAATCCACCGAGAGTTTGAGTTGAGATCCGCTGACGGTCACGGCGAGCTTGTACCAGTGCTCGGCTTTGAAAGGGTACGGGATAGACTCCATCAGGACCTGTCCATCGTGAGTGTAGTAGAAACGGAATTCCTTGTTCCTTGTGCTGGCAAAGATTTCCATGTACCTATCAAAATGATTAATAAAATATGAATATTAATACATCAAGATTGATTTTTTTTTAATTGAACTGTTTTCAAAATACCTACCATACCTACCTGCAATTAAATAAGTATCCCTGTCTGTCTACGTCAGCTCTCTCCCCATTTTTTTCTAATCCTCTCTCTCTTTTTATCTTTCTCTCTCTTTTTCGTTATCTTTCTCTCTCTCTCTATCTAATGCACTCTCTTTCTCTATCTCACACACTCTATTTATCTTTCTCTTCTCTTTTTTTTCTATGTGCCAAATGGCTCTGGAAGAAAATGCGTAACTGCTGAGAAATGAGCAAAATAAACAGGAATTTCATTGAACGTCAAGTATTTTTCGAAGCAATATCAATACACTGTCCCACTGTCCCACATATGCTTTTTTTGTATTAGTGATCATCAGAATTATCAATACTGGGCTAAGATTTCATGATTTTACCAAGATAAGTTTACATTAACGCATCAAATCAAGATGTATGATAATATTTTAACCAGTAACCTTGATTTAAAAGACTTTCTCATGAAATAATTGTTTGCTAGAACTACTGTCTTTCTCCTTTAACATTCCCTATTCAAGTACTTCACTTCCTTCTATATGTCAAGATCTTAACCTCAAACATACATTAAAGAAAACAGTATAAGGAAACTGAAGCACCGAGATATATTTAGATTTTAAAACATCACACAAAAATGACAAAAATGTTCCTCACATGTTTTTTTTTGTGTGTGTAAAAAGGCTAACTGTAAGTTTTTCATTATATAGTTTTGATAGGTTTGTTTCATACATGAAAATGAGGAAAGATATAAATATTTTTGTTAGCTACTCTTTTACTATTTGTTCATCCAAATTTTTTACCAACAAACGTGAATTTACAATCTTTCTTATAATAAACTATTGTTGATTTTATTAATAAGGGAAATTCCATAAAAATATGTACCTGTATGTCCGACACGCTATATGTGGGATCTTCATGAAATTTTCTGTCTCTGATTTCTTGTTATTTTGACAGTCTGTAATGCTCTCAAATGACCATGACTTGGTCAGTTTATGAAGTGAAGTATTAAAAACTAGAGAAAAATGGGGGTTGGACGTACAAAAAGGTTGATTATTTTATGGAATTGCTCTATATCTATTTTTTCTAATGTAAATGGTACTATCTACATTGAGCAATAAAAATATACAGTATATGTTTTCAGTGGGGTAAAACACTAGTCCTGTATTACAAATTCAATTTTGATGATTAAGTTGCTAAACATATTTCAAAACATACATGTACACTATAGCTCTGTTTACACTAGGCTCGAAACTGTTGTGTACGTCTTCCCCAACGCCATGGTCACATCATCACCTATTAATAGCTCACACTCATCTCCAGTGAGTGATGCGGTTTCCATGGAAACAGATGAGTAAGAACGCCCTTTGTGTATGATTCAGAAATAGCCTGACAATTAATCGGCATCGGTTGATGGGTTATATCAAAAGGAGGCTATCATGATTGTAAGTGCTGGGTAGCAGTAATTAGCAGTTTCCTTCCATGCGGCAAGACCATGCCAAATACACTACAGGGGTTTAATAAGGTATAAATTTTTAAGATACATGTAAAAATAGAATGCTGATGTTATTGTTTGATATTAGGTATTCATTCATAGTGAGAATATTCATGTTTCGATTAACATGATTCTTTTTCTTCATAGAGAAAATCAGTCATTATCACTTGGGTAAATTCAAGCGAAGGACCTACATGTATCGTTAAGGGGGGTGAAATATTGTTTCATCCCCCCACATCTGTACTGCCAGTCATGTTCATTAGTAAATGAAAATACAATTTTGTATTTAATTTTTTTGTTTTTTAGGAGACAGTGTAATATCTTTGATATTCAATAGACTATTACTTACATATAATGTGTACTTTACAATCATTCAATATAAAGAGTGGGGATACATGTAGATTTTGCCGTTAAGAGGTCTATTCCATAAAATTTGTGAGGTCACATGCATGTATACATGTAGGCAGCTCCGCATATAAAGCCATAAAAGTTGTGTGATATCAATTCCATATACACTGTAGTTCCACTTTCTTGTGAAAAATTGAAGAACAAAATTACATGAGCATTCAGAACATACATAACAGTGTATAGTCTACATGCTTGAATATAACTATGTATCATGCCAATAGAAAAAGAAAGTCATATTTTAACCCTCAAAATATAACGCCACTGTTATAATCATACACGTATAAAACAGCTGAAAAGGCACTGGTAAGAGAAATCATATCTTTCACAAAGGTAAAATGCTGGAATATGCTGGTACCGTGTTAAATTGTAATTCTCTTGGGGAAGAAACACTTTTGATCAAATATGATATAATCTTCAAACCCTTCAGCTCTTCAGCACCATTTTTTAACCGGTCGTGTTTAACTGAGGTCTACAGTAGGCCTATCAATCTTAATGTACATGTATCAGGAAAAACTTGATTAAATTTACTGGATTATATCAAAATGAAAAATGGCAGACCATACAAAAATTATGGAAAACTATATTTTTGAGCATATTTTTTGTGCCACATCCACATACCAAAATTATTTTAATGACCAATTCATTTTGTGCATTTTATAAAGCCTTGTAATGGCATTGTAGTGTATACCCCATTTCCATTCTGTTATTTTCCAACCCGAATATTATTACACATTTTCCATCATCTCATTGTCATTTCTCTTTTTTTATTGATGCTATTTGTTGATACATGTATATCTTGATATTTATTGTCTCTTATTCTGTACATGATTTTATTATCAGTTCATTTTCATGAATTGGAAATACACTGTACAGAGTACAATGAATTGATCTGTATAGAGCTAGAACAGTTGGTGAATGAGTGTCATAGAGGAGCCCTACTGACCCAAATCTAAATATATGTATCCATGTACATTCACTAGTAAACTAATTCATTAGGAAACTAATTAAATCACATTACAATCAGGATATCACAAGTTTCGCAACCAAAGGTGATTAGTTTTAGTTAAGATAATCAGATGAACTTTTATTACAGGCACGTTACATTGTATGTACAGAATTGTACCTAATCTACACTGTATACATGTACGTGTATGCTTCAAGCTATTAAACTTGACTACATGTAGTCGCAGAGATCAATTACATATATGTAGTTCAAGATAAATTTTTATACATTCAAGGATAATTGTTACCATTAACCTAGACCTACATGTAGATTTAGACAGTTTTGATGTAGTATATGTATTAAAACCAAATGCTGTAAAATATGACATTCAAGGTTGAATAAGAAAGATATAAATTGAGGAAAGCCAAAATAGTGCACGTTGTATTAGAGAAAGAACTCTTTTTCCAGCATGAGGCCATGCTTCATTTTGCTACAAAAGGTGGTATCAAAATAACTAATTTTACAAGAAACATTGTGATCAATTTTATCCAGAGATTGTCAAGAAATGTAAATTATTTTAACTGTCACTCATTTCATGTGTTTGTTTTGTTTTGCTTTGTTTTATTTCATTTTCAACAGAACAAAATAAATTGGAAGTATATCATCATCACAATGACATTTGCAAATAAAACTTTCATGTACATGTATAGTATAAATTGAGCTACATGTAACTGTACAATATATGATATTTTTCCATGTGTAAAACAAAGTAGTATATATAAAAAAGCAAGTTATCATGAACATTAAATCAAGATCTGTGAAAATGGATGGATCCAAAAAAAGCAAATACTTGTACATGTAGTGTATGGACCCCTCTAAATAATCATTGTAGAATTGCCTATGAGGCAAGGATTTCCAAACAATGCCATACATAATGTACACTAGATTTATGGATCTTTAAAGGAGAAGTCCACCCCATCAAAAACTTGATTTGAATAAAAAGAGAAAAATTCCACAAGCATAACACTGAAAATTTCATCAAAATCGGATGTAAAATAGGAAAGTTATGACATTTCAAAATTTCGCTTCATTTCACAAAAACAGTTATATGAATGAGCCAGCTATCCAAATGAGAGTCGATGATGTCATTCACTCACTATTTCTTTTGTTTTTTATTGTTTGAAATATGAAATATTTTGATTTTCTTGTCATTGTCATGTGAAATGAAGTTTCATTCCTCCCTGAACACGTGGAATTCCATTATTTTAACACTTTGTGCTTCAGGCAAGGAGGTCCTAATCGTCAAATTCGTAAAAATTGAAATATTGTATAATTCAAACAATAAAAAACAAAAGAAATAGTGAGTGAGTGACATCATCAACTCTCTCATTTGGATGTAACTGGCTCGTTCATATAACTATTTTGTTAAAAATAAGCGAAACTTTGAAATGTCATAACTTTCTTATTTTACATCCGATTTTGATGAAATCATCAGCATTGTGCTTGTCTGATTATTCTCTATTGATTCAAATCAACATTTTTCTGAGGGGGACTTGACCTTTAACTTACCGTATTCTATTAACAGTAATTGACATGATACTGCCGCTATTCCTCTTCTTCTGATTCACCGTTGCTATGACGGTGAATTCTGGCACTCTTCCCGACAAAAGATTCTTCAGTTTCTGATAGGTTTCCTCATTGGCTTCAATGGTTCTGGATTCACCTGGTAAATAAAGATATTCATATTTAAAAGTACGATGATACACCAACCTGGTGGACTGTACTTATGGATGATGATGATGATGATGATGATCGCAAATCATTATTCTTGAATCAGGGTAGGAAATAAATTTTTTGTATTTTCTACATTGGGGCAATGGAGGGAATTTGGGGCTATTTTTTAACTTCAGGTGAGGGATAACATAGTCTGCATGCACAGACCCTGATTGAAACTTTGATTAATGAGTGTGTCTCCATGCAAAGACTAGTACATACAAAACTTGTTGTTGAGAGGGCCTTCAGTACACAAGGCATGAGTAGGCTGCACATTCAGACCTTTTACTCGAGTAAAGGGTTTGCACAGTAGACTAGGGATATATGTAACATATCATTCTGCCATAGTTTGAATATTGATTTTCAAAATGATCTCAAATATTGTTTGTGACAAATCGTGGGGCAACTCTAGAAAGAAAGGTCGCACCAAAGCATGCATTTTGGGGGGATTTTAAGGGCGTTTGGGGCAGTCATGGGGGCGAATTGGCAGTTCATACTCTGTCTTGTATTGTTCTCTCCTTCTTGATCTTTCAATATTTATTGAATACTAACTTTATAAATCAAAGAAAGCAAGTAGATAATACAAACAAAAAATATCATACAAAATACACAAAGTAATATGGAGAAAAGAAATATCAACACAATCAAATTGAATTTATTTTTTGTTAATTTTCTTTTATTTATTTACCACTTGTGGGATGAAACACCCTATCAACAAATTCTGTTTTTCGTAGGGGTCCATATCGATGAAATTATTGTTGAAATTTAAGCTCCACCTTTACCTTCAAAACGAAAAGCTGGTCCATAGCTATGCGGATGTCCAGCTACCTGCGCAACGTCCGGTGAAGTTAAAGCACTCATATAAACTCCTTGAATCAAGTCTACCTCCAGAGATGGGTCTACACCTAGACTCTGCACTGTAATGGAAAATAAAGATAAAGTTTATTGAAAGGATAAAAGACCAGCACAGTTTTCTTACAATGTTTATCTGGAATTATTGTAATGATGTTGTCACCATTTGTACTGCATGTTCTGATGGAAATTATGCTGTACAAAATACGAACTATTATCATTATCTATTACCCAGGTGGGGTAAATGGGTACCGGCAGGAAGTAATTCCTTAAAAAGCTGTGCGCACCAAATTTGGTAGACTACATGTAGCTTAGCCGGGGTAATATAGGAGCGCCTTGAGCACCTACATGTAGCAAAGGTGGATACGTGCGCTATACAAATCCTATATAATTATTTGTTTATAAAATTGAAGCATTGGTGATTTTTTTTTTAAATAAAGGCCTGCATACAAAAGGCATCAAACTTTCAGAAGGTGAATAGAAAAATCAAATAATCCCACAACTTCTACAGAGTTGAAAATATTGGACTCATACATGTACATGTAAAGGCTGTAAATATTACCCTCGAGCATTTCCTGAAGAGTTTAGTCAGCAATTACCACTGACTAATTCACTATCAGCCAATCAAGAGACAAGGATTTCAGTGGCTTATAACAAACAACGTCAGTAAAAATCACAATTTATTTCACAAAATGCTCCCATAGTACCTGTTTTTCTGATTGAGCAGGTGTGAAAACAGACAGGGTAGGAAGTCATTTCTATTTTATTAAAAGGGGCCATATTTTTATTCAGAATAGGGGTGATAATAGAATTGGGGGGCTACATGTATTTCTTTCATTTGAAAAGCTACAATGTATTTTTTGTACAACAAGAAATTCTGTATTGCTGTATTTTTTATTATTTTGCTGCACCAGTTGTATGTTGAAAATTGATTTTCTATTAAAACTTTCTTGAATATCGTTTGTGGCAGATCTTGGGCAACTTCAGAAAAGATGGTCGTCCCAAAGCATTCAATTTAGGGAAATTTAGGGGCGAGTTGGTGTGTCGTGAGAGCACAATCGCCCGCTGCCCTCGTTTATTTCTCACACTGCAGCTAGATAAGCATTATCTCGCCCACCTGTTCAATTAGTTCTCACTTCATTTCATCAGTGTAGTCCCATTGCAATGTTTGCCTGTAATGTAACTCCACATCTCCCACGATCCCATCCAATTAAACGTAATACATCCTCCCCACACTACTCCCACACGCCCACCAGACGTGGGAACACATATCGATGGATGCCGAGAAAGATTGGGACAGCGGGTCGATATGTGGTGTAAAACATCCCGCACATCTATGTCAATTATCTTGAGTAAATTCAATAGATGTGCAAAGTTCCAAGCATGGAAAAGTTAAAAAAAAAGATCTTGACCATTGTTATCTCGCCCCCAACTTACAAACAACTCTTATAATGTTATATTTGTGAGTGTGTGAGTGGGAGAGTAAATGAAATTACAATATATAAAGTGTTGTTCAGTTTAAGAATTTTCTACAAGCATGGCAGAGCAATTAGAGGTATTCAACTATTTCTGTAATATGTACAACTAACACAAAAGAAGGGTAGATGGTCGAGTTACATGTACATGTAGGAATGCATGATGTGATTGCAGTTTTAAGAAATATGTGAACATGAAATCAGAAATAGGGGGTATAATTTTGGATTTAGATATACATGTATACATGTATGTATGGCAGAAACCTAAATAATTCAAGAAAAATGGCACATCCACATTTTTTATAGTATCAAATGACACTACATAATATACATTGTAGGTGCAATTAAGGGTACTGTGCACACTGTTAAAACTAAAGTTCTTTGATTTTTTTTAGAGTAAAAAGGGTGTTGATTGAATGCAGTAGGCCTACATTGTAAAAAGTGGAGGATTCAATTGGTGCCTGCAGTGTGGACACACCCACTGCTTAGTCTGTATTAAAAGCACAGACTCAAATCTGATACTTCATCAAATTATACCATGTTTACATGTAGGGAGGAGACTAACTTCCAAACCCACAAGACCAGCATCCCTCCAAAAAAATATACATGTATATACATGTACATGTATAATTGAATGAATGAATGAATGAACGAACGAATGAACGAACGAACAAACGAAAGAAGGAATGAATGAAAAATAATAATAAAATAAAATAATAAAATTACATGTATAACCTGTCCATGTCAAAAGGTGCATTTACATGTACATGAAGGCTATAGTAGCAACAGATAGGCCTGAAGTGAGGGAGAAACAGTTTTTAATAGAAGGTGTACCTACTCCAGTTGTAGTAGGTCCATGGTTAGAATGAGGGTCGATTAAACCCTGATTCTGCAGCTACCGTGATTTATGTTTGAATTTGTAATCATGATTCATATTTCTAGTGATTCTGGCTTTAATATGAGGTTGCATAAATGATGCCAAAGAAGAGAAGCCACATATAAATCTAGTAAAAGTCTTAAATACTTTTTTATTAACTATGCATTTTATGCACTTTAGCGATAAACCAGGGTCTGTGCCTACAGACTAATCACTGATAACATCATTTTGGCAGCAAGAAAGGGTTGGTATGTTGAGGTGTGTTCAGGGGATTACCCTCATATATCTTACAATCATCTCTGCAGGAGTTCACCACCAAAACCGCAAAAACCACGGCTAGACTTCAAAATCATTTTCAAGGAAATGAGGAACAAATTGATTGGAGAAGATATCATCTTAGCACCGAGCTACTCTTTGATCTAGGATAAGAGATAAAATTGCTGCTTTTTCCAAATGAAAACTGTCTACAAGATGGTGCACCTAAAATCTGACAAATTTCCCTTCATTTTTCTTTTTCTTTGTTCCTATAATGTACAGTACAAACTACAGTGTAAGTACATGCAAATTAATTTAATCATTCCATACTTCACGTATGCTGTAAAACCACAGCTAGACTTCAAAATCATTTTCAGGGAAATAAGGAACAAATTGGTAGAACATGTACATGATGTATAACATTTGGATAATTAAAATGAAGAAATTAATGCATTATTTCATTTTTTATCGAAAACTATAACAATTCCAACTAGGCATTGAGTGATCTTAACTTCGTTGTCAAAATTTCCTACAATGTTACAGGTATATGATAAACAATCTGGAATTTTCTTTCACAATTCCCCTTTGTAAAACCATGTCCAGATGTCAGGGAATTCTGATCGAAAAGGTCTGAGAAGTTCTACCTTTATAAATCTAAACCTTTATCATTCTTTGGTCAGAAGCCAAAAGTAGACTTCAAAAATCATTCTCTAGCAAGGAAATAGGAAACAAACTTGGTGAGGAAACTACATGTATTAGTTAAGTATCTTTAGAATTGGAACATTTTCAAAACAATGCCTGTTGGGTATGGAGTTCAATGCATTACGTCCTTTATATTCTTGTTGTATTTTCTCTGTTGTATTACAAGTGTTTCCTCTCTTTCTTCCTCCTAATAAATCTTCTCTTTTTTTCAAACCATTTTGCTGTCTCTGACCTTTTTATATAGAACATTTAAATTGTGCAACTAATACTAAGATTATCTTTAGTTCAATCAGCCAAAGGCGTTTCGAGAAAGGGGAAATGTTTTTAAAAGCCCCCTTTTGCATTTTAATTACAAATGTAGGAGTTAAGAGATGTGATTGATCAGAAATTGTCAACTCTATAAAATAAAAAGGTTTTCAGGCAAGCTCACGTTCTAATTGCTATAGATACTGGTAAACCCACACAAATGACAGACGGCTTTGATATATGATGGATGAAATATTAAGTTCATTTGATGAGCTTTAATCTTAATCCCATCTCAGATTTAATTGGATTTATTAATAGAAAGCTTTGTGGAGGCACACAAGGAGGAGACTAGAGATTGCAGCACCAGAGTAGCATTTCACAAAACAAAATACTCAATGATGTCCATTGACTGTTTGTTATAAGCTGCTGAAATCCTTGCATTTGATTGGCTAAGTGCAAATTTGTCAGTGAAAACTACTGTCAAGATGTTCCCTGAAAATCATTTTTTAAAACATGTAACACAAAAAAGGGAACTTATATACCAACATGTACAGGAGATTAAAAACCAAACTTACATGTAGGTTTGGGGTCTACCAACTTTGCAATGTACAAATGCAATGTACATACCTGTATGCCATACACCCTCTATTTCATCATCGACAACACTAGAATATGCACACCAACACCTACAAGTGTATTTGAAGCATCTAAATTAAAATCATTCAGATGAACAGTCCAACATTCTTATGCATTATCATCTTCCCATATATTTCATTTCATAAAATAGAAAAGATGTGAATTTTCATTTCAACCATCTGCTTACCTGGAAAATGGTGCTACAATGTACATATACAGCATGAATGTATGCTCAAGAGGGGTGCACAATTGGGGGTGCAACTGTTTAAAAGAATAATGTTGTACTACTGTACATGTACACGTATACCAGGATACGATATGAACTGAAGAAGGTTCAATAGTCAAATGGTTTTTACCCAAGGTGTTTCCTTCACTTTTATGGAATGGAAACAATTCCAAAAATTGGGATTATGATTCATCCACGTTTATTATTTTTCATCTTCCATTTTATTCCTTCTGAGGAGAGCTGAAACAGAGTGAAACTGATTGAAGTCTTCCTGTCATAAACTCCAGACATGTTTTAAGCTGGTCATAAATCATAGACTCTAATAACCCTCTTCAATATGACTGACATTTCCAAGATACTGATCTCCAGAATCTTGGATTAGGTTTCAGCTTAATCTCAAGAGAGCCCTCTTCACACTCAAAATATTAACTGATATTGTAGTCTACAGCAGTAATTTCTGTAGAACTTAAAAGCAGATCTCTGGAATGATTTCCTGCAATTTTTTTTTCAACCCCCTTCTTGCTCAAAACAGAAACAATGACACCGAATAAAATACAGTGAATGGTTCTAGTGGTGATCATGCCAATAGAAAGGGCATTCTCTGTGTATGACGTGTAGGGGCTATTCATCTACAGTCTGAAACTTTCATTTCCTTCTATTTAAATTTCCAATGCCCCCTTTCACACTCAAAATATAAACACAGTCATACAAAGAATATGGATTCATTGAATCATTTCAGCAATAAATCCCATGCAAGTGCAGTTCTCTGCATCAATCTCCTAATATTTCATTACTTCCATTTTCATGTCAAAACAAAGCCCTGTTCACACTCAATAACTAAACATACTTTGTACATGTGAATGGGTAAAAAGAAAAGCAGCATCCATGATCCATCCAAAAATATACTGTTTGTTTCCAAAAAAATATACAATTTTACAATGTGTACACTAAACACCAGAGAGGATAAAACACAGATCTGACAAATATTAACACTGGTACTATTCAAGTTTTTGCAAGAGATTCATTAAAAACAGCAATTTTACGTACGCAGGGTAGTCAAAATGTCTCAAACTGGATTACTATTCAGATTTGACACTCAAGTCATACGGCGACATATTATGTGTACCGGTAGGCCTAGACCGTACAGTTCAAGTCTTGGAGATAATAATTATAGTGGGAACAGGTCTTTTCAATTTCCCAGGAGCATTCTCAGTTGAAGTGATTAGAAATTCGAGGAATGTCAGAGGAGAGCTACTGTGTTGTTTTCAAATATACAATGGAGGTTCAACCTCCATGGTCAAAGGTGCGGATTATTTGAGCTTTTTTATAACACAAAATGAATTCCTGGAAGTCACATGGACATACATGTACAGTAATACAAACATAATATTTTTCATTTCATTATTTCTCTTCCTATTTTATGAATTCTGTCTTCGTGTTTTTTTTTCTTATACAAATATATACTGTAATTGCACACTTTAATACATGTACATGTACTTGAATATTTCTTATTCCTACTATTTTTGTAATATACATGTAGCAGCCTACATGTACAGTACATACTAATACATGGTTGAGCGATAAAGCTCTGTATGTACATGTATGTACAAAGGTGCTTACATCACTTTAAACTTGCTACGTAATTGCAAATAATTCTATTTTTTCTATTTTCTGTTATTATTATTATCATATTTTCCACCCTTCTAACATTGAAAAAACACTTTGAAATATTTGAAAATGGTAGGCTCCTACAAAAGTAATGCCTACATGACATGACCCACTACCCAACCGTCATACAATCATCCAGAGAGTGACAGAGTAGTTGGCTTAGTTGGCTTGAAATCATCTTCTCAATAAAACTACAATGACTAATTGGATATCCTATAGCCTGGCTCAGAGCCGTACAGGACTCTCACTGTCGGCCTCAAAGATTTTTACCTCTCTCGATCGGCCACTCCCGAGCTCTGTCTTCAATACAAGGTGATGCAATTCATCTATTCAATCACAACGATGGAATGACATCAATGTCATAAAAAATTGCATGCACTGCCCCTTTATAAAAGCAGAATTTGTTATTACAATTTCAGTCACTATGAGTATGACATCACTTTGTAGGGGCATAATAAAAACTATGCATTCCAGATGATGATGTAAAATATTAGGCTGGCTTGGGGCCATCTTATCTGCGGCTGTTGTTGTTTTTGTCAGCAAAGTTGTCAACAATGAGAAAAATTAACAAGTTTAATAATTCATATTGAAATTGTCTGGATACAAGACTAAGGAGAAAGTGCTAATTGAGGTTGGAAGGAGATTGACCAAGTTCAATTTCATGGAAGAATAGCGTGAGTAATCGGATGGGAGGCCTCACCAAAGGCTTTCATAAATTGATTTAAAGGGTACACACTACCAATAGATGATTGTACTAAATTAAACATGTACTGTACATTATACATGTAGTACCGCATCCAACATATATAGTATATTCTAAAATAAAGTCATTATTTGTACCGGGTATACATTATTCACCTCTAGGCTATAATGCAAATTAACTTTGTGCAACTAAATGGTGAAAGATCAGATGAACTTCAAAGACAGCTGGAAAGCTGACTGGAACTACATGTACATTTCTGTGTACATACATGTACTACATGTAAAAGCACAATTTTTTTCAGGGGATAGTGTACATTACATCTGATCCCACATGTAGGCTACTGGCCAAATCTGCAACATTGTATTTTATACACGAAAGTTTCAACTCTGCAGTGAGTGGAGATATTCTGGGGCTCTTTTGAGCTTTCCAGTGGTGAAAAATGCCCGAAACCCACATGTGGTTTCTTTCCCTGCATTAGCACCATCATCAATAATCTTATTTGATTAATTACTTTCCCAACATGATCAATTAAAAGCACGACTGATTGGCCCAGGGAATTCCCTGATCAGCCATACACTACATTATGTACATGTTAAACCAGGGAAGTGAGAGTAAGAACTCCCACTTCCCTGGTTAAACCCCCCCCCCCCCCAAGTCATATCAACTATCAAATACAAATACAGGGAAATTTTGTCCATTGATAGAAACAGACAAAACATCATATCATTTGACCAACCCGCCAACAGCACTGCCAGTCACTTGGTAACAGACCAAAACACAGATTAGACAAGCAGTACGTGTATCAAATTCCATCGACTACAAGCGCAATGACCTCATGCAGATGATCAATTTTAATCTCACATAGCAAACACAATAGGTGGGCAGGTCCATTTGATTACATAGGAATAGCACACACACTAGACAAGACTCCGAAAGTTTACATAGGAAAGGGGATGGGCGATGTGATGTGTGCAAGGCAGTAATAATCCAAGGGTGGAAGTTATTGACTCTGGCTTTTTGCAGCCCAGCTGAGGAGATATAGGATTATCATCGGTCACGTCTTTTAGGAGGTTACATGTTAGAGGAAGGTTTATAATTTTCGAATTTTTACTTTCTCGGGCCAGTTATCGCCCTCTGTAATATGTTCCAAAATAAAATACAAAATACATGAAAATATTAATATGAAGGGGGGCCCATGTCTGCACTCCTTTAAAATTGAACTTAAGATTAAACATACATCTTTTTTAATAAACCCACAAATATTTTTCAGTTAATGCTCCTTATATTCTTATAATAAAGTGTGCAAAAAATCTCATAAAAAGTTGAGAGAAACATCTGGGGCCCGTTGCATAAAACTTTTTACCTGAGAAAACTCAGGTTATTTTCACCGGAGTTTTTGCCCTGTGTTAAAATCAATGGCCGAAATCAGATTAACCTTAGTTTTCAGTTTTTAACAGAGTTTTCTCAGGTAAAAAGTTTTATGCAACAGGCCCCTGATTTTCAAACTGAACAAAAAACATGGTGCTCCATGTCTGTGCACCCATTCTCTTTACACACGATTCTGGTATATTTATGAGAAAAGCTGCATTTTGAGGCTGTCACATGGATGCCTAATATTCAATATTTCTTTTCCATTTTGAGTCAGAATTTTTCATGAATATCTGCCTACAAGTTTGTGTTGTGGTCAGTGGTCACTGCATCTGGAGGTCTTCTTTCCTTGTCTGCGTATATACATGTACCTAGACTTGGGACATCAATCAAGGGAGGAATTAGAACAGTGAAATAGATAATAAAAATGTCTGAATAGCAAACAAACATTAATTCTAGGCCCTAAGAATTTTAACTTTTTTAGCGCAGATCTAAATTTAACTAGAATAGATCTAAGTCAGACTAACTGATTGGTAAAATTATTGTATAGATGTAGACTAACATTAGATTTATAAATATTAACTAGGGTTTTCTAAATATATCTATCTAATAGTAGATCTAGACTTACCTTGGGCGATGTTCGTGCAGGCTCCACTCCACTTCACTACCGTTATACACTATGGCTGCTTCACCTACCCGAACTTCAGGACGGTGAACTCGATCACATATTCCGATATGCGATGTTTTGAAATCGGCTGTAATATGTGTGAGGAAAGAGATACTGGCCAAAAATCACCAATTTTGAGGATAACCGGAGGATGGACATGGAGTGAAACACAGGTGAAGAGTAAGAAATTAAGCCTTTTTTCTTTCTTGTTATATTGTTTTTCTTTAATTTTTTCAATAAACCACTTTTTGATCCCACCTTTGTCACTCAGAATATCCGATCGAGTTCACCGTCCCGAAGTTCGGGTACATTGTTACTGTAGGTGAAGCGTAGTGTATTGCGGTAGTGAAATGGAGTGGAGCCTGCACCAACAGACCCGAGGTAATCTATCTAGACTATGTCATATGGACATTAATTAAGCCAGTCAAGCCACGGTCAGGATGGGGAGAAGCTCCTTACATTGAAATAAGTGAAATTTGGCTGCCTATTTTCATGGAGAAGAGTCAAAGAACAAGAAGTTCAAGAATGGTAGGCCTAAACAAAAATGGTAGGCCTAGATCTAAAGTAACTTTAATAGCTGGAGCCTAAGACTTAAGTTAGAGATTAAAAAAAGATAAACACAAAGTCAAAGAAACACTGCCCAAAGAGTGTATTTATAAACGAAGCTAATGGTCGATTGTGGGTACAGATACACAAAATATTATGGGTGGGACCGAGATTAAATAGTGGATTTAGAGGGTAGGTTGGGGTAATCGGGGGTGGCGTAATGTGTACTTCGATCTCTCACTCAGTCTCACGCTCGCAAAGAGGCCTGGATGAAAGTCTCTTACCTCTCCCAAAAAGACAGCAGCAAACTGCTACCAGAACAACTCCAATCATTGTTCCCATTCTCGATTTTTCCTTCCAACAAAGGCACCAGTCCTCTCTATTTAATACAATAGTATAGGTGTTATGTTGTAGTTCCTGAGTCCTGAAAACAAAAAGTATCCACAACCAACTTCTCTGCTTAGCTCCGGTTGGCTTGGTCTCTCGCAACTACAATGAATGATCTACTGTTTTGTCTTGCAGAACATGCAGCTGCAGTTAAGTGTACAATACAATGCAGGTGCATTACGTAGTGAGCGGTGGGTATTAGAGTTGCGGTAGATCGATCCATTATTTTTTAGGGAAACCAATTACCGAAATAAAATAATTTTGTCAGATATTACACAATTATATCAAAACAAATTATTTACTACACAAACAATTCATATATATTCTATTAATAATAGTCACCTTTTTAAAAGTTCTTCATTTTAAGACCGACTATAAAATTGTATAGTATTTCTCAATGTCTGTATCAAAATGTACTAGTCCTATAGTTGTGAGGCCTAATTGCAATCGGGGTGTCGTGATTGGATGTTGAGCCGTAAAGTTTTCTTACGTCATAGTGACGTAATTGATCGTGGTAAATTCGAGTTCAGTTATCACAAAATCCGATTAAAGCTGTTCTTCAAATGTTTTCAAATGGTTATCTGCTCAATACATAATCATGCAACAAACATGAAATTGTCAGAAAACGCAGAACGCGGAAACGTCAAAAATTGTGATAGAATTAAGACCCAATCAAAGAAATCTTTTCCTTGGCTTGTGAACAAGATGTGAATTCGATACTTATTTCTTTTGACAATATTAAAATCATACGTAAATTTCACCAATATAAGTAATCGCATCCTTCATTATAAAATGTTTAATCCTAATAAAACCTGCTCAAGTCATCACTATAATCATGCTACATAAAATTGTGAAGTGGTATAACAGGGGGAAGTGGATAATAGCTATAATAGAGACGCACAGTCGGATTAATCAATTCACCTTTATCTAACTTTGTTCCCCCGGAAGTTATACTGGCGGAAAGGACTAATTTGTTTTTCCTGGTTATGCAAATGAGCTGTATACATTTTGTAAATTGTTGTCGTGAGATAAAGAGTTATCACTACGTGGTCTGTTTTGATCTGTATAGACAAATGCACTTTAAAAACAACATTGGGTCGTAATAAGGGTGCGTTACAAGATGGTGTCGCGTGATAAGTTGTCTTCAGAAAAAAAAGTATGTTAAGTTTTTTTTATTTAAGATGGATCAATATATCAACTCCGTTATGATTTATTTTTTATTTTACATGCAGTGTCCAAACTACAATTTCTCTAAAGGGAACTTTGTTTATACAAATAATCAGAATTGGCTTTATAACCGGGTATCCATGTAAGACGAACACGCCAACAAAAATCAACCAACCAACATTTTTAGGAAACCATACTCAAATTTTGAAATCAAATTAACTGAATTGTACTGGACTGAATTTAAATAATATTGCTAATTTTAAAGTTATCCTCATACCAGTTGCGTTAAAAGCCTCGCCAGCATCCACTTCAAAATTTGCTGACTTCACTCAAATTAAAATCAAAGTCAAATTATGTTTACCCACCTGAGAAATATATAATTCTAAAAAATACAACTTATTCCATTCATCATTTAATTTACTTACATAACCCTATCAGACCCTCAGAATCCCTCCACGTTTTCGACCTTTTTTATTCTTGTTTGAACCTTTTTCCTTGGTCCAATATCTTGTCTCCACACCCTTAAAATAGTTTGGCAAAAAAATGTCATTTTTAACCTGACCACACAACTATTGCTTAAAATCAGTCTGTCCAAATTGGGTAATAAATTTGCTCAATTGGATAATATTTGCCCACATACATTACCCAACACAGTGGACAGTATGTTAAGTGTACATAATGTACACTTAAAATACGTCCGAAATTCAATGACAGATTTATATCAAGGCAAAGATCGATGAATCTCATCAATGCACACTTAACATACGTCCGAAATTCAATGACAGATTTATATCTAGGCAAAGATCGATGAATCTCATCCTAACATCAAAATATCTTGGTCTTACTGAAATAAAAAAAAATAATAAAAAAACTTTATAGCGATATATTTCCCGTTACTATGTTCTACTCATTTGAAATAACTTTTGAAATACAATTATTCATAAGTGGCGTAATGAGCGAAACCTTGAGAGGGGACCAGACGACGGTCAGGATTTTAAAAAAAGGTGACTTTTATACAAAAATCTAATTTTTGATTGATTTTAATATCATATTCAGAAAATTGTATCATATTTTATCTTTTCCTTTCCCTTTCCCTTTTCCTTGTTTTTCTCCTTTTTGTCCTTGGTCGTGAAATGTGGGGGAGTCCGTGGCCCCCGTGCCCCAAACTGTAAGCCAGTGATTCAGATTTCGACTCCCACCCCCCCCCCCCCGATCGCATGCCGTGTTATACATTATGCGTGTTTATTTTTATACCCTTTATTGTGTTTTGAAATAGGACATGTTTTACTTCAAGGTTTATAGAGATTTCCGTTTTATGCTTTTAGTAATTGATCATACATAATATATTTCCGTATGGATAGCCTTCTGCACTTTTGGAACATTATCGATAAAATAGTGACTATTTTCTTGGCAAAGTTCGTTCCGTAGATATTTCTGAAGTGGTTAATAAGCGGACATGGTTTCAGTCAATTAACCACAACTATTCAGCCGATACATTACCGGAATGCCGAATATCATTTTAGTCATAACCGCAGACATGAAATATATGGAAATCATGCATGGAGCGGACAAGTTAAAACTATATTAGTGCATCCTATTTCTGAAAATTGTAACATATAAGTCGTTTACTCTGCATGTAGTATCTACACTGTAAACTGTGGTGTTAAAACTGACACCAATTGGTGTTAATAGAGGACCACACCTTGAGGTGTTAAAATTACACCTTAGAGATTGAACATAACACCAAAGAGTGTAAATGTAACAACCAAAGGTGTTGTAATAACACCTATAGGTGTAAAACTAACACCACCAATTTAACACCGGTGTAAAATAACTGGCGTGGTCCTCTATGTACACCAGACACCAGACACCAGTTAACACCACAGTTTTTGCTGTGTACAATATTGCCTATTTAAATCAAAAGATAGTGTTATGTCTAAATCTCTGTTACATAACATTTTTTTAGTTTTAAATACATTTTTTTTGACAGCGAAGTTTCATTTCTTTATTCATTGTAGTTGAACAATGTTGTTTGAATTGTAATTACTTTCGGTTCTGTTCAAAACAACCGCTTATAGGTTATATAAAATTTTATATTACTTTAATGTGTTTTTTCTGCATGCGTAGGATATCACAGCCAGGGACAGTGCCAGGGGGTGGAGCAACAGCCTGCAATGGGTTGGGGGATGATGAAGAAGAAAATGTTTTAAAAAAACAGTGTATCAAAAGAGAGGTACATTTATGGTTCGTTTAAGTTTATTATGTCCCTGGGATGATGTCATTGTTTCTTTTTTAGTTAAAAAAAAGTACGACCCTTTATTTTGTCTGGCCCCCATCGATTCGATTTACCACCGCACCTGGTCACAAAACAAACTCTTTTATTCCAAATCACAAGAAGAATGTGTGATTCGAAACTATTTTTGAGGATAATAACATTCAAAGGAGGATTTCAACAACTGTAATTACATTTGGATTATGAGAGATTTCGCAAAAAGAGGTAAGATTTAAGATTTTTTAATGCATTGAGTGGGTAAATTGAGACGAGAACAAGGTACTATATGGACTAGAAAGTGTAAATCGGATAGAGAAGAGAGGGAGGTATGCTTTCTTAAAAAAATCAGTCAAATTGACTGGAACAGTAGTCAGCTGGGAGCAACTGATATGGCAATCACTGATATTCATATTTCCGACATATATTCTAGTCAGAAATAACTCTGTTCTAGTAAAATATGACTAGAAAATAGTCAAATATGACTAGAATGACAAGTTGCTCCCAGCTGACCCTATTAACTAGTCATTTTTGACTGATTTGTTTTTAGAGTGTAGGGGCGGAAAGAAAAGGGCAGGGAATGGTTATGTTCTCCACAGTAATGCATCTAATTTCGTTGACATTTTTTATTATTTCATGACGATTTATATATAACTAACCTCGAAAGAAAGAGAAATGTAATTCGGGTGAAAACATGGCCGACCGAAAGAGATTATAAGCAAAAGAGAGTCGCAAAGGATGAGTACTTAGGTGACGTCACTTTCGCCCAAACAAATCGAAACAACTACTTTTGTTGACAATGAAAATATTGACTTATTGTGATAACTCTCCTAAATAAATAAGTAAAGGGGCAGAGCGTATATAGACCTATTCCAGATTATGAATCGACAGGCCTGCATGTGTATAACTTTGTAAAAAAATATATGCCTGCGACAGATCTTGAAAAGTGCGTTAATTGTATTTTTTCTTTTATCTACCGTAGTAGTTCTGAAGTTATGAATGAGAAATAACCGCGGAAGAAACATTTTCATGCGCATGGTGAAATTTACATGCGTGGTCTTAATAACACGAAAATAATAATTCAGTCGTATCTCCCAAACCACTTCAGAACATTTCGAGTAACATATGAAAAAAGGCGGTATAATATACAAAAATAAACATTCGTAAACGCGAAAATTTTACCTAGGTTTATTGCATTGTCTAGACCATGGACCCCGCACTAACCCGAGTTGATGGTATGGGTGCACATATGAAAGGTTGGGCAACATAGTTACTGTCCACTGTGTTGGGTAATAAATGTTGGTAAATATTCCGAGCAATTATTATCAAATTGAGCAAATTTTTTACCCAAATATTAGTTTCCATTAACTAATTTGGGCAGATTTCAACCAATAGTTGTGTGGACAGTATGTTGCCCAGGGTTGGTTAAAAGTTGAGCACTTTTTGCCCAACTTTTTTTAAAGAGTGTGGGGCATTTTACTCTGCCGGTGGGAACCCAGATGCAGAACCAGGAGTTGTTAAACAAATTATCTAAATACACATTTTGTTTATGTCATGGCCAAAGTCATTGACAAGCAAATTTCTCCAACTGACATTTTCTGTGCAAATTTAACCCCATAAACAATCGCATATCCTAACAGCAGATCACGATCCACGAAATCAGACAAAAGGGAGACAAAAAATGAAGAAAAAAAAATACGTGAGTTAAAAACATCCTTTCTTTCGATATGCAAGTTAATCCATAAACTTTTTTCTTATAAAAGTAATGTATTATTTTGTTGATGTTGTTGACGAGTCTTGTTTTAAATGTTTGTTTGTAAATAATGCATATTACGTTTTTCTTTCACAATTTCAGTCAAATGCACTTTTTTTTTGTTCTGAATCGTTAAGTCCTTCCCCTTTCACAAGACATGTGAGAGACCGGTTAGGGGCGGTTGTTTCAAGAAGTATGTTTTCGCTTACAAATTTGCTATCCGCCAATCAGATGCAAAGATTTGTAATAGCTTACAGGGGCTGCAGAAACGGGGGGCTGGGTGGGCTTCAGCTATTTTTTTTCCAAAACCGTAAAAATTACCATCTGTTTGTGATTTTTTGCATGGTACCCCTCCCCACTTTTGGCTCAGCCCCACCCCCCCCCAACCACAACCACCACTCACTTTCAAAACAGTTCCGCGGCCCTTGGCTTATAACGTGATAATCATTGACAAAGTTTAACCCGATTTGAACACACTGTATAGAAATGCACATTGCAACAATTATCGATACATGACATCTACATGTATCCATGAAAAGCCCGGAATCTTTGCTTTCTTTTAATAGAAACATGCCATCCTCGTCGGAAGTAGTTAAACCTATTTCTAAAGATAACATCGGCGAGATCCGGTACTTGACATGATTCGCACGCAATTTCTTAGCTATATAGGAATACAATACATAATACAACATTGAAAAAAATGGATATTGCATTTGGCTAATGATTCTGACGTCACAATACCGTCGTTTTATAGGTCCGGTATTGTATTGTATTGTTTGTTTGTTTGTTTCCATGTTCATCCGAGCCAGCATCCGAGGCGAGGGTGGATGATTCCAATGTTATACTGCTGCTGGAAATAACACAGTACCCTCATCACAGTGTGTTAACAGTGTGAATTTATCACCATCACGAGATCATTTTTAGGTGACACGACATTTGCTCCTGCGACAATTGCTCCTGGCTTAATTTCGTCCAAGGTGTAGGGTTAGGGTTGCAAAAGGGTTTTATATTAGGTATAGGGTAGGGTATAGTTCAGGGGCGGAAATCTCTCCCAAAAGGTAGGGGGGACAAGGGTCTGGAAAATTTG
This sequence comes from Lytechinus variegatus, assembly GCF_018143015.1. Lineage (NCBI taxonomy): Eukaryota > Metazoa > Echinodermata > Echinoidea > Temnopleuroida > Toxopneustidae > Lytechinus > Lytechinus variegatus. The sequence continues at coordinate 9,665,088 of NC_054758.1, read as the reverse complement.
ACAAGCAAAAAAAAAGGCTATTACCTAAAATTTAAGGCCATTTCGACGAAAATATATTTGACAAGCAAAAAAAAAGGTCATCTCGTCCCAAAACGCACGTTTTATTCCCATTTTGAGTTATATATTTCTTAGCATCACCAAAGACCCAAAATAGTAGGGGGGACATTTGATATTGTGTCCCCCCCTACTATTTTGAGTAGGGGGGACATGTCCATCCCCCTGGGATTTCCGCCCATGGTATAGTTCTAAACCTGGGTTTGAAGTTTGTCATTCCATTTAGTGTGTGGAATTTAGAGCGGAGCAATTGTAGCATTGGAGCCAATGTCATGGAACCAATTTTTAAAGTGTGAACCCAACATTTTCACTGTCCATCATGTTAACACACTGTATACAACCACACTGCATGATCAAACGTTACCACAGTATGGATATGTTTTCAGGTTGATTGACTTGGAGCACTTATAACAGTGCGAATCACGTTTTCACATTACATCAGTGTGAACACACTGGCCCGTATTCTGAACTCGGGTTTAAATTAAACCCTGGTTTATAGTTGTGGCTTATCTATGGAGAGCCAATGGGGCACAATCCCTAACAGTACACATTCAATTTTTATTAACTTACATGACACTCAAATTGTTCAGAATTGTCTGGGAATGATAACTGAATTATTTTCTTCCTAAAGAAAGCAAAAGGAAACAAAATAGTAAACAGACGAAATATACAATATAAACAGAATTTTTTTTTAGTTTTGGCTTCCCATAATTTTAGCACAGAGTTAGACTGAGGTCTAAGTTAAACCCGAATTCAGAATACGGGCCTATGTGACAAAACGTGTGACACAATGCGTGACACCATGTTCTTACCAGCATGGTTGGTGTAGTGTTAACACAGACACAGATTGTAATAGTCTTAATACACATTGACTTGTGGGGCAAACTTTAGTATTAGAATTTGGAAGCATATCATGCTGACTACACCTAAATTGTTTCCAGTTACTACGGAAGCTACATATTTTGCTACTTACCAATATTTTTTTTCACGTTTTGTATTAAAAAAAGAGAAAATATATGATTATTAATGCACTAAGTAACAATATTTAATTCCTCCCTTTGTGGGTGAAATCTTGTGTTACTTAGCGCATTAATAATCATTTATTTTCTCTTGTTCTTAAAAACTGAAATAAAATATTCATAAATAGCCGAACATATATAGTTTCCGGAGCAACTTGGAATGTTTGAGGTTGCTATAATTATGTGTGTTCTGGAATATAATAAGGAAGTGGGTACATTAACGGGAGAAAAGAGATGACTGAGAAAAGAAAAAAGAGGAGGAATGAAACAAGAACGAGAGAAAGGAAATTAAAGAGGTTCGGAAGAGAAAACAATAAGCATCAGAACAGTATGTAATATCTAGTATTTTCATTATGTTTCACTATTGTATCAAGGGAAAAAAACAGTCAAAATACTGAAAAGTAATAAACAGTTTATTGAAAATATACCACATTAATATAAATATGTTACAAAAACATTTTACATTCTCAACTTGCTCACATTAAATTGCATCATGAAAACATGTTGCTTGAGAACGGTTTGACATCATGTATGATCTTCCAAACATGGAGCAAAATCAGTTCCATCTGAATTTGTCATGAATTATTTTGAATGGTAAAGTTACTAGCCCGGGGGGGGGGGGGGCAGTCAAATGTATTACTCTACTACACCCGTGTCCCCAAATTATTTCCAAACACCCCCTACACAAGTTTTTCTCTGTGTGCAAAATAACCCCCTAAACAAGTTGTTCGAGAGTTTCATAAACACAATTTGGCCCCTAAACAAGTTGTTGCCAGAATATGACCCCAAAACAAGTATTGTCTTCTTGCTAACAATATATTTAAAAATATACAAAACTATATTCATGGGTATTGCATACCCACAGTGCAGTTAGGGTTAAAGGGGAATCCAACCCAAATAAAAAATTGTTTTTATAAGGAAAAGAAAAATCAGACAAGTTGATAGGTGAAAGTTTGAACAGTATTGGACAAACAACAAGAAAGTTATGAATTTTTTAACGTTGTAATTATTGGTAATCACTATACCCATGGAGATTTCAAATTGGCCGCATATGGGATGTCATAGTGATGTAAGGCAAGGACTATTCCTCCATGGACTCCAATACATATTTTGGCTAAAATGTCATTTTTCCCAAAAGTTTTATTTCAAATTATATTTTTCTTTCATGAGGACATAAAACAATATACTACCTGGGTTATATTTAGATTACTGCCCCAGGGGAATTGGTACGTTGGAGAAAACCACAAATCCCTGATAATAAAGTACATGGCCTATGAGAAAGTTGTCCTTGCCCCTTGTCATAATTTACTTACTGAGTTGCCAATTTGAAATCTACATAGTATTAGTGATCTCAATTTTAAACCAGCTATAACTTTCTTATTTCTTGTCCAATTTCTTTCAAACTTTCACCATTCTGTGTAATTTAATTTTCTCCTTCCCGACACAACATTTTATGGCCAAGGCTGGATTCCCCTTTAAATACCACAATCAGGAAGAACCTGAACACTTTTCAGAAACGAGGAGGAAAAAGCCCAGGGGAAAAACCTTGGGGATCACCTTAAACACGTTACTTTGGCTAGTCTTAGAAAAGAAAGCTTTGGAAAAAAAAATCACCCTAAACACGTTTGACTCCGCGACTGACCATTGACCAGTCTTTCAAAACCACCCTTATTTTTGAAAATCTGTGTTTTTTATACCCTTGACGAGTGAACGCGCGGCCGAAACTGAAAAAAAAGACCCACCCCTTTAAATGCGTTTTTTGGGTCACGCTTGTATACAGCAATATATTTGAGTGGCAACCCCCCCCCCCCCGGGGGTTACTAGTAACAGAACTTTACTGACAATGCATCATCGTTATGGTATTTGACCTTGATAATTATTATCCAAAATAAATCATTATGATCACAGTCTTGTATACAAACAAGTCATCTTGTTTATACAAAATGGAACTCTGGTTGTAATGAATACACACATGTAGAAAGCACTTACTCCACACAACATTCATTCAATTCTTACTGAGGAAGAAAGCAGAGACCTTTACGAACTGCTGCCCTCTATCAGCAAAGACATTACAGCTGAAAGCTCAACAACTCATTTAAAACCCAGTACGGTAGACTGTGAACAAGACAACCTACTATTAGGTACATAATCGCCTATCTTGAAGCATTATTTCAGACCAGTGTGCTGTAACACAAGGGTTAGCAATTAAATGGATGCTCTGGGCTGGAAATATATCTAAATGAATAGAGTAAAATTCACAAAGCAAAATGCTGAAAATTTCATCAAAATCGGATGACAAATAAGTTATTGAATTTTAAAGTTAATCAATATTTGGTGAAAACATTATGCACATGGTCATGAACATTCATTAGGTGGGCTGATGATGTCATAACCCCACTTTTCTTTTTCTTATAATTGCTTCATTTTTTTCATACATGTGTAAAAGATGGGTCTCCATTAGACGAAATAAGTTGCAGCAATAAATAACTAATCAGTTTATCAGTTGTCAATCCAATTGTTTTAGTTCTTGGTAGAAAAATTTTCAATAAACCTAATTTAATAAAATATTCTACAAAGAACAAGTGGGGATACGACGTCATCAGCCCACCTAATCAATATTCATGAAGACATGCCTACTGTTTCACCGGAATAATGCAAATCTTTAAAATTCAATAACTTCGTTATTTGTTATCCGATTTTGATCAAATTTTCAGCACTTTGCTCTGTGAATTTTACTCTATTGAGATATAAATATCTCCTGCCTGGACCATCCCTCTAATAGTACATTGATTTTTCAATTGAACATTTTAGTCGATGCATCAATGGTAGAAAAATGTTCTTCGATGTCAGATCGCTAAGCTTTGTGTTACGGCCCCAGAACATAACCAACAACTACATGTATTTACATTTTCATAGAGTTTGAATTCTGCCCAAGCACCATGGCAAGGCACCAATCCACACTTTGCCATTCTCACCCAGGTACTAATTGGGTACTGGTAGGAAATAACCGTCATTGTGGCAAGTGTGCGCCTGAAAGGCTGCGTATAAAAGCTATGAATCCAGTGACTGGGTAATAATAATTGTAGATTTGCTTTGAGCAGTAATATATATATAGACTGATATCGTGCTTTATATGACTCCCAAGAATGTTCTGTTATCTGATTGGTCCAAATCGGATCACATGATATTCAGGGAATCACATTTTGTCCTCCAAGAATTAAAAATATTGGATTGACAACTGATAGATATTGATTGCTGTGATTCGTTTTGTTACAACAGATGCATATCGTTCACACAAGTAAATATGACAATATTTATGATTTCATGAAACAATAGAAGAAAAAGGAAAGTTAAGACACGACATCATCAACCCAAATGAATATTCATGATGATATGCATGTGACTGTTTTCACAAAATAATGCAAATCTTTCAACTTCATTATTTATTATTAGATTTTGGAGAAATTTTCAGCATTTTGCTCTGTGAATTTTTACTCTATTTATTTGGATATAACTATTTTCTAACTGGAGTACCCTTTTACTTGCCAATACATCACCACTCACAATCTCTTCTCGCAACACATGCTATAGTATATCTAAAACGGGTGATTTTTTCAATAAACCACTTGATGAAATATCACTACATTTTTGCCTGGGGGTATTTCATGAAAGTTGTCAGCACTAACTTAATTGTCAGAGCTGACAATTTCAGTGAAATCCTTGGTTTTGATTGGCTGAGAGGCACTAACCTCTGACTGTTACCATGGTAACTGTCAGAGAAAGACAAGTTGTCAGTGCTGACAACTTCATGACACGGTTCCCTGTTCTCCCTATGCAAATCAATTCAAGATATCAAGGTGTGATCTATTTTCTCTTGTACAATCATTAGTACTCTTTATTCTGTCACAATGACATAAAGGGAGATTTCAAGTTATGAAGTAAAAAAGAAGGTTTCAAGATGTCACAATCGTTCTCTCTATGATGTCACAATGGATACCTTGATGATGTCACAGCCAATATCCTTAGATGCCATATCCAATTTATTCATGTTTCAGGGTTTCAGATACTGTCTGTATCATGTCACAACTTCCGTTGAAAGATGTCACAACCAAAGTCTTCATGATGTCACAATCAGTCTTTACTACGTCATAATCAGTCTTAATGATGTCACGATCCTTTATGAGCCAGATCAATCATGGTATAGATAGATGTTGGTGTCCAGTCACCGCCTTGCTGGACGTACGATACCCCACGGTCAATATACATCAGAAGATGGCCAAAGTTATACACCGTCTTTCCTTCTTGCCGACGCTGGGTAGGTGCAAATAAGATTCCACTCTCGGCCGCCTGAAAGACAAAAAAAATTGCATCGTGATGATTCAAGAGTTTGAATGGTGGCTCAGTGGTGTAGAGTGTCTGTCTTATGAACCGCAGGTCATGGATTCAGTCCCCTGCCTAGTCATATACAAAGGCTTATAATTATGGGACCTTCTGTCTTGTTGGAAGGCACTACAGATTCATATTGGAGAAGGGCAATTATAGGAACATATAAATAAAATCAATAATATAGGATTTATTAAGTGCACGTTCATACATGTATGTAGCCACCTTGTTAGGTGCTCAAGGAGCTCCTATATTACTACGGCTTAGCTAGTCTTCCGATTCCAGTGCTCACAGCTTTTTTTGAGGAATTAGTTCCTGCCCGTGCCAATTTACCTCACTTGGGTCGAGTGCAGCACACTGTGGATACATATCTTGCTGAAGAAAAACACACTATGGCTGGGAATCGAACCCACGTCCATCAGCTTGAAAGACGAGCGTCGTAACCACTAGACCATAATGCCCCCACATTTGCTGTGCTCACTGGTAGAGCAGTTTTATAACTGAAGTTCCTCGGCTGGGTTAATACAATAGGGGTCGGATGAGCAAAAAATGGTTCAATATTGAATGGTATTACCCATGAAATGGAAGATTTATATGGTAGGAAAAAATTCAACTGCAAAGATTCATCTGCACAATGTGATTTACTTGTTTGATATTCAAACTTAAAGACCCAGATTGGCTGGCTCCTCCAATGCGCCTTTGAATGTCTTTGACAAATATATGGCGCTATACAAATGCTGTGCATCATCATCATCAAGAGGAAAAATCTCTCAACGAAGTGATATTGTCTGACTAGGAGCCTACCAAAATTGATTTGTCCTTTCAAGACAAATGCCAGTTGTGGTAACAATCTCAAAACGAGTTCAAACAGAATCTAATGAATAACCACAAAAGGTTTAATAAATGAATAAAACATAAAACGTGGAGAGTTGTGGCCCAGTGGATAAGTCTTCGGACTTTGAAAAAGAGGGTCGTGGGTTCGAATCCCAGCCATGGCGTAATTTCCTTCAGCAAGAAATTCGTCCACGTTGTGCTGCACTCGACCCAGGTGAGGTAATAGTCGATTTGACAGTCTCATAGGCTCAATACACCAACCTAGAAATGTTCTTTCCGATGAAGTTTTTTTCTTGATTCGTGTTCCTATGGGGTCCTAGAACAAATTCAGCTTGGTTGCCAAAAGTTGCCGTTTGGGCAATTTTGCTAATTAGCATAAATCCAAAATGGCCGCCAGATGCCATCTTGAAAACCTAACTTTTGAACCCCTGTCCACAAAATGATGAGTAATGACTCGTTTTAGGGTTTAGAGATGTGTAGAACCGATTTCTGTAATCATTTTTGCAATATAAGGTCATCTTCAGGTCAAATCCAAGATGGCCGCCAGATGCCATCTTGAAAAATTGACTTTTGATCCCCTTGCCCCAGAATGACGAGTAATACCTCTGTTTAGGGGTTTTGGCGTGTGCAGAATCTGTTTCTGCTTTCTATTTTGCAATATAATGTTATCTTCAGGTCAAATCCAAGATGGCCGCCATATGAAGCCATCTTGAAATATCAACTTTTGAACCCTTTTGCCCCAGAATCAAGAATAATAACTCTATTCGTGAGTCATTTGGTATGTTGATACAATTCATGCTGTAATTTTGCATAAAGGATAATCTTCAGATCAAATCCAAGATGGCCGCCAACCGCCATCTTGAAAAATTACTTTCCGAGGCTTATACGTGTTAGATCTAATTTCAGTAAGAATACTCATTTCTTTCATTAATACTAAGTTTTTGTCAAAGAATGATGAATAATCCCTCTTTTCGTGAGTTATTTGGTATGCTGATTCCATTTCTGTTAATAATTTTGCAATATAGGATCATCTCCAGGTCAAAATAATCCAACAGGACCACTAAACGCCATATTAAGAAAAAAAAACTACTTCCGAGATTATTGAACATTGAAGAAGTGCTCTCCCTAATAAGGTTGTTGTTATATGTATTGGAGCTCATGTAAGGAGATTTCAGTGAGAATGATTCATTTCTTTTAATCACTCCATTTTTAGTTCGAGGTCAAGTCATGTCTAATATGGTCAGATGGTTGATAGATTTCGTCATTAACCGCTTACTTTAGAATGAAACCATTCAAGGTTTGGGCTATGATTTCGGGAGTTTTGATCCTTTTTTATTTCTGTGCAATCATACTTTTCCAGTGAAATGACTTTAAAGTATTATTTAAATAAAAAAGTGATTTCTCGGTAATATTAAGAAAAAATAGTTAACTTATTAACTTCCTTTATAATTATTATTGGACTTTTCCTCCTGACAAGAGCCATTGACTTGGTCAGCAGGAGTGCACTCTTTAGCCTCCTGCAGAAGATAGGCTCCCCCAAAACTGTTCCACGGTCAGGATTGTTCTCATTCGTGAAATGTTTTACGGAAACGATGTCGCCCTGCCTCTCAAGAAGTGGGAGTACAAGACCTAGTCATACATAACAGCTGCCTGTCCTGTGCATGTTAAGGGTTTGGATCATCCATCAGCCTTTGAGACAGTCAGAAATCCTGATAGACTCAAGACACCGACTGTCCTCCAAATACACACTCGTCTGGTTGTGGTGGACCCCTCACCTACCTTGGACCGACTACATGTCTCTTGCCCCCTTTCACAGGACAAGCATAGGGATTGTAAAATCTGTCACAGTCATGGCCAAGCTCCTGCACGGAAATAAGTCCTGGAAAACGTACGCAGACCAAGAAAAGTGGCGAAACACCTTCCATGTCAGCTGCCTCGGACGTATCATGCACGTCAAATGGCAGGACTAAGTGAAAAATGCAGAGGCCCTTTAGCGTACGTGCTGGCATCAAAAGCTTATTCTCGCTCCTTAGTCAAGGGCACCTCAGGTGGTTGGGGCATGTTTGCCGCATGAAACCTTGGCGAATCCAAGAAGGGAATCGCCAAGGTAAGGTGAGCTATGTGATTGGTCTCACCCCATCGGTAGATCACACCTCCGTTATAAAGACACCTGCAAACGTGACATAAAACTTGCCGGCATAGACACTAACACTTATGAAGGTGTAGATGATAGTCGCCATTCTATGGAGAGCTACTAAGTACAGGGGTCAAGATGTCAGAAAATAATTGGAATGCTAAATTGGCAGGCCAAAGGCCTAGGAGGAAGGCTAGGGCAGCATATCTATATAAACGTGTCTCAGCGCCATCCTCCTTCATCTGTAAAAATTTGCTCTAGAGACTGCCACTCTAGAGTGGAGCTCTATAGTCACTCTCGAAAATGTAAGGCCGAGCGCTACACCATCGTCTTTTAAGGCGAACTGATGCCTACCAATCATTGGACACATTGATTTAGAAAAAAATATTGATAAAACACTTTCAAATTCAAATAAGACCCTAAAAGCCTCTTCAGTATAAAGGTATGGATGGACCTTAAAAAATAAAAATACACTCGGAATGGATCATGGCCCAAACCTGCAGAGGATTCATTCTAAGTTGAGCAATTAATGTTGAAATCTGACATCTAAGATGTAACTTCACTTGACTTTGAACTTGAGAATTGATAAAAGAAATATGTATTCTTACTGAAATCCCTTTACATTAGTTCTAACACGTATAAGCCTCGGACAGTAATTTTTCAAGATGGCGGTTGGCGGCCATCTTGGATTTGATCTGAAGATTATCCTTTGTGCAAAATAACTGCATGAATTGAATCATCATAACAAATGACTCATGAATAGAGTTATTATTCATAATTCTGGGGCAAAGTGTTCAACAATTGATATTTCAAGATGGCGTCATATGGCGGCCATCTTGGATTTGACCTGAAGATGAGATTATATTGCAAAATAGACAGCAGAAATGGATTCTGCACACCCCAAAACCCCTAAATAGAGGTATTACTCGTCATTCTGGAGCAAGGGGAACAAAAGTCAATTTTCAAGATGGCATCTGGCGGCCATCTTGGATTTGATCTGAAGATGACCTTATATTGCAAAAATGATTACAGAAATCGGTTCTACACATCTCTAAACCCCTAAAACGAGTCATTACTCATCATTTTGTGGACAGGGGTTCAAAAGTTAGGTTTTCAAGATGGCATCTGGCGGCCATTTTGGATTTATGCTAATTAGCAAAATTGCCCAAACGGCAACTTTTGGCAACCAAGCTGAATTTGTTCTAGGACCCCATAGGAACACGAATCAAGAAAAAAACTTCATCGGAAAGAACATTTCTAGGTTCGGAAAATGTCAAATCGACTATAAATGGGTACCTGGCAGGAATTTATTCCTTGAAATGCCACCGCTGTAAAAGGCTGCGGGGCTAAAGCCAGGGTAATAATATCCAATGGAGCGCATAGGGACTCATTTGGCAGTGATAAGCGCTATATAAGCATGTTGGTATTATTATAAAACATGTGCCAAGTGATTCTGAAAGAAAATGTGAAATTGCTGAGAAATTGACAAAATAACCCTCGCATTTTAGCCACATGTTGGGTCTTTTTACAAGCAATAATAATACACTGTCCCACATGTGCTTGTCTGTTTTGGTGGTCTTCAGTGTGATCATCTTTAAGTAAGATTTCATGATTTTGCAAAGGTATGTTTATGTTAATATACTAGTTTTGGAGCTAGAATGATGTGGTGACAATTAACCTCGATTTCTCATGAAATAATTGTTTGCTGCAACAACCTCCTCATTAGCATGAAGACATCATTTATGTACAAATAACTATCATGACATTAATAAAGACCTGTATCACAAAACTTAGCATTTGATCATTGGGCTGGTATTTATGCTCATTTACATTGATTATTACATGGAATAAAGCATTCAAATAAATTAATCACTAAGTTTTGGTGATACCGGCCCAGATTCTTACCTTCCTTTCCAGAAGATCTTTGAAAGTTGTTGGAATCCCAGAGGTCGAGCTCTTTACCATTACAGGCTGAAATAGAGAGAGAAAAAAGAGGTGATAATTCAAAATTTAAATGAAGAGGGAAACAGATCTATATCAACCAGGGTTTATAAAGATGTACAAGAAATAAAGAACTATAATAGGGACTTAATAAACTGCATGTAAAGTGATAACCATGCACAATGACAGTTTTCACAGTATCATGTCCCCTCCTCCCCCTTCTCATTACTTAACAACGATTTTGGTCATGAATTGACTCGTAATATTCCATGAGCATAGGATCTCTTGAGTTGTGTTTGTTTATGTATATTCATTTTATGTTGCCCAGTATATTGTTCATCTAGAACATATAACCCGGGCTTAGCGAGATTGTTTCCCTTTTTATCAATATAAGGTGATTTATAAATATTTTTTTTTTAAATAAATAAAAAATTGCATTTAGAAAACATATTAAAACACACAACTTGCTGTCATAAGTGCAACAGAATTATAGAAATGATAGGTGGAGCAAGGGAGGATGCATGAAATGAGAAGTGGGGTATCGGCACTGATTATAATTCAATATTTCTTTAAAGTTATACATATATTTCTGTAAACTGTACAATTGAACAGTCGTATCACTGTATATCAATACTCATTTTACATTTCCTTCGCTGGAGTTGAAATTTCTGTCATTTTACAGGCAGACAACTACATCTCATTTTTGAATGGAAGTCTTACCTCGTTATTCCATTTGCTGATTGGTTGTGATGGCGGTGGCGGTGCGGTAGGGGGCGGTCCTGGGGGTGGAGGTGGACGGTTCACCTGGACCGGTCCTGATCCACTCACAGATCTCTTCATTACATCCAAGGCTTGGTTGAAGAATGCTGCAGTGGGGGGGAGCAAGACGGTAAATGGCACTTGGTCCACACCCACTTGGTCTACTTTCCATTTGGTCTCATCTCATATGGACTAATCCTAGTTTGTCTCCTAGCCATTTGGTAAATTCAGTTGAATTAATTGCCACTTGGGCTACACCCACTTGGTCTACTTTCCATTTGGTCCCATCCCACATGGTCTAATCCTAGTTTGTCTACTAGCCATTTGGAAAATTCAATTGAATTAATAGCCACTTGGTCTACACCCACTTGGTCTACTTTCCATTTGGTCTCATCCACATGGTCTAATCCTAGTTTGTCTACTAGCCATTTGGTAAATTCAATTGAATTAATAGCCACTTGGTCCACACCCACTTGGTCTACTTTCCATTTGGTCTCATCCACATGGTCTCATCCTAGTTTGTCTACTAGCCGTTTGGTAAATTCAATTGAATTGCCACTTGGTCCACACCCACTTTGTCTACTTTCCATTTGGTCTCATCCCACATGATCTAATCCTAGTTTGTCTACTAGCCATTTGGTAAATTTAATTGAATTTATTGCATTTGGCCCATTTGCCACTTTATCTAATTTCCACTAAGTCTATCATCACTTAGTTTATATAGTTTAGATGAACTATTTATGGACAAGTTGGAAAGATTTGACTGTGGAAGAGATCATCTCGAACCAACTGGGAAATGCAAGTAATAATGCACCTTTGTTTAATTATGAATTCTTCCTAAACAACATAAAAGAAACTTCAAAATTCACAATGATTCATTGCATTTTTCCTACAACATGGCCCTGCCACACAAATAAGTTAGGCAAGCAGCACCAAGTTACTTTATCACTTTGTACATGGACCAAAACAATAACAATGCACATGTATTGTCTTGTTTGGAGGAGATGATATGAAAGGGCATGGCAGGTGATGATGTCACTGGCTTTCCATAGCAAACCCAAAAAAGTTTGGATCAATGGTATTCCTTTATAAGACAGGACCTAGAAGTTTCCCTTTTCAACTCACATATGATTCCAGGTTCTGCATGCAGGTAGTCACGGAATAGTTTCTTCCATCCACTGTAACATACTTTCTCTTTCTCTCTCCCTTTTCCTTCTCCACTAAACTATCATCTTTGTACATAAACTTACATTTGATTCCAGGTTCCGCATGCAGGTAATCAGGGAATAGTTTCTTCTATCCACTGTAACATACTTTCTCTTTCTCTCTCCCTTTTCCTTCTCCATTAAACTATCATCTTTGTACATAAACTTACATTTGATTCCTGGTTCAGCATGCAGGTAGTCAGGGAATAGTTTCTTCCAGCCACTATACCAGGAAACCACTTCTTGGTAGTTAGGACTGTTGTTCAGCCAAGAACACAAGACTTGAAGCCACTTCGTCAAGAAATTGGTCTCGAAGAGTTTGACCAGCGTTGGGCGGGGCATGAAGTCTTCCCACGCCATCACCCATTCAAAGGGTTCTGTAAGGGATGGGTCAGTAAATCAAAACAAACATAAAAGTAAACATAAGGGAAACCACTGATATAACAATTACCTAATGAGCATGAATGTCAACTAACTACCATCAACATTTCATCATCATCATCAGCATACTCATCATCACCGCCAAACAATATTATCATTACAGGTTTACAATAATAGATTTGCAATGCACCAAAATCTCTCCATAGATGCTTCAGGCACAAAACAAACGGGAAGCTTGAAACTGTCAAATCACAAACATCATAACTAACTACACAAGAAATATGTTGTAGTCCCACAAACCCACCTAGATGTTGCTGGTACGGATTGACCACAAACTGCTGTAAGCACATGGCCAACTTGGGAACGATATGCCTTATTACAAAAGCTTCCATGGTTCCTTTGGAGAATACTGGTTTCCATGGCAACAGGATAGTTTTAGCCGAGCTATCGCTAGGATGCCAGTCCCTGAGAGCCGAACCAAACTTCTGTCGGATCGGGATGTAGAGAGGAGCTAGCTGCTCACCTGCAGAAAAATGAAAAAGAAAATCCATATAACATCCATATAGAAAATCAATTTAACTTCCATATTTTATTTTGTTCAACATAAAAATATGGAAATACTCCAAAAATTAATTTTGCTCAATTAATCATTGGCCTGACAACCACTGAGTAACGCAAGATCAACATTGTTCTATCCCACAAATTGTTGAAGGTAGCAAGGAAGTAACAATTTCCATTTTTAAAGTCTGTTTGGTTTGGCCTGCTTGGGACTTAAGCTTCCGACTTCTAGGTTCTGAGACAGCAGGGCTACCAACTTAGCCAACACAAAAAAAATACTTCACAGAGCGAGGAAAGCAAAATTTTTACATTTCAAAACTTGTCAAGCCAATTAAAAAATAAATAGTCATTAACACATATGTATAAGTTTTATATATAAACTAACAAATATCTCCTGAATAATTTGATACCAGTATGCTTAAATTCAGACAATAAGGAGGTATTCTTTGCTGCAATGTAAGATTTGATTCGTATGAAAGGAGGGCATATATGCAATGAATGAATCTAGACCTTGAACAATTCATAATTGATAAATTCACTATAAAATTTGTTTTAAATAATGATAGCAGGAAATGTTTAAACAATTTTTATTATCAATGCTCAGGTTTAATTTGCAGAATTGAACTGAAAAACTCATTTCTAAAATGAAGGTTGCTGCAACTCAGTATTCATTTAAGATAAGCATAGATATCATTTGATGTATACTTGTGAATTCCATAACAAATTCTTACCTAGCAACGGTAACCATGGGTGGAGCCAGGAGTGTATAGGTACAACATCTGTCAGCGGATTCCAACTCTCTACCGCCCTCTGTAGTTTGGGGAAGATGAGTTGGTCAAGGATGTTATCAAGGATCCAACGGGGAACAAGAGGGAGCCAGTTCTCTAAAAACTCTGTCAAAAAAAAATTATACAATTGATTCACAAGGGTGTATGATAAGATTCTATTTAAAGGTCAAGAGAGAAAGATAGTAGAAGAAACAATCATATTGAACCTAAATACATCATTAAACATTATAAAAACATCATTAATGGAGTACTGTAGGTCAACTCAACCCCAGAAAAATGTGGATTTGAAAAAAAAGGGAAAATCCAAAAAGTCTAACTTTGAAATTTTCATCAAAATTTGATGTAAAATAAGAAAATTACAACACTTTAATGTTTCACTTATTTTTCACAAAACAGTTATATGCACAATTCAGTGACATGCATATAGGAGTGCCTTGAGTCAAGGTGGATACGTGCGCTATACAAATACCCTATACAGGCTATGTAATGGAAATGCTGCCATCAAGTACTTTACGTATGTTGCATACAATTTGACGATAATATTAGTAGTATTGACTTGTACCAATCATTTTTAAAATAAAAAGTGGGTTGCCCGAATTGCAATGTACTAACCAATCAGAGGATCACAATCATGAACATTCCATCCAGTGATTCCTCTCCTAACAACGGGCATCCACTCTTCCCAGACCAGTCTCTCGTAAGCGGTTATAGCGGGATGGTCCTGGATGATTAGCTGACAGTCTGGTGAGTCTAGGATATCTTTCCACGTCTGGAACAGGTCCAGGTGCTTCTTGGTCTCACTGATGGGTTTCCAGTCACGGAGCTCAGCTTGGATCTGAACAAAAAATAAACAAATCAATTAATAACAATTATAGTGGTTTCTTATAACGCTCATATCTATTAGCACACCAAATGCTCCAAATCATTACCTCAACTTTGTGCTTTAGCATATCAAATAAATCTACCTTACCAGTGGGGTGCTTCATAAAGCTATTTGTTAGTTACAAATAACTTTATGAACAACTGGTGATGCTATTTTGGATGCAATAATCTGTTTCTCATTGATTTTCATAAAGGACAAGCAGGTATAGTTGTACATAAAGTCATTCATAACTTACGAACATTATTCAGAAACACCCAATAGGATAGTTCTGGTAAATGTAGATCACTGTCTTGCCAAAGAAAACAATGGCCATAGTAGGATTTGAACCTTGTGGTCTATACTCCAGAGACGTGAACCGCTAGACCACGAAAACTTTTTAATTCTACTTACGTGTAATAAGGCCTTTAATACTCCTACTTTTATTTCTACAATATATTACTACTAGTACTAGTACTACTAATACTACTTCTACCACCACTACTACTGCCACCACTAGAACAAAGGCATACTATTACAACTACTATTACTTCTACTTTCACTAATATCACTATCACTGCTACTACTACCAGTACTAATGCTGATTCCACTACCAATACCACCACCACAACTGTATGTACCACTGTACTGCTGCCATCACCACTACCACTCCTGCCACTACTACAATAAATGAATAAGTGAATAACTCGAAAGAATGAACAGCCCTATCTATGACTTACCAATGGAAAGACCAGGGCTATAGTTATATCGACAAGTTGAAAGGCTTTCCACTCTTCAGCCATGTCCTCCCGAAGCCTCTTTAAACTTTCCTCAAAGTCATTCAAGGTCACCGGGTTAGTATGTCCCGAGGTTGACCTCTCAGCGAGACTGCAATTAGTCAGAGAATTGAAAACACTTGGTAAGGTCGACATTCACATGGTCTACAACCAGTCGGTCTACTTTTCAGAGATGCTTATACCACTTGGTCTAAACCCAAATGCATTACAAGCAGTCAGGTCTATACTACACTTAGTCTAATTCTGATATAATCTAATACCCAGACTAAATGAATCGAATTGAATTAAATTGACTATCTAATTTCTACTTGGTCTTGTAATTATTTAGCGCGGTGTCAAAATGAAGCAGTCCAAATTATATCGACTGAATGATATTAGGCCAAGTTGATATAAGTCGTATATCTTTACTGGAATTATGGTAAATGGGCTAACTAGCCTTTAGACCAAATGAAAAGTTGACAAAAAGACCAAAGGGGATGAAACCAAATAGAAAGCATACAAAGCGTGTGTAAGACCAAGTGGCAATTAACTGTTTGCTATACAGTGCGTATCAAAAAAAAGTTTACACTTTGAAAAAGCTCTGGGAATTAAAAAATATACATTATGTAATTTTTTCACATATAATCTTGGGTTTGGGTCTCATCTATCCAATGAAAGTAAAGGTTTTGACAGAATGTTACACTTGAGTGAGCACTGTCCATTTTTGTAAAGCTCGCAGAAATCTGTTTGCGCAGAAATGCTCATTTTCACGCAGTGTCAAGGGAAAGGGCGAAATCAAACTTACCCTGCGATACATTTTTCCTACATTTCCCTTGCACTTTTAGTCAATTAAGATAAAACAGATACATTCAAGCATTTTTAAACAAATTTGCCACCCAAATTGAAATTTCAACACTTAATAAGCACAACTTTTACCCTTTTGTGCCAGCTGGATCTGAGGACATAATTGAATCTGAACACAAGTTTACATCAGACATCTCCAGCACTTTTTCACTAAGTTTTTATTATTTTAAGTGGGTTGACATTTAATTTTTTATTTAATACTTGTTTCTCCACACTTTTCCCAAGGTTAACAATCATTAACAAATTGAAAATCAATCCTGATTCATTTTATGTAAATAACAGCTCAGTTTAAATCAAATATCGTCTTGATGGCCTTGGTGTGTGGGGGAGTGGGGCGAGGCGTAATGCACTCTTCGAAGTGTATTGGGCAAGGAAACAAGTTAAAAGAGGTCAAAGATATCTTCAAATCAATTTTACTTGCTAAATTCTACGTGTTCTTCATGATAATGGTTTAGTTTTATTCGCATAGCTATTTCAAAGTTCTGCGCAAATCATTTTTCACTAACTTTTCAAAAGCGGTGCTCACTCAAGCCGAAATATTTTTCGATATATGTATATCGTCATTTGCTTAAATGGATCTGTACCAATGTTAAAAAGTGGAAAAATCTTCAGGATATTACAAATGTATAATTTTACAGGATTTTTTCAAAGTGTAAACTTTTGTTTGATACACACTGTATAATAGTATTCAACAATAAAAAGGAAGTGATTATGAAAATAATAGGGTAAATGTGAATGCACTTATAATAATAACCCGCTTTTACATAGCTCTTACTCCATCGGAACGATGTGTCTAAGCGCTTTACAGATATATCATTACCCCGGTCATCTGATTCTATCAGTCATTCCCACACACAATGTGTGCACATCCTCCACTCCCTGGGGAGTATTCCAGTCAGTCGCCGGTGAGGTGCACACAGTACTGGACAAGCTACTATGACTTTCACATCCTACCGGGACAGGTAGAATTTGCAATGCCCCATGAGAAAAAGTCTACGTTAAAATTAACCTCTGTCCCTGCGCCTGGATCATGCATACGCCATTATATTATGGTGCGGCAGCAGGCCGGAGAGAAATATACTGCATATTTCTTTGCAAAACGTAGACCATTTTTTGTGACATCTTCCTCCGTTTTGCAATGGTTTTTATTCGTGAAGCATCAGAATGCTATTCCCACACATTTACATGTCTATCCTGAAGTTAGAAACTGGCCTGCCCCTTGCAACCGGTATTTGTACCATATTGTAAATCCACCAAATTATACGACTTTTTGAGAAATGAATGAAATCAAATAATACAAAAAGAATGCATACCTCTCTACAACCTCAACGACCGTTGATAATCTATCGATGACGGCTTGTTCTTGCTCCAAGATTTGACCTGTCTTCTGATTCTCATGCTGAAGGTTCACGATCATATCATCCTCATGATGTAATCTGTGAAGAAATTTTGTTTATAAAGGGTCAAGTATCTAACCAGTTGTGGCTGTGTAATGGTGTTTTTCAGCATAGGAAATACACAAGGATGAAGGGTGATTTGGGCAGTCATGGTGGCGAAATTTCCTCCAAAACGCATGCTTTAGGGCGAACATTCTTTCTAGACTTGCCCCAAAATTCTGCAATTGCCCAAAATGGTAAACAGATAGCCCCTATAAAAAAAGGGTGGTAATTAAAAATGATAATTAATTCATAAATACATCATGCTTCTCGCTTACTAAATCAAAAAGTAATACTATTACTACTCTTACAATTTTGAGAGACACAGGACCCTACAGGACTAGCATATACCAACTCCGAGAGTCATGAACGATATGTATTACGCTTTATAAGTCAGATGAATTGTTAATCCACTGTTCCTGATAATACTTCAAAGGTATGTTGCTCTCCTTCTACATCTTCCTAATAAAAATTTAGAAATAAAACTTGTAGAAATAGCAAGATAATTTCTGGTTATAGGGCAACTCACTGTCTATCATGCTTAATAATCCTCTGCTCCGCCATCTCAACAAGAAGATCCAAGTTATGCATCAGCTCCGGCATCTCAAACGTCTTCTTCCCCGCCTCGACAGATTCAAACGTCTCTACGGGCTTGTCGTGACCTTTAGAGATCTCAGAGTACCCGGACAGAACACGCTGCTCCGGTCCGGTCATATCGATCACTTTCACATTTGTAAGTCGTTGGTTTGGGAGAGACTTGGGCTGTTTCTTGGATATCCCTGTCCGTTTGACCTCATCCACTGTCTTGTATACATAGTTCTTTTGACCTTTGACCTGTAATGAAAAAAGAACATGCGACCTTTGACATTCTTGCTCACAGATCTTAGAATATTCCGTATTCATCCACATCTTAAACATGAAGTGGAATAGAAGACTAACAACAATCATATGTGCAACTGAAAATGGGCTTCCAGCTGTAAATTATATTTTAAATCTTAATATGATTTTTTTTAACCTAATATGATTTCTCCGTCTTCCAGGAATACAAAAGAACAACAGGCAAACAAGTGTGAGAAGAAAGAATTATAGGATAAAACATTTCATGCTTCACAATGAGCAATGCAAATACACATTAACAATAATAACAATATTAGGAATGTGTATCATGCCATCTATCTCAATAAAATCTGATGTTACAGATGGGATAAATCCAATTGATTCGATACCTATGACTATTTTTTTTCTTTTTTTAACATTGCTTTTCTTGACAAAATCATAGCATTACCTATCTTTATATTTTCTTATAACTCACAAGCTTTGCTTTTAACTTAATAGGCCCCTCCATTCTTTACTGCTTTAATTCTTATTGTGTTTAATTTCTTTTTCTTTCATATCACATATTATAATCATATCAACCAATGAAAAAAATGCAAAATGTTTGTCTGTGAATAATGGAAATAATCTGAAACTATTCCGGGGCGGCGGAAGCGCACTTTTATCATTTAGCTCAAGCTGCCGTTTCCAGCACTCAGTGCATTCCATACTCACATCGGTTTTCTTCCATTTGGCTGCTCCCTTAGCTGCTACAGGTTTGCCGAGTTTCCTCGCTATCTCCTCGTCGTCGATCTCCTCGTCCGAGACGATGGTCTGCCGCAGTGGTCGACCATGACCGATGGCTCCTTTGCCTTTATGCTTGGTAGCCTCTACGGGGCGAACGATACCTTGGTTTGCTTTGCCGAGACCTTTGCCTGGAATATACCCCATCTACGGAAATATTAGAGAAAAGGGATTTGTCAATGGAACTCAGGGAAGGGTTCAAGAATGGGTCGTGTGATCCAGTAGTTAGAGCATTGGACTCATAATCGCAAGGTTAAACTCTGCCATTGTCTCCACTTTAAAGAAAAGGCCCAAGAGTGATATCTGTCATCTAAAGTAAAGTCTGCCACTATGACTGATTAACCTAGACGTAAAATATATCGTAGGTATTTGGTTATATACCAGCTTTGCGTTTACCAGCAAAAATGCTGTCCTGCCAAGTTCCTACGGGAGTTACCATAAACAGAAACAAAATGGTACAGATATAATTATCCTGCGAGTGTGCCATGGAAAGATTTATCAGTGATTATTACTAACAGATATCATAAGCTATTGCTTAGGCTGAGAGCACATTTGTCCCACCCACCAACAAATCTTTTCGTGAACCGCTCCCCGAGTGAAGGGTTTAATTACTTGAAATTTAATCTAATTGGTAGTCAAAATTCACCAAAAGTTTCAACCAGCATCATCATCATCAACGTTTAAAGTCCATTTTTCCCACTATGCAGGGTTGGACAGTTCATTTCCATGATGGCTCTCCTCCATACTATCCTGTCGTGTAGGTCAATGTGGGTAATGTTCAACACTTTCCTGTCTATCATATCACACCCGCCCTCTCAGCATTAGTTTTGCCACTGGCAAAGGAAAAAATGTGACAATATTTTTTAACTTTAAATTAAGCCCTCGAAACTATCTAGTTTTTGCCCCCCCCCCCTTCATCCCGAGTGGCAAGGTGAGAGCAACAATCATCTCAGAGAGGACTGATGTTGCTGCCCTGCAGACTCACCAGGAATATACTCTGCTGTGCAAACCCTTCACTCAAGATAAGTGATCTGAATATGTAGCCTAAGGTCCTTGCCAATGACTTGAATACAGAGGCCCATATTCTGAAGTCAGGTTTAACTTAGACCATGGTCTGACTCTGTGCTAAAATTATGGGAAGCCAAAAGTGTCAAAATTTTTATTAAGTTGTATGTTTCTTATGTTTACTGTGCTCTTTCCTGATTCATCGATGGTGAAGACAATCATATATTTATACTTCCTAGACAATTATGAATGATTTGAGAGCCAAATGAGCTGAAATATGATATCTCTACTGTCAGTGATTTATGTAACAACTGGCTATCCATACATAAACCACAACTTTAAACCTGTGTTTAAGTTTAAACCTGACTTCAGAATACGGGCCAGAGGGTTCTTCTCACAGCCAGTTTTATTTGTGCTCGTCTCAAGTGAAGACCCATTTTTTTACAAGAGTTTCAATCAGGGTCTTTGCCGTCAGACTTCTTGGAATAATGGTCAGTAAGTAAGTACATACAAACCACTGTGACTCAATACACTACCTACACACCCAATTTTTCTTAAATCCATTAAATATTTTTCAAGTTATTGCGCGGAAACCAAGTGGGGGGACGGGTGGACAGGGGCAACGCTTAATGCCCCCTCCGGACTTTGTCTGCGGGGACATAAAAAAAGGGACCATTTCTAACCTGAATGAGAAGCTTTTCTCCGATTCCTGTGGTGTACTTCTGCCACTTTGCAAACTCCTTGTCTGCTTTCATCAGCTTGGCATGTCTCTTCTGAGCCTGGGTTTTAGGCGCTTTGCCGGCGCTTGTTGAAGGTTCGTCGTCATCATTTTCATCACCCTGGAAAAATCAATTACAAATTACAAGATGAATAATAAATTTGACATAGGTGTACAAGTACTGTTTTAATCATGTTAATGAACATAATCACATAAATGTGTGTACACATTACCACTGAACAGGGATGGGATTTCTGTTCTACAGACCTCATATGTGTGATGTCATAATCTTATAGCGCCCTCGCACAGAGGACGGAGAAAAATTAGTAAATGGGCCCTGTCCACGGAAGATTATTCTATTGTTACTGGGGGTGCTGTGACAATGCTCAGCACCCCAACTAACAATAAAATAATCCTCTGTGGCCAGGTCCATGTTATCAGGATCATTTTAAGAAGGAAAATGTAAATTAATTTGATTATTTCAAAGACACCATACCTCTGCATCCTCGTCTTTCTTGTTGTCGCCTTTGAACCCTCTACTGATGAAAGCCATGTCTCCTAAAGGATCAAATCCTCCGCCCCGCGATCCTCCGCCTAGTCCAACTCTTTCGTTCTCCTCATCGCTATCCTGTGCCCACATACCTATGGGAAAAAAAAATTAATAAAGAAAGTTCATTCTCCCCCAAAAAATCCATAATAGAGTTGAGTTCACAAAAGTTGATGAAATTAGCCACCTAATTCTTCTCATCACAATCGTGTGTCCACATAAATAATAATATTGTCAATGTGTCTAACATGATGAACTATCTACAAATCTGTGGGCACGTTGTGGTCTAGTGGTTCTGACTCTCGCCTTTGAAACAGAGGGTCATGGTTTCAAATCCTGGCCGTGGCGTGTTTTCCTTCAGCAAACAATTTATCCACACTGTGCTGCACTCAACCCAGGTGAGGTAAATGGTTACCGGCAGGAAACAATTTCCTCAAAAAGTTGTGTGCACCTTAATCAGTAGCCTAGCTCAGCCGGGTAATAATAGCAGGGCCCGCTGGGAGAACAGTTTTCGGAACTGAAGTGGCTACCCTGGGTAAATATACCATTATTCTCATTATCCTTTTATTCTCTGGGAGATTAAACAGGGCATAACAAGAACAGGGAGAAATCAGGCCATTTATATCAGTGACCTTAAGAAAGACTCGGGCCTTCATAACATTAATGAACTGAGGACAGCTATGCTGGATAGAGAGGTCTAGAAGCACTTCCATGTTCCTGGAAGCCAAGATGGCAAGGGTTAAAGCCAATCCATGCTCTTGAATTAGTAGTAGCAGTAGTAATAATTTCAAAAATAAAGTTCATTGAAAAAATCATAACAGTCGAGTCTGCATTATGTCACATTGTTTTCAGCCTGGGGGCCGTTTCATAAAGCTGTTCGTAAGTTAAGAGCAACTTTCTTACACGCTAAAGAATTGCCAATGCTTTATGAAACACCCAACTGGATTCTTACTTTTTGCAGGCTCTTTCACGTTCCTGTCATACATAGACTGTTAATACTATTTCCTCTCTGGGTTTGAAGCTCTGTATATTGATTGTCGGGTATGAAAATAAAACAACAAAATACCACTAAAAAGGAGCTCTTACCATAGATGGCCTGGGCCTTAGTCTGTCTCCCTTGAGGTCGATTGGGGTTGAACTCGTTAGCGATGTCATAATCGGTGACTTCAAACGCTTCCTTCTCATCGTCACTATCCATCGTTGATCTCACCCAACGTTCGTCTCAGGCTACCCTAGTCTGTCATAAGGACAAAAACAAACATCCTTTATTTTTTGTTTAAGAGAACTTGGAAACTGCATGCATGGGAAATTTGAGACCTTCTTGTACTGTACTCCTAGGTGATTTGCTTTAGAATGCATTTAGGCATTTTTCAGCATTTAAACATGTTAATAAATGTCAGTTATGTATACAGTGTGTATAAAATTTGTCAGTCAAGTTACGCGGTACTTGTCTGCATTCTTTGACCCGCTGTGTGGTTGCGGTAGCGCAG
The DNA here is from genome assembly GCF_018143015.1 of Lytechinus variegatus. NCBI lineage: Eukaryota > Metazoa > Echinodermata > Echinoidea > Temnopleuroida > Toxopneustidae > Lytechinus > Lytechinus variegatus. Next base: position 9,641,720 of record NC_054758.1, on the reverse strand, counting down.
AGCAGCATATTTGGTTCTCTGAGCCCGATGTTCTTTGCTTGGAAGTGATGTAGTGAGTAGGAGAGTGATGATAATAAGTGTACCTGTATGACTGAATATTGATACTGTTGCTACATTAATGCTTGTATGTTTCGAATAGTTTTCTGCTTGTATTCATGTTGAATATTCATCTTTGTTTGCTTGTGTACATGCATATTCATTGCTCGTGAAGGCTAATTGCACTGTTTTGAATGTCGAATCGAATCTACATAAATGTAAACTAGTGCTTCACCCAGCACATGAGGCCATTAACATGTTTTGTCTGAGCAAACCTTTTGATGCCTATAAATACATGTTAATCTGAAAAATAAGTTGTAATTGCCTTATTATCCACCCATATACTTAGATGTTTACAGTACATTCCCTCTCTCTCTCTTCTACGATTTTTTATTATACATATAGTCTCGGGAGCCCAGCCTTAGAAAGGCCATTAGTCTATGCTGGCTCCCTCATATTCTCATTTATTTTTTTGCTAAATATATTTTTTGTATCTTTATTTGTATATACACTGTAGTGTATTCTTTGATTTATATGTTTGTAATGAGAATTTTGAATAAACTTAAAGTTAACTAGGAGACTGGTTAAAATTCTAGACAGCCGAGGATAGAGAAAACTTCATCGCCTGGCCGGATAGAGATGAAGGTGGTACATTAGCAACCTCTTCAAGGAATGCTCAGGGCTGATCCAATAGCAGCATTGAAGGTCCCTTTTGAGTCAGCAACGACTCTAAACAACATCAATACAGGCATTCATAAGACAAGAATCTCTCCTCATAATGCCAATGATACATGAGCTGTCTGTCCATCTGGACATCAAAGATCTGCTCGATGTAATTCTTCAGGGTTCCCACAGAAATTTGAAAACAGAATTCCATGACTTAATTGCTGCTTTCCATGACTTCCCGTGGCGTCCCGGGAGTTGGGATGTCACAAAACTCGGAAAAATGGAAATCATGGACACCAATTATAATAGCAGAGTATGAGAGTTGCGAGACACGACAAACTGGAAAGCTGCCATAGCCAAGAGGTACATGCATTTCCATGACTTTTCCCTGACTTTCCATGACCACAAATTTTTCCAGGATTTTCCATGAATGTGGGAACCCTGCTCGATTGCCTGGAGCGAAGAGCTGTTGCGACAACTTGTGCTCCTCCGATTCTGCGATTGATGTCAGAACCATCTAAGCAGATGGGTTGCTGGTTTCTTCTTAGAAGCCTTCTTTAGCGTTCTTCTCAGTTATCTTGGTATACGTCTTTAAGTTGCGATGTGAAAAAAGTCATTGACAATACCATTGACAAGGAGTAGCAGGCTTCAGCAAGGAGATGCAAGTAGCAGTTGTCAAAATAGGACACATTCATGGTTTTAACAGTTGTCTGAATGGCATTTAAATGAATGGTAATTTCACCAGAGCAAATGTGATGTTTGACTCATGGATGCTCACAACCTCAGCTGTCTTTAGGACCATTATGTGTTGGTTTGTGCAGCTGATCTCAGCCACTACACTTTTCAAGGTGTAGAAGTGAAAATTAAGTCAAGATAGAAACAAAAGGTTGTCTAATTGTTTGATTGTTTTAAGTGTATTCTTGTCTTTTCCCCAAAAATCAGCTTTGTTTTCTTGTGTTTGTTTTATGTACTGTCTTTTTGTGTGTGTTTTATTCATTTCTATTCATTTTTGCATTTGGGTCTCCCTGTTTGCAATCACAAAGTAAAATAAATTTATGCACTACTGATCTAATAAATTGAGACCAGTATTGCATAAATTAAATTACAATGTTTCAACTTACCCCGCGTTCCCACTCACACAACATGCGAGGTTAGTAATACTAACCTCGCACAACGCATGTAGTTTCATAGTGGACTTTGACGTTTTCATTCATCACACGAATGTGATGGAATAAAAAACGCCAAACATTTGAGTATTTCTCCACTAATGGAAATTTGTTTTTATGATTTAACTTTTTTTTAATGAATTGGAAATTATTTATAAAAGTGTTTTTATCGCTTACCTCCAAGTCTCAACCAAGATACTCCGTTCGATCCGTCCTTAATACTGCGGTGGAAAGTACGCAAACAACAATCGAAAAGCAATTTTTCGTATCGAACATTCTCAATTCAAGTCGTCAGCACATAATAGGAAATTGTACCAAAAATCAACAGGTTGCATCTCATGTATATACTTATTGGTAAAGTACGCCATCTTTTGACAAGATGATGATGAAAGTGGATTGAACGAGCAAGAAAATAATGCTGATCGCCTAGAATGCAGCTAGCTTGCAACACCGTAAACAAAGGTACGGTAGGCACTTAAGAACCAAGTTTGAAAGGACACTCGTAAAATTACGTCACTCTCGCGATGAATAATCATTAGATCGTGGTCGTGCGTGTTCAATAAAAACTCTCTGCATGCATGCACTCAGACTCAGTGTGTATTGAACACGCACGACCACGATCTAATGAATATTCATCGGCGAGAGTGACATAATTTTACGAGTATCCTTTCAAACTTGGTTCTTAAGTGCCTACCGACTTTGAAATAATATCGCGCGCCCTGTTTAGGCAAAAGTTGATATCAACGCTGATCAAGAGGCATCTACGTGAAGATCACAAAAAATGCTCTTATTTTATTAAAAACAACACCAAACAGAATTCAACAAACGATCCATATGGTTCGGTAAGTGTCATAGAATAAATATAATGCTTAGCTACGATGTAAAGTCATAGTTATTTTAGTAAAAAGGGTGTGAAGGATTCATATGCACCTGGTGCACGCGAATCTTTCACACACGAGACGATTTGAAACCATGGCATGAGTGCCCGCGTTCCAACAAACCCCAATCTCCCCTACTGTGGAGTACAAAAACTGAAAAAGCATGCAAGATTGTGTGAAATGTGTTTTATCTGACAAGAAAATGGCTACCAAAAGTTACACGGAAATGTAGGTTTACTTTTGGCGTGTTTTCTTCCCTCACATTCGTGATGAATGAAAACGCCCGTTTCTCTGATCCTGTAAAGTGTCAGTGTTCATCGGGCTCATTTTCGTCCCAACCCCGCCGCCGGAGACGGCGTAGCCGTAGATCGCGAGTTGTCTCCGTGCAAACCCAATCTCAGTTTTCTCACACACACCGCAGACTCTCAGTCTTAAAAAAAAAATCAAATGCACAAAAAAAGTTAATTAATTACCAGAATATTATATCTTACAAATGTCCAAAAGTGGTCCAGCAGCCTACACCGTGAATATCTGGTAAGAAAACCTTGAATTTCGTGCCAAATAACCACAATAACTCTGGCAACTTCATCAATTGCGTGCCAATGTGTGAACTATACTACGGTGTCTTGAAGTCGACAATGTGAAAGGGAAAGTTCACGTTGACAAAAGTTATTTGCAAAAATAGCAGAAAAAAAAATAAAATAAGATACTTGGCGAAGGTTTGAGCCCGGGGGGGGGCACTTCCATTCACGAGTGGATACCATACGCGACCATGGGGTCCCGAAAAGCACCCTAAACAGTAACACGTAATTTCCATATTCTGAAAATGCACCCCTTAACAAGTATTGGCGTGTGAAACCCTACCCTTAACAAGTATTGGAAACAGAACGATACTCTTGGCAAACATTCCCTGAAATTAACCCCTAAACAAGTACAGGAATGTTTTATTGTTACGGGTCCTTCGGTCGTCGGCTTTACCTTAATTTTGGTTTAGTACAACCCCACCTTCTACACCTCGCGCAAATCGGACTCTAAACACGTAGTGTTGGGGCAAAAAGGACATCCTTTATAAAACATTTTAATTTCGTTTTATCGTCCCCTCAAATTCGACCCTAAACACGTAATTTTCTAAGCAAAATAGATAATAAAGTTATGGCATTAAAAAGATTTTCATTTAATATTCCGCTGAATAAAGACATGTTTTTATGAATATTCAATGAGCAAACTGATGATGTCATATCACCACTTGTTCTTTTGTATTTTATTTTGTGAAGTAAGGTTTATTCAATTATTTTCCTTAAATAACAAATAGAATGACAGTAAATCTAGTGGATTACAAATTCATTGCTGAAACTTCAATTTCATTACAAGGTAGGCATATCATTCTCAAATATATGAAAAATTAAACAATTATGATTTCGTGTAATAATATAAGAAAAAGGAAAGAGAGGATGTGACATCATCAGCCCACCACATGAATATTCATGACGACGTGCAACTGTTTTCACTATTTCTGGCTTAACTTCAAAATTTAATAACTGCTATTTTCTTATAAGATTTTGATGAAATTTTCAATATTTTGCTTTGTCAGTTTTACTCTATTGTCTAGAAATAAATATCTCTGGACAGCCCGGAGCATCCCTTTCGTTATTTATTGGATTTTCTTCAAACCTTCACCAATATTTTTATAATCATTTTCCTGCTATTTTTACATGAAACTCAAGTATGACTGATTGAAGAAGAACAACAACAAGAAGACAATGCACTGTCGCCATATGGCGTCAATGCGAAGAAGAAGAGAAGAAGATGAAGAAGGAGAAGAAGAATATCAGTTTATATTTTTCATGTTAACTAATACTGGGCATGAAAAAAATATTTTAACCCACATTTTCCCACTACAAGCTGATTTTTTTTTGGTTTATGAGGGGTAGTTTGAAATACTTTTAACCTTATCCCTACAAATAAGAAAGGTATGTCATGCGAGCGCAAAGCAACAACCCTAAAGGCCTGGTCACAACGCCCGAGCGTTGTTGAAGCGGTCGTGGAGCGGAGAGATTAAAAAAAAAACACCGCTCGCTACCGTTCACCATTTTCGATTTCGATTGTTGTTTTTTTTGCTTTCGATTTTTTCCCCACTTTTGTGAGCGAAATTCGACCCTCTCTCCTTCAGCAACAGACCAAGAGGGACGAGTTCTGATTGGCTAGTCTCGCTATGATCACGCGATTAAACTGCCGCCGCTGCTCGTATCGGCAATCAGTGGCAAAGAGATACGGCGAGCAGTAGGCCTATATCTGCAAAGAAACATGCTGGAATTCTTTTCAAGGGGAAAGAATGACATGAGCGTCACTACCATATTTAGAGCGTTTAAAAATGTCACATTTTTGGATAATTTCAATTAAAAAACTCATGGGAGAAAATTATTCATAATTCTAGTACGTATCGTGGGAAAGAATCCATTACATTTTTTTAGTATTTTAGGTATCGAGCTAAGGAGATGCACTTCGAAGTAACTTATGGAAAGAAATGTGTATACTCTCCTCTCCCTCCTTAATCTTTCTGCCCTTCATTTCTCTCCCCCCCCCCCCTCTCATTTGTATTATCTCCTCTTTCTCACCTCCCGTTTCTATTTCCCCTCTTCTTTCTTTCTTTCTTTCCTCTATCTTTCTTTCTCACTCTCTTAATTCTCCCATTTTATAACTCCCTGTCCATTCTGAATCTCATCCTCACTCTCTTTTTCCTCCTCACTGCTTTACTCTTTCTTTTCCTCCTCCCTGTTTTACTCTTCCCCTCATCACTTCTCTCACTTTCTCCCTTATCATCTCGCCTTCCCAGCCGCCCACATCCCTCTCTTCCCCCTATCTTTCTCTTCCTCCACATCACCTCTATTACCCCTCTCCTCCTTACTAGCTTCCCCCACTCCCTATTACCCATTCTTTTTCATTCCATCTCTCTCCCACTCTTTCTCCCTCCCTCCCACCCCCCCCCCACTTCCCTCTTCCCCATCTATCTTTCTCTCCCTTTACATCACACTCTAAATTCCATGAAGTTAAAATAAATCCAGATCGGCTGTAAATAGTGACCAGCCAAAATTTTGATTTATTTTAAATCTTAAGGATTAACTTTCAGATCTCAAATGATTTAAATTCAAATCTCTTAGATTTATATTTCAATCAACCAGGTTTAAATCTAAATGTGATGTTCAGCTGGTCTCTATTCACAGCCGATCTGGATTTATTTTATATCTCTTGGAATCTAGAGTGCACCTCTCTTCCCCCTCTCGGCCTTCCCAGATTCCCCCACTCTCTCCCTCTTACTCATTATTTTTCTTTCCATCTCTCTTTCCCTCTCTCCCTCCCCTCTCTCCATCTTCACCACTCATTTTCTCCACAAAACTATTTGTCACACTCACTAAACATGCGATACAGTGTTTTTAAAGTAAAAGAATGGTTTATTGACCTTTTCATCATCTCATCAAAAGTCATGAAACAATCAACTAATTGGCCACTGGAACCTAAACGTGCTACAATATCTATTGAGGTGGGACATCCAGTGGTCAACAAGTTAAGTGGTAAATATTACACCATTGTAATAAAAACGATTGCACATTTTAGTTGTAATAGCAATACAACATACAATAAGTTTGTGTGAAATAGATAAGAAAATATAGGCACTTTTCAAACTACAATATTTACAAGTAAATAAAACATAATTATATGGATTAGCAACCTATTGTTCAAACATGATAAAATTGTAACAACTTTCAGTTCAGCCCAGAAAAAAATCAAGGAAAATTACAAGTAAAATTATTCGGTGGGATAAATCATAAAAAGGCAATAAACACATGATATTCTGAAGAAAAAAGAATTCCAAAAATAAATGAAAAGTACAAATTATGATAATACAGATAGACAGATTCTACAAACCAATTTTTAGAGGGCATCTTTAATAACACAATTTCGTAACCTTCCAAGAAATACTTTAACATACAGGGTAAATCATTTAATTTTAGAGAGGGAGAAGAAAATCAAATTTGAACATATTTGTAGATTAATGTTTTCCTTTACACTAATAAAAAAAAGAATAAAGCCTTTCTCAAATTTTGGTAGTCAGACCTCCCTAGTGCTTATCACTGCTCAAATTGATTACTAAATATATAATTGTGTACATGTATGCCCTAAAACAATTATTATAAAACTATTATAAAAAGATGTGTTTTACTGGATAATCTTTTGATATTTTACACAAATATTTCTTTTTATTGGGTGCCCCATCAAATTAAAATATCAATTTTTAAATAATCTTCTTTGATATACGACCTATTTTGAACCATGAAATAGGCTGAACATTGTCGGACATAATCTTTGTCTATAACATTCTGATATCCAATGACTAAAGTTTTAAGATAAGTGTTTAAATTTTACATATACAAAACCTGAACAAAGGAGGATGCTAGTTACATTCACAAACCCTCAAAAATCAAATTTTCACAAAGAATTGATGGTTGACAAAATCAACAGCCACTACACGTTTGTAAGATAAGAAGGTTAGATGGTACTTGAGTGATAGCTCATATTGATCAGACAGGCTTGAAGTACAGTATGTATACATGACTGTTGATCAAAATATGCTTTCACACATTTTCAAAAAAATAGCAATTGGTGTAAATTGATATTTCATATATAATAATAATAGCCAATTTTCATAGAGCGCTTTTCCCAGAATGGCTCAAAGCGTGTTACAGCATATTATTACCCCGGTCATTGGATTCATTTCAATCCCGCACAAAAAGTGCACAATTTCCACTCCCTGGAGAGCATTCCTTGCATTCATCGCAGCCTCGTTATGGTGCTGGCAAAATCAAACATACAATATCTTTCGCATCCTACCGGGTACTACCCATTTAGCACCTGGGTCGAGAGTGGCAAAGTGTGGATTAACGCCTTGCCAAAGGATGCTAGACCGCGGTGGGATTCAAACACATGACCCTCTGTTTACAAGGCGAGAGTCTGAACCACTACACCACGGCTCTTCCACAGCTCTTTTATCCATGGAATTTATCCTTGACAAAAGCATACATACTAATTTAATGTTCTGACCATTCAATATCGATAGCTTCATAAAAATGTACTGAGTGACGCATTCTGTGTATGTTTAACCATTGTTCACCTTACAACGTATGTATTGCATACATTTTCAGTCAATTGGCTTTCAATCCTAAAATCAATTTTTAAAACTTTATAAAAATGTATTTACTCATGCATTTTCTGTATGTTCTTAATATTTTTCACCTTTATATAAATCTTTCATCGATTTGCTATTTATCATGTATTGGTGTTTATACATATATAAATCATTTGTTTAATTAAATTGAATTGCCCTTAATTACACCCAACTTCTCAATTTAGGGAAGTAAAATACAAAATAAGAAAATGATATTTACAATTATATTTTTTTGAAAGGAAGAAATAACATAAATTTAAATACAAATTTAAACAATCATAATTATTTAATAACTTAATATAACACGATTTCAGAATAATTGTTTCAGGCAAATGCATTTTGGCATTTCAAATCACATTTGATAAAATCTTAATATTTCTATCAATTGTGACCGGCCACCCCAAAGCCAACAACAAATCGCCAGGGAAGGTACTCTGTAAAAAGCCAAAATAGTAAATTGGTCTTCAAAAGGCCAAAATCTAAAAATTAGCTTATCTGAAAGTGTATTTCTTCTTCTGTACAAATTTATGTAAAATGTAAAAGTCTCATGTATTAAAGTTGAATTAAAAAAACAAGATATGGACTGCTTGAAAGCTTTCACCAAGATTTCACAGTACACACATCTCACACTTGAGTGAACCCCAAACTTCAAACCTTGTTTTCTCCATATTTTTCAAACCTCTCACAGAATTTCTTAGATCTGCATTCAATTGAGTGCCTGTGAGTGTTATTGTTGATTAATTTTGAAGAGTTATACATCATTTCAAAGCTTAGGATGTGCTTTCAAGCTCAAAAGAAATCTCAAAATTCAATTTGTGAAACACATTGCTGGTTTTGGGCTGGCTGGTCACATTGTTTTACAATTACTATAAGCAATATGCGTTATCAAGACAAATATTGTTCGTGCAAATTAGATTTTTTTAAATTGAGGATATAATCCCATGATATAGCTAAATGCACAAACAAACAAGGTTTTACCTTATTAAATATGAGTGCATTTCAGAACTCAAATATAGTGGAAACTTAGAAACTTGTATTCAATCATTGAAAAAGATACATAATGATTATTGTGGATGAAATATATTGTTCTAACAATATGACAATACTTATCTTATGTTTGTTTTACATAATACATGTATTACAACGTCAAACCTGCCCTCTATAGGGTGAAATATATATCGCTCAATTACACACACTCTAAACACAGTTTACCCAATATTGGGTAAAAATGGGAACATGTATACTTGTTGGGTAAAATGACACCAAATACTTTTATGCAATCTTGCATTGCATTTTACCCAATATGAGGGGAAACAATTACGCAACAAACATACTTGTTCCCTTTCTACCCAATATTGGGTCAATTTGTACTCAATCTGTTTTAGAGTGCAAGTTGAATTTCATTAGAATTTGGCATTTACTATTCAGTTAACATTTTAAATAAGTAATACAAGTTAAACTCAATTATCAAATATTGCACTTAGTTTTGTCTAATTCAATTCAAATATGTCCTTATATGTGTAGGAAAAAGATAAAGGGCAAATGCCCAAGGATATTTGTATTAATGTATAAAATAATAAAAAAGTATGATGATTATCATACAATGTTGGAAACATACTTGCCAGATAAGACAATGGTGGGCCACTTTGAAATGTTGGTTTACCCCCAAGTAGGAAGTTAGCATGATTTTGGTCCTAATGTGTTACAATTTTCGTTGGAAAAGTCATCAATAAATTCAAAGTTTTATCTTTATATTTCTTTGCTGTAGATTTGATGTTTTATTGGAAAGTCAGCATTTGGTTATTTTCATTCTAGCATTGAAGTTCCATTGATCATTGTGTATGATAATTTGTGAAAATCAGCTCTACTATACAAGATACAAGATATTTATTAATGCACTAAGAAATATGATATGGGGCCTTGAACTTCCCAAAGCTCAGACAGTCATTACTTTGAGAGATTATCCAAAGCTGTTGAAGCTCTGCAGACCTAGAACCTTCAGATATTTCTCTTCTTGCTTTCTTCATAGACTTAGTTGATGCCTCTTGGCCACAAGGTGATGTGATTTCTTGAGGGTCTGGTGACTGTAACTCTGAATTCCCCTGATTCAAGCAGAATGTCTTCAATAAATATCAAGAGAATTTGCTGAGGTTGTAGACACATAGGACTTCCATAGAGGCCATTGTTTTCACGATTCTGGGGCTACCAGGCAGCTAAGGATTCTTTGTTCAAGGCCTTGGAAAGCACCATTATGTTTCTTGACACTTGCTTCTTCATCATGCAGAATCTAATAATGTTTGAGGGTCTTCAAGTTAGATGTTCATTTTCAAAATTTTGAGTGTACCAAGACTGTTGAAGTTGTTGGCAACTACTTCTTCCATATTTTTTCAAATTTCTGTTGTCTTCTTCAACTGTTCAACAGCAACTTCTTGACAGTGAGGTTGCTTAGGTTCTCAAGGTTCCGGACATCGATTGGATCATCATTGCAAATCTTTTGGGGATTCTACACACTCGGTGGGTGATCTGTCTTTAAGTAAATTATCTTCAAGTACCTCTCCCATGTATTCTAAGGTATGGCTTCCAACAATGTTACTGAGTCCATCAGGTCGGCTAAAGTTTGAGAAAATATGGTCTTGTCCTATTTTTCATTCTGGCCTTCATCACGACTCTGGTTGCTTATTGGCTTGCGCCTTCTTGGCCATGAGGTTGCGTAGTTTCTTGAGGTTCTGAAGACTGGTTGGATCATCAGGCTTCAAAGACAGTGCCTTCAGGTAGCTTGCCTGAGCTTCTTCAAGCTTTCCATTCAGGTGAAGCATGGCACCCAGGTTCACATGTCCATTGGCAACCTGGATGGATGGAGAAAATGGCACTGTTAATATTTCAATTCAATTTCATTTTTTCTCAGAAAATACTCAACAGCTGAAAAAGAGTCTGTGTTAATTATTCCGACGAAAAAAAATCACTCAAACTTTTTTTATAATAAGCTATCTATATCCTCTTGACATGTGGCAATGTAATTCATTGTATCCCACTGCTGCCACAATATATCAATGGAATGATTCACACACAAAAAATCTGTGACATGTAGTGATGACCGCTATACAGTGGTACTTGCAAATTGTTCACATTGCAAACCAAGTCATACAATTATTCAGGGGTGGAGCATTTTATAAAACTTCTTATCATAACAAATTTCCAAGCAAACTGAAATCCTTAAATCTGATTGGTTGATAGAAAATTTGTTATTCAAATTGTGCAAATGTTGTTATATGTCTTTATGGAACGGGCCCAAGATCTTGTGAGCTTTATATTTACATAATTTTGATTAATGATGGTACGATCTAGCACTTTCCATGTCCTGGTGCATTGAAAATAATGAAAACTAGCTTTTAACAAAAGAAACCCCAATTAGACTCCATGTCCTCATCTTGATTAGTTTCGTATACAAATCTGTTCACGGAAACCCTTTAATAGAAAGATGACTTCGGCTGTCTCTCTTCATAAGTATTTAAAAATAACTTTGATAACTTAAAATATCATGACTCATACTCTGTCATTCATATTTCAAAAAATCAACAATTCTTTAAAGGCTTCATTAGGGCTGCTGGATATGGTCATAAATAGAAGTTTAACAGTCAACCTAAAGCAAAGTTTACGTTCTAGTAGAGAAACCTAATTTCAATTGGAAATGGTAGAAAGCAGTTCTCAAGTGGATGCCATATACCAGAGTGCTTATTCAGAATAAAGACTTATTTAATCGCAATAATTCAGGCTTGCATGAAATTATTTTCATTTCTTTACCACATATTTTTCCTGTTGTAGCTAACAGAGGAAAAAACATGTGGGACCACACTATATGTGGACGGGCATTTTCAGTAATTTTTCTGATCTTCAGTTACTCATGACTCAGTAATTATTCCTTTATCATGAGAAAGTGTTCACCAGATATATTTCTTTTTTATAATTTTGTAGAATGTTTTTTATTCTATTTTGTGAACATCTTTTTTTAGTTGTTACCATTACGAGAGTTCATATTTCAAGATCATCAAAGTTTAAATGCTCCAACTCACATTAGGTTTCAAGTTGACGGCCTCCCTGTAGTAAACTTCTGCCTCTTCGTTATCTTTGGCTTGTCGGAGTGAGTTGGCAAGATTGAAGGTTATCTCAAAGTCATTGGGTTGAAGAGTAAGAGCATTGTGGTAGAATTGAGAGGCTTTCTTGTAATCGCCCTGGTCGTGCCAAAATTGTCCTGAGATAAATTAAATAATAATAAAAGATCTATTTACGTCTGGGATCTGGTTTACAGATTACCACAAATGTCAAATTTTTCTATTTCAACTGAAAAGCACATGTTTTTCAGTAAATAAGTCAAATACATTTATATTCATTTCAATTATCGGTAGAAACACTTTTGTCATCATACTTTTCATCACCATCCATTAACATCATAATCTCCACTATCACCATCATCCTCATCATCACCATCATCATCACCATCATCACCATCATCATCATCACCATCATCATCATAATAATCATCATCACCATCATCATCACCATCATCATCATCACCATCATCATCATCATCATCATAATCATCATCACCATCATCATCACCAGTAACATCAACATCATCATCATCCTCATCACCATCACCATCATCAACATCATCACCATCATCATCACCATCATCACCATCATCATCACCATCACCATCATCATCATCATCACCATCATCATTATCATCATCACCATTGACATCAACATCATCATCATCCTCATCATCATCCTCATCATCACCATCATCATCACCATCATCATCATCACCATCATCATCACCATCATCACCATCATCATCACCATCATCATCATCACCATCATCATCACCATCATCATCATTATCATCATCACCATTTACATCCTCATCATCATCATCATCATCATACTCATCATACTCATCATCATCATCATTATCATCATCACCATCACCATCATCACCATCATCATCATCACCATTGACATCAACATCATCATCATCATCATCACCATCATCGTCATCATCATCATCATGACAATCATTCTTATCCTTATCCCCCTTTCTAATCGCTTGGTTCTTACCAAAATGTCGAAACACATTTGCATTTTCTGGTTCCAGTGTCACTGCTCGTTCAAGGAGACGTTCCGCTTCTACAGCTCGATTCTATAACAAGAAAAAAAATCATCACTCTACTTAAAATATCATACTTCATCTAAAACCGAGACTAAACATAAAACAGTGGGGGAGCTCAATACTAGTGTTAATTTGGGGTACATTCTGGGATATATTTCTTGAAGAGAATATACATATAAGAATTAATCCTTTGTTCATTTCCAAAGCAATGATATTTTTCTTTTTAACATAAAGTTGATATAAAATGAAATGAATATAACCCAACTGGGAATTAGACCAAATGGTTAGCCAATGAACTTGTAGATGAACTAGGATTAGAAGTCGGATGAGAAGTAATGAAAAGCAGATGAAGCTAGATTAGACCAATCATCAATACAAAAAAAACATGAAAATTTGACGAAAATGTGAGTCTGACATAGAGAACGACTGATTTATTTGAGAAAATAACAATGTGCGGGTCTCTCCATTCCTACATGTACTTACCGTTTTTCCCAGAAGGTTTGCGTAGGTCAGGTGGGCGGGTACATGGTCTGGTTTGCTGCGTAGGGATGCCTTGAAATACCTCTCAGCCTCCTGAAGGTTGCCAAGTTTGTGTTGTGTTTCACCTAGAGAGGAAGAAGGTGAGATCGTATGAGACATGTAAGAATGAGAGAGGGGGAGAAAGAGGGGAGAGAGAAAGAGAGAGAGAAGGGGAAAAACAAGAGGATAAATAAGGACAGCGAGAACAAGGAGAGAGAAGAGACGGATCACGAAGGTGAGATCGTATGAGACATGTAAGAATGAAAAATCAATTCTAGATATTTTTTAATGAATTATTGATATACTAGCAGAAAAAAGCAATTATTGATATAAAAAACAACTAAATTTTAAAAAATGGCTTGCCATACATACACACATTGACTAAAAATAATGTCAAGGTTTGAAAGGACCTTCCACAAGGTATGAATAAACAGTGTTTTACCAAGCATGTTGTGTAGACTTTGTGGAGGATAGAAGTCGGGTCTTCTTTTCAATGCATCCTCTAATATGACTAAGGCATCCTGGAAAGACAAAAAGGAAAAGAAAAGATGATGAAAGGGTAGTGTGGAATATATCGGTACAATTCTAGCTCATTCTGAATATGCTTGCTATCATCATCAATAGCACCACATCATCATCATTGTCAATGATAATAAGATAATTATTCATTTTCACCAACATCATCGTTGACATCATCATCATCATTATCATCATCATCACCATCACTATCATCATCACCATCATCACCATTACCATCATCATCATCGATCATCATCAATACCATAATTACCATCAGTATCACCATCATCACCATCATCATCTTCATAATCATCATGACTACTACCATCATCATCATCGTCATCATCATCATCACCATCATTACCAAGACCATCGTCATCATCAATACAACTATCATCATCACCATTATCATAATTACCACCATAATCATCATCATTATCAATACCACAGCTCCCATTACCATCATCATCGTCATCATCATCATAACTACTACCATCATCGTCATCATCATCATCACCATCACCATCATCAATACCACAAGTACCATTATTATCATCAGCATCATCATCCCCACCACCATCATCAATATCATTCTATAATTACCATACCACGACAAATCAATCACAGAGTCAAACCAACAACCACTACTTCCCTTCCTTACCTCATGTCTATTTGCCTCTTGAAGAAGTCTTCCCAGATTGAAGAGAGAAGAGACGATGCCATGCATCTGGCCCCGAGGGTCCTTCAGCCCAGCATCATCTAAGGTAGCAGCTTGCCTGTACACCGCCTCTGCTTCTACGTTACGTCCTACCGTTGTTAAGGCGATCCCCAGATTGAGGTGGGCCACTGGGTTTCAGGATAAGGAAACACAAATATTTTTAAACATAAAACACAAACTTTGAAATATAAAAAAATGAACTATCAGAAGAAAATGTAAACGAATTCACTATGATAACTACAATGAAATAAAAATTTGATTTTCTGAGATAAAAAGTTAATTCCACATCTATCTTTGTTTTGTTTTTTCCTTTAGTGTTGTTTGTTACATTGTTTGATTGTGCCACTCTGATCATTCTTAGGTTGTACTTGATGAGGGCAAGATGGAAAGTATCCACTTTTTCTCTTAAAAGCAGGAAAATGTTGAATTTCATAAATTGAAACCTTCAACTGCAATCCTTTATTACCTTTTAGAATGAGATAAAAATGTATGTGCCTTGCAAGGCTGTAGACAAAACAGGCTTAACTATAAATGTAAATTGCAAGATCTTACAACAAATAGTATACAATGAAAGTATTATTATCATTTGCCTAGAAAAGCTCATCAATTCACTCAATTGATGAAATTGGTGTGCAAGCTAGGCGCATATGTTTCTCATTATTGAATGCAGAAAGCCTGCAGAAGCACACTTACTTGACATACGAGGGCGACATTTAATGGCAAGTTGGTAGGATTCAATGGCTTCTTCAAATCTACCAACTTCTTGGAGTAGCACACCTCTGTGTAGAAAGAAGAGAAAGAAATACACAATATTCAAAAAATAAGACCGACCATGACTGTTAACCTAGCAAATATAAGAATATCAATATTATCAAGAATATGTCAAATATTCATAGACATTGTTACAGACAATCATTTTTGACAAAAAATATATAAAGGACAACTATATAAGTTGTTACAGATGAAAGATGGACCTACCCTTTTTAAAGAAATTATAGAGACTGGCCTATCAAACAGGTATAAACCAACCTTTACGACAGTCATTAGGGAAATCACACTTCTCTGATTCAACTACACATATACAACTGTGCATCCTTTGTGAAAAAGGAAGCCTGAAATTACGTTTTCATTTAAAATTAAAATTTCAATTAAAATTCAATTCAAATAAAAATTTCAATTAATATTTCATTAAAAAATTGGTACATTGGCCTAAGCAAGGTTTATTCATTGATTTGACAGATACTAAATTGATTATTTAAAACTGTCCCCTCTCGAATTGCACAGAAACATATAAATTGATTACAAAATTAAGTTAAAAAGGAACAACAAAGAAAAAGATAAAATTATATTGGGAACTTAAATTTGACACTGATATTTCAAACTCTTCTTGCTCATCTATGTCTGATCCTTCATATCACATAGGGTATAAAAAAGGGAAATATTACTGATCATTTTCATATGTTGCAAAATATAAACGAGAATCCCTGTTTCTCTTTTTTCTGGGATACCAAGGAGAAAAAGCATTATGATTTCTTAGAGCTGGTATTCATCCCACTGCTGCCACCATAAAACAATTTTTTCATGAAGCACTCATACAATGTGTCAAATGGTGACTTACAACATGGCTTACAGGTTATAGTAAGGTTTGTATCCCAGTTTCCTTTTTTTCTGGGACGCCCTGTAGAAAGCACATAATTTTCTATTTATTGAGTTTATACACATCCCGCCGCTGCCACACATTTTGCTCATTAAGTAATTATACAAATTGGCAGGTCACCTATTACACGACTTACAGGTTATAGTGTACATCTGCCATGTTCCGGCGATATGTCAGGGCCCTCCGGTAAGCCTCTTCAGCCTCTTGTATCCGACCTGCGGTCTTGTAGATGTTGGCCAAGTTTCCTAGAGCTGAGGGACAATGAGAATTCAAGACAGAGATAGTAACTTTGCAGTAGAATAACTGACCTCAGTGAGTAAAATGGAACATCAGTGCAATAGCTCCACCTAGTGTTGACTTATGGCACAATGTAGCAAAATTTAATGAGACAGGAAGTGCATCGACAAAGTCCTCTTAACTCTTCTACAACTTCATTTCATTTTTAACAAGGATTTTGCGTCAATCACACAAAATAATCATAATGCAAAGATTTACTCCAACATTTTCAAATCAAACTGAACATTGTTAGGAAATGACATAAGATACAAATATATCCCTTTTTCAAAGTTGTATGCATTCCTGAAACTGGATACAACTTTTTTCTCTTATTTTTCCTAGATTCTATTGGGCTCAGCATTGATAATGACTGCCTCCTTTTTCTAAAAAAAACCTTATCTATACATCCCTGTATATGTTTTATTCTCCTGATAATACCAATTTTCATCATTCTCTCTCTTTTGCTTTCCCTTCTTTTCCTCCAACTTTATCAAAATCTTCCATTTTTTCAACATCTTATCTTTCTTATACCGTTTTCATACTAGAGGCGAAGTGGAGTTACTCCGGAATAACTCCGGATTGAGTTTATACGCTTGTACTGCGGACCGACTTTAAACCCCCTTTCATATTGGCAAGCACCGCAGCGGTGTATCCGCAGTCGTTGCCATGGTTTCCAAGCGAGTTCGCGCAATACGTGTGGCGAGATCACAGCGATAAGCGCATACCGCATTTCCGGTGCGGAGTAACTCTGTTTGTAACCCTCTTCTCGAAGTGGGTTGAGTACTCCGCTTTGAATCCGGATTGAACTAATCTCAGAATTTTCATATTGCCCTCCAAAGTGGAGTGACTCTTCCTGGACTCCGGACTAACTCCACTTCGGCTCTCACTATGAAAGGGGTATCGGTTTAACCAACCACCTTGGTATAACATCAGGGCCCATAACACAAAGGTTAGCGATTAATCACCAATTTGTAAGAATGATTCTGATTGGTTCCCAGTCAGTCTACTGAGTCAAATGGGCATGCAAGCAGTGGCGGACCGTGACCCAGAGGAGACAAAGCATGGGGGGCACAGCATTGTTCACGGTCAATGCAGTGCCCCCCCCCCCACTGCTTTGTCTCCTCCGGGTCACGGTCCGCTTCTGCATGCAACGATAATTGTGATAGCTTATTTCATTTAAGGCATGTATCCATTCCAATTTTTTTTGGAGAAAAGACAAGGACTTTTGTGTTATTGGGCTTAGACTGTGAAGTTGATTTTGGACTGGAGTCACACGACAGCATCAAAATTTGTTGTTTTTTTTAAAAGAATATTGACGTTGACTGTAGTTGATTTGATTTCAGACTTGAATCAATTGAAAGTTTGGCTTACCTTTTGGTGGATTGACCTCAATGCCTGCCTTGTAGAGTACTTCTTCGGTCTGCCATTCTTGGTTCCTGAGAACGGTTTTAACACTGAAGAGACACAACTGCACCACGACCAACGCAACAAGGACCTTACGTCCCCAGCCGGAAAACCTCTGCCAGATCTGACTAGCGCCCTCTGCCAACAGCAAGCAGAAGCCGATGCTTGGTATGTAGAGGATACGCTCTGCGATGACGAAACCGACGTAGCAGAAAGCGTTCGTCGCAGGAAGGAAGGGAAAGATGAGGAACGAGGTAGCGACGATGATGACGTTGAGAAGCCGCGTCCGCTCGACGATGTCATCATCTGAGTAACTCACCGACCCACTGCTACTACAACTACTGCTTCTGGAGAAGCGACGCCCGCACCGCTCGGGACTACAGGAACAATGTCGCGAGTGCCGCTTCCGTATAATATCGCAACCGTTGCTGCGTTGGTAGGAATTATTGTTCTCTTTTTTGGCAGGTACTGGACTCTTCTTTGTGTGGCCATTGCGTAATGACTTTGTCTCTTTCCCATTGCTCTTTTGCGTAAAACCATTGCACAAAGACGTGTGTTCAAGATATTTAAAGCTACCTGACCCACCAGTGTCACTTTTACAAGGCACATGTTTTAATCTCCCATTACTTTGTGAAGTCAATTCATGGAGATTGTCTAGTTCTTTAAAACAAAGGTATCCAAGCATCGCCAATGTCACATACAGCTCAATGCTCCATAAATTTCGCAAATCTGTTATCGTTTGTATAAGTGGTATGGACTCCATCGACCAATCAAAGCTCAGGGATTTTGGGTACATCAGCATCCACGCATTGTATGCTGGGAGATACAGAAACGTCAAAGTTCTTGTAAGAAAACTTGGTGAAACAGACGCCGGGTTATCGGCAGGAGCGAAAATCGGTGGCTGCAGGCCTGTTGCGTAGAAACGTAAGCCAAGAAGAGCACCCCCTAGAGTCGCTTGTAGCAGAAGGGATTGCCGTAAATGACAGAAGTCAGCCTGTGAAAAGATATAAGAGAGGAAACACAGAGATTTACCATTTAAGAATAATTTACCAATGGATCTTAGAAAATTATATCATCACTAGAGATTTTGAAATCTAAACTGAAGTCTTATCTCTCTAACATCATTTCTTGGCACTATGGTGCTCATCCATTCGTATTCTTTCTATTTTTCTCGTAGACCACAAAATAGATTATTTCTAGATGAAACATGGAAGTCCATGACAGAAATCACTACAAAAATACCTATATTAGTTTTATTATCATGTTGTGAGGTCTTGGTGTGCTCATTTAATTACAATGTAGCATCCATAAAAACACAGTTGAGAAACTTTATTCGCCTACACACTTGGCAATGACAAAATTCAATTTCATTCAGTTGGATGTTATAAATTTATAAACTTTGTCTGCCAGTATAATATGGTATGTTGCTGACTGATAAGGACTTGACAAAGTAAAATTCAATAAATGTAATAAATGCCACTGACATAATCTAATATGTGATGTATTCCACTATGACCTTGCCAAATTGGCACTTTGTGTATTTCTAAGAATGTTACATTTCATATTAGTGATGAGTAACATGTTTTGACAGTAAGACCAGATAATACATGTACATGATGTTTATTCTCTAAATGTTTGGACTTTTTCTGTACATCCATGGCATGGACATCAGCTTGAAAAATCAAGACATCAACAAAAGAAAAGAAATCAAATCTTGGTAAACATTTGAAGCTGGCAAAACTTCTTCTTTTTTTTTTTTGGGGGGGGCTGTTTGTTTTATAGAATAGCAAACACATGACAATGAAAAGATATAGGTCAACAACAATACAAATTATACCGACAGACAAGAAAATGAGGACACATGTAAGTTTAAAAGATTTATTCTGGGAGATTCATGGCTTAAAGAACATATATTCTGGGGTGTTTGTGCGACTGGTGAACATCTCTATAATGTAAACTTATTATGTTCCTTTCGTGCATTCTTCATTCTTTGTTACATCATCATCACCCTGGCAACACATGCCAACAAGCCCTCGACAACCAATAACACAGTCTCCGCGTTTAGTCTCGCGATTAACTACCTAAGCAGATTTTGTTTGGCAGACACTCCCCAAAGTTTGCATGCCTGTTAGTAATTTGCCAATCCAAATTGCATCTTTTGACAAGATCATCCGGACCTATTTTTGCTGACAGTTGAACAGATGTGGTCCAGGTGCAAGAGAAAAAGATGGAATGATTTAAAAACTTGATTTTTGTTGTTGTTGAATGTCAAAGTCTTGCCATTTATAAAGTGCAAGTCAATTATTATCATAACAATGTATAATGTGCAATCAGAAAAGAGAATTTTTATAAGAATTTTTAATGACTGTTCCCTTAGTGAACCCCCCCCCCCCTCGTTCCAAAATGAAATGACTGTAATACTCGTATGTAGTCCGTTATGATTATCTAATGTATATAGAAAATTCAATTGTGACACATGCATCATCCCTGCTAGAAAGAGAACAGTGTTGCACAATGTGATCGCAGTGTGTTCACATAGTCAACGATGTGAAAATATTCATCATTCATACTGTTAAAATGCTCATATTCAACAGTGTGAAGATATTTTCACACTGTGGACACTTTGACAGTGTGACTGTTCACAGTGTGTTCACACGGGCGATTGTGCGAATATGAGATTCACATAGTTAAAATGCTCAAATTTAACGGTGTGAAGGTGATTTAATATCATATTCCACTCTGTGAACACACTGTGGCACACACTGCAGAAAACTGTGTTCCTTCCAGTAGGGATAGATTGATACTGATAGATAGATAGATTGGTAGATAGATAGATAGATAGACTGATATATAGATAGATAGACTGATATATAGATAGACTGATAGATAGATAGACAGACAGACAGACAGACAGACAGACAGACAGGTAGGTAGGTAGGTAGATAGATAGATAGATACATGTAGATAGATAGATAGATAGATAGAAAGATGTAGATAGATAGATAGATAGATAGAAGAGTTGTTCCCCCTTATCTTTTGAAGTTCACCACATAAGTTTAGCAGCATTTTTCCGGCGTAGGGTTCTGAGCATGAGAATTGACCTCTGACATCGTTCAGCAGCAAAACAAGTCATAATGTAATAAAGTTATAGAGGAAAATGACTGAGGATTGTGTCACTCGCTTGACCACAAGACACAAGGAAGAAGACAGACAGATTACAAAATGGTTTTGGAAGTGCCAGGCAAAACTGATTCCCGGTATAGCTAAAGAAATAAAGTGCAAAGCTGAAAGTGAAATCACAGGTGTCGCAAGTGTCACTTGCTGAAATTATTCATCCGATTAGTTTGGATTTGAGCAGCCATACCCACCACTAAAAGGAGAAATCTTCTGTCTTAGATGTTTCTATCTTCTATGTCCTTGTCATTTCTCAAAAAATGAAATTAAGATGGAGACTAGCCTGAATTATTGCTGGGATCTCTAGGATATAGCTAGGAGAGCTAAAAAAATCCACCCCTCCCATCAAATTTTTAAAAATGGAACAATGAGCAACCAGATCATGCATGCATAATGCAATAATTTGAGACTATTTTATCATCAAGAAACTAGTGTTATAGTTTGGTGGAATCAATCAGAAAGCCCTGATTATCAACGCCTATTCATATGACAAATCTACCTGGATTTGGAATATTAGGTTGAATTTATTTTCATTTCCAAGCCTTCATGAGGCGGCAAGGAAGCAACATTACAACCAGCTGAACTTTCCATTCTTCTTGGATATGTAATCTTGAGATGGAAATGTTCAATGGTGGATCCATGACCCCACATTGACATCCATTATGCCTTGTGAAAAGTGGGTGGCAAATTTATGTCAAAACCGCTTCTCATGTTGATTTAGGAATCTAATACAGAACATTTCACACTGTAGGGTTGGAGGGGTAGATGGTTGCCTACAAATTTTCTCGTTAGAAGAGAAGGCATGCAGTAAAGCCTCTCCCCCCCAAAAAAAATCTATATATAGGCCTATATATTTCCAAGTATAATTTGATCATATGGGTTCGTGAATCATCATCATCACTGTCGGTAAGTTGCAATTAATACCCCCATCATCACCATCATCACCATCATCATCATCACCTCCATCATCATCATCATCATCACCATCACCATCATCATCATCACCATCATCACCATCATCACCATCATCATCATCATCACCATCATCATCACAATCATACCATCATCATCATCATCACCATCATCATCATCATCATCATCATCATCACAATCACCATCATCATCACCACCATCATCATCATCATCATCACCATCATCATCATCACCATCACAATCATCATCACCACCATCATCATCATCATCACCATCATCATCATCATCACCATCATCATCATCATCACCACTATTATCATCATCACCATCATCTCCTAGAACCTGACATTATTTTCAAGTCTTCTGGTCCATCATGTCTTACAGTATGTCTTTACTCACATGATAGTGACAACTGTCAGTTAGGAGTTCATTTTTGGTAAATTATCTCATATTCATTAGAACATTAATATCCCTAATAAAATTATGATAATACACAACAAATTGCATTCTTTCAACATTATTGATGATCGCAAACAGCAAGACATGCAGTCAGCTCAATAATCAACATAACTACGGAGTCTTCTACCAGTCATGACGCAGTGCTTGCATAGCAAACATCCAATACATTTCTACAGAAGCTCGGGTTCACGGGTCATGTGTCAGAGTTCAAATCAGCTCTTGACCTTTGACCCTAGAATGTAATCCAGCAGCTTGAGTGGATTATTGGCAGTGTGTGCAAATATTCAAAGCTGAACTGAGAGAGAAAAAATGATTTATGTTTATTGATATGAATCTATCCATATTTCTGTATTTCTGTTTTAAGGTAATACTATTGAGAAAGAAATTCAACAATATCCAACCAAAATCAATTGTTTCATCAATAACTAACACTTCTCTCACTTTTTCTTTCTCTCATTCTCATTTTCGTTTTATACACTGTACTTACGTTATTTAGTGGTACACCATAACCATTTATTTACTTTTCTTGTATAGTCATATTGCTTGCAATGTATATTCATTTGTATTGATTTGTATGGTTATCATTTTATATCTGTGTAATTATTTCTTATCTTGTATTGAGTTGAGAAATGAAATAAAACTTGAACTTGAACTATGAATATGAAATGAAGATCGTTTTCCAAGTAATACCATAAAATCTAAGTTCCTAAGTTGCAAGAGTTATTATTGTACATTGGTATATTGTTGCATACTTTTGCTTTATAATTTTTTAAATTTTTGTTTTGTTATATTTACAATGACAAATGAGAAAGAAACTAAACAAAAAAAAATGGGATTGTTAACACATTGTCTCTTCACTTTATGGGATGATAATTGATACAGAATAAAGTCACATTTTCACCTAAAGTCAGAGAGCTACATATTTTGCCGCTGGAATCTTGCAAACATCTTTTCATCGCTAATTTCCACATTTCATCACAGTTGCCAGAAAGATGCCCCAAAGAACGTTGACAAGAATCCTGCTACAGAAAGCATAATGCAACTTTCCCACTGCCCAGTGTCTTGTGTTTGTGACAAAATGCTGAGATTAGAGATGAAAAGACGCTTGTTTTACTTATTAGTTATTACAGATGAAGATATTGCACTACATCAGAACACCAAGTTGCCAAGGACTATATTTAACTCTACACAGAAAACAGAGCATCTTTGTTTGTAATTTCAAACTGGAATGGGCGCCATTTACATCCTTTAACCTTTGGCAAAGATCCTGATTGCTTCAACATGATTCATGTTCACATTTACAGCTATATTCTTGAGGACATTAATGGTACAAAATAGAGAAACACAGTGTGAAACATGAATGAATGTATAGTGTGAACATGCCAGACTCTTGCCAAAACATTAAGAATCAGGAGTGCAGTGGTCGAGTGGATAGGTGTTCCAGCACTGATCTAAAAGGTTGGGGGCTCAAACTGCCATCACAAATGATTATGTCCTTTGTCAAGGCGATAATTCATAATTGCCACACTCAACCCAGGTGGAGAATATAGCATCATATAGTTAGGTATCCATCTTACTAATCTGCCATACTTATTATGGTGGAGAATAAAATCTTACAGAGACGAATGATTGCCAATTGCAATGTTATCATCACTATTCTTAATACTCTACGTACAAGTTCTACAACCCAAAGCAAATGTTTACCATACTCAATGTTTCCATGGCAACATATTTTTCCCCTTTAAGTTATAGCTAAATTAAGTATATGATGTGAAAAGGACTTGCAAGGCGTGTTTGCAAAAAGATCAATGACCTTTAAAGGGGGAAGAGAGCATCCTTGCTGGCTTCCAGGTGAAAGGCATGGAAAAACACATCATAGGGCCGTCTGCACCAGCCCAAGATTTCAAATTAGCGTGCTATTTCTGATTCGGCAAATTATCCTGATCTGAACAATCTCAAGATTATTTGTAATGGAGACAAAATTATCGCGATAGTTCATATGATTAATCTCGAGATTGCAATCCCAAGTCAGCTTGGGATTATTTGCAAAATAGCACGCTACTTTACAAATTATCCCGCTAATTTGCAGGTGCAGACGCACTTGGGATTATTCCCGGCGTCACATTATAATGCATCGATGCCTCAAATCTTCTTGCGATGGTGGAGACCGGGTTTCTTAAATCTCAAGATTAATCGTAAAGAGGGCAGATTGGGCTAAAATGTTGAGATTGAGCAAACTCGGTCTGGTGCAGCACTGCATCATCAGAAGATCTTGACTTTATCACTTGTCTTGGACCGTCATTAATGAGGACAGGGGTCGGTTTCATAAAGAACTCTCAACTGTTTTAACTTTGCCAATATGGCAAATACATGGTAGCAGATCTCAGCAGCCAATCAGAATTGAGGTTCCCATGGAAATTACAAAAATTGAAGAAAAAAATACCATAGATGTAACTCTTTATGAAACAGGGACCAGGACATCACTAACAATTCTTCAAAACAGTTTTAAAATGTATTTCTTTAATACCCTATGTTGTTTTGTTGAAACCTGTTTCCTTATGAAATGTTCCTTTGTATCACATGCTTGCATATATGTACTGATTTGCATTCACTGCAACAAGAGTTGCATTAAAACTAATTGTTTCATTATGTTATGAGAATACTGCTATTGTGACATTGTAAATATGATGTTGTTCAGGATTAACATGTTATTTATTCTATTTATCATACATCAATTCATTTATATTTTACTTACATGTAGCATCATTGCAGCCTTCTATAAAAGTATTTTGTTTTAATTGTTTTCATTGATGTCTTCTTTATCTTTATCTTTAAATCATCATGTTACTCAATAAGTATCTTTTACTAAAAATTGATGGAAATAGATGAATAAATAAATGAAAATGAATAAACTGGGATATCATAAAAACTCTACAGAACAAATATCTATTAGACTTTCTTCCTATTCTATAGCCTATATAGGAAGGAGCTCTACCTTCCCATTGCCTGGGAAGGCATTCTGTTGCACCCATCACAAAAGTGCAAAGTGATCACCTGACCTCATTTAAGGAATCACATGACCTTATTTTGTTTTAGCACCTGTTCCTCTAAATGGGTAAGGATTTTTCAAATCTGTTTGAACTTGACAGCGAGAGAAATATTGGGGCTGGGGTACATGAGTTAGACCCCCTTGGAAAGCACAGCCTCATCGATCTGGGAGAGGATTGCTATTTGCCATATGGATGTACAGTGAGTAAATTTGTTTTGTAAAAATGCCAATAAAAAGAAATCGGTTCCAAACTTCCAATATCAGTTCCGATAATACCAAGCAATCTATCATACTACTTTTGAAAATTATACTTTTCATTTGGCTCTTGATTAGATATTTTTGTAGTTAATATCACTTTACATCCTGAGGCCTAGATGTTTACTGATCTATGCAGTGTGGGCCTACCATATTCAGATTATGTTTCAATGACAGGCAAATACAAATCCTCTACAATAAAAATAATCTTTGTCTTCATGATCTTGGAGTCTATAAAAGAGTTGCTTTTATTATTCAAGAGTGTCAATGTTTGGAAAGACATTTCCTGAAGCCTAAAACTAAGGAAACAGTCCTTGCTTTTTTGTTTAAACATCTGTTGTACAAGGTAAACTAATAATATTATGAACTTGTTTGAAAGGATAGAGGAAAGGAGGTGTAGGAAATATAAAAAGGATGCAAGGCAATATCGGCATCCGCAGCGTCCTCTGAATATCATTTAAAGTTTACAGAGTATCTTCTTAAAGTAACTTCCGTCACATAATAACACACACCAGATGAGGCTTTGATATCTTTTTCCATCATATTCGCAATTCTCAGACGAAAAATACTAAACTAGTCAATTCTCAGTTGTTGTTTTTTTCTGGGACACACTGTATGGATAGAACTTGGCCGTTGTCATCAAATTAAATGGTTAATGAAATTAAATTAACTATTGACTTAAGTGCCATCGACACTGACAGCATTCCCAGCTTGGCAAGCAATCAAATAATCATAGGAACGCGACACACTGTCAAGTATACCAGATGAGTATGATGAAATTATTAGTGAAGTTATTCCTCAGGCAATGTGAAAGTGATGGGTTATTAATTGAAGACAAGGTCTAATGATAATGATGTTATCTTCTTTTATAAGCGCATATACCATATGATGTTTATATTATTTTTCCATATTTTACACCATTTGTTATGCAAATAAAGTCCTCAAAATTTACATAAATTAGTATGACACAATCTCTGAATCTTGGAGAAAGCTCTAAAACTGCCTTGAAAGAGAAATGCCAGTAGTTGCAGTAAACACTGATTTCATGAGAAAGTCTGTAAAACCAGGCTTATAATTGTCAGTATATCATCGAGGATCTAGATCTGGTGCAGTCACATAAACTGAACTTTGTGAAATCTTGAAATCTACGCTGAAAAATATTCACACAGAAGATCACCAACACAGATAAGCGCACGTGGGACAGTGTATTATTATTGCTCCGAATGTCGTGCCCGACGCTTGACCCGAATCCGGCCCAAATCCTGTGCTTATTTGCTAATTTCTCAGCAATTGCGCAATTTCTTCCAGAATCCTTCAGCACATATTCTTTATTTATACAAACAGACACTTTGGTGGTCATTTCATTGGATTCTTTACAAACTCATTTTGATATCGTTACCAAAACTGCGATTTACCTCTAAACTTCATGTTGATGGATAATTTTTGCTTTTATTGCAATGGGTTTTCCCCAGGGTCTGTTTTTATCATGAATTTAACCTTTTTTCAGTGTTTTTTATACTCCTAGCCAATAATGGATAGAATAACATTAAGGTCTTTCCAGCCTGACACAGTACATACACATGGGAATTATATCATGAATCAATTAATTCATTTGCATCAGAAGACGTTTCCTGAAAGGCTCAGACAATTTTCCAGATACGATATCACTTAATAATGGCCTTTGATGGAAGATCCTTACAGACATTTGCAAACACATCTTCAAGACAAGCCTAATGAATTTGTCGGTTGAGTAATTAGCATGGTGATACAAGAAGACTGGCTTTCTAAGGCAAGGACTAACGAAGTATGGGATGCTTCGATCAAAAAGAAAAATTGTTTGAAAACATGAATTTCCTGAACGTGTCTTGTCAGTTTCAAGGATGGACTGGATAAGTATCAGAGATCATGTTTTAGATCAAAAGTTTCCCCTTTATTACAAAAATTCTTTTGAAAATTCAAACACATGACCTAAAAGAATGAATCTTCTTAAAAAGATACCAAAAGCATGAAATTTGGTCAATAAGATCAGCAATGGCGGAATAAAGAGGTGTTTTGGTCCGCACCAAGCTCATCAACAATGCAAAAACCCTCTAGTCATGAATATCACTTGGATAAAAGAAGCTACTTTTTCAGGGCTTGCCAACTGACTGTGAACCAGTGAAATTCAAGTTTGACTCTAGCTGGTCCACCAGGTCATGATCAAGCCAACCTAAAGAGGAGACAGCATATGGAGCTGAATACAGAGGGAGAAGAGGAACACCAAATGGATGGAGAAAAAAAGCAGAAGACTGAATATGGATATAAAAAGGGAAATAGATGAAAAGGTAAATAAAGAATGAGAAAAGTGAGAAATGATACAATGTTGGCAACTCTGCATGGTCAGATTGGCAAAGGATGGACCGACGGGGACATGATAATAAATAAATGGTAGAAAAAGACATTGAAATACTTTGTAAAGGGACCAAATCATGCTTCAGACAAATTTACACAGACAATTAGAATTGGTGATCAATGTGATTAAATCCATATAGATATATTAATTATGAAATTGCAGCATTGAATGGTAAACGGCACATTAAACTTGTTCATATTTTCAGATTGTAGGCTTTATAAGACTTTTGTTTGTTAAGTTGAATAAGCCTTTAACGTCCTGGCACACCTGCATATAAAAATGAAAAGATCAGCCAACTCAAAGGGTGGGATGTGGGCTTCCGTTAATAACTTCCGACTGCCAAATTTAATCCCCAATCAGAGCGGAAATATGGTGATTGTTATCAAAACTTGAACTTCAGCTAGCGCTTGCTTTCAGAAAAATGAGGTGAAAATGGAGTGTTAGGTTCATCTAGGCGCTGGGATCGGATAGAAAATTCTCATTTTCTAATTTATATTTATCAGGTAAAATAATTAATGAAAATAGTAAATAAAAGGCAAGTATGTATTTCCTGTTATAAGTTATATTGATGATATTGTGGGTTGATTTAAGACTTATTTTACTTTCAGCCAAGAATTAACATGCTAAGGGTGTGGGGAATATATATTTAAATGTAGCATAATCCATTGGGCTAGTTTAAAGCTATTTTTTATATGAATTTGGGGAGGATAAGATGAATTTCTTATGCTTCTTTGAAAAATAGCACCTCAAAATAATGCACAAAGTGTAAATACTACATACGATACCAGATACATGCAGTTTTAATGGTTAGGCCTATAATTTGCAGAGAATTATCAAAGATAAAATGGAAAGTTTGAAAGTTTCAATGGAAAATTACAATATCTGAAACCTTTAAATCTTCCTAAATATACTCCAACTTCTCCGAGACATTTTTTGACCTTGATAGATCAATATGGCCTTTGTCAATCCCCTCCACATGCCATCTATTGTAACTATTTATACTTGTATTGTTGTTATCTATGTATGTATTCGATTGTAATGATATTGCATGTTTTTACTCAATATGTGGAAAATAAAATTGAATTGAAAAAAAGTTTTTTCAGCAACATAGCCTCCAAGCTTGGAACGTTGCAGATCTTCCAGTAGCGTACCTCCTTCTAAGCAGAGAGGCCCATTACAAATTAATTGGTATGAACCATTATCACAGTATCATATGGCAAGGATGGAGGAGGGCCACTTACCCTCTCGACACCCACATGTCAGATGGAATCAAGCCAATGATACTTGATGCAAAAGAAACGTGTGAGATGATGTTACGGTCCTCTCGGTCCTCTTGGACCATTGAGGGCAAAGATGCTACTTCGGAATGGTAGATTTTGTGACGATAATTTGCTTTTATAGCAACACTATTAGTCAAAATCAATCAAACAACACTTGATGCATAGTTAGCTCCATGCTTGATGCAACAGAAAAGTGTTGTCAATGGGGCAAAAAGATCATTTCAGGCCGTAGAGGGCAAAGAGACTACTTCAAAATTACTGATTTTCTGAAGGTAATTTGTTGTTTTAGCAATACTTTTTAGTCAATTAAAACTGTTTGATACATGAGGCAAAAGGAGGATATGAGTCAATGGGTGCAAAATAATTGTTTCGGACCACAAGGGGGCAAAAAGACTACTTCAAAATGACTCATTTTGTGAAGATATTTTGTTGTCTTTTATCAATACTTTTATCAAATGATTCTTGAGGAAAGAGAAAAGTGGTGTCAATATAATAGGGCCAAACAATGTTCAGACCGTTAAAAATACTACATCCACATTATTGATCTGTGAAGGTATTATGCTGTATTTTATCAATACTTTTAATCAATCAATACTTCTCATCAATCAAAATACTTTAGGCAAGACGAAAGTGTTCGTCTATAAGGGGCAAAGCTAACAGCTTGGACCATTAGAGGGTTTCTTTTTAACTGCTTCTAGATGGCAAAGATACTACTTCTAAATAATTGATTTTTGTGAAGAAAGGTTGCTGTATTAATTTTATCAATACCCATAACCAACCCTAGTTTCACATTCAAATTTGATAAGTCCAAGATAGAATACAATAAGCTTGTTTTAAATTCTAAAACTTAGATCCATAGTTTTACAGATTTCCTCATTTTGGATGACCCAAGAATAAAAAATACATTTCCAGACTTAAGATTTATATACAGTGCGTCCCAGAATAAACGAAACCGAGATTTAGCGATCATTTATCATAACTTAATCATAAATATAATAGACAAATGACCTACCAATTTAAAGCTTAGAATCTCCTCTTTCATCTGATATTACTTAGGTTATTTCTTATTCACGCATGAGTGAGCAAAAACAATTTGAAAAAAGGATACCAAAACTCATTTGGCGGGGGGTATCTGGGTTTCAAAAAGAAAACCACATTTCTGAAAAG
Organism: Lytechinus variegatus; assembly: GCF_018143015.1. Taxonomy (NCBI): domain Eukaryota; kingdom Metazoa; phylum Echinodermata; class Echinoidea; order Temnopleuroida; family Toxopneustidae; genus Lytechinus; species Lytechinus variegatus. Next base: position 9,610,781 of record NC_054758.1, on the reverse strand, counting down.
TTCAATATCTGCTCTTTAATTTGGTACCAAAATTACAGAAAATGGTCAAGAAATAAAAAAGTTCTGGTCATTTGAAATAAGGCTTGTATTTCCATAATTTCATGAGATAAACGTGTTTTCATCGGTTTCCTACAAAAGCTTTCGCATCGTGAACAAAAGATTTAATGCATGGCTGATCGTCAACAAAACAAAGTGTCGAGAGAGTTTGAAAGCCAGCCTGGAGAACCTCTTCATTTTATGAAATTATTGAAATTCAAGCCTTATTTCAAATGACCAGAACTTTGTTATTTCGTGACCATTTTCTGTAATTTAGGTATCAAATTAAAGAGGAGATATTGAACTTTTCAAAAATGTGGTTTTCTTTTTGAAACCCAGATACCCCCCGCCAAATGAGTTTTTGATATCCTTTCTTCAAATTGCATTTGCTCACTCATGCGTGAATGAAAATTAATCTAAGTAATATCAGATGAAAGAGGAGATTCTAAGCTTTAAATTGGTGGGTCATTTGTTTATTTTATTTATGATTAAGTAATGATAAATGATCGCTAAATCTCGGTTTCGTTTTTTCTGGGACGCACTGTATTGTTACACTTTTACTTATTTCTATGTATTATGCATTGTCCCATTCATCAAGCTTGTGCTTTCAGGTGCACCCTAATCATTTTTAACTCTATTTACAATGATCCTTATTCATGTATGGTTTGTATATATATTCATGTTTTAAATGATTAGATAAAATGAATTGAAATGAACAATTAAGTAAAAATTATTTTGTGAAGTAAAGTTACAGTATTTAATAAATATACTTTTAATCATTTTTTTTCTCATTTGAATTCATAAAGATCAAGATCAGGGGTAACAGGGTTGGACCCATTCTTTTGGATGTTTGAAAACCAAAAAGTGAGCAATTTCAACCATAAGGGGGCGAAAAGAACTCTAAAATCGTTGATTTTGTAAGGTAACTTCCTTATCAGAATATCTACAGCTTGGAAACGAGTGAACACAGAGAACATAACACAGTAACAAAGGTTGATGTACACACCCTCGAGATGCGTGATGTTTAGATTGCCAAATGTGAAATTAATTGATAATCTAAATGGAGATTTGCATTGCATTTCTTGGCTACCCATATCGGTTTATTGCCATTTCGTCCACTGCCATTTTGTCCACTACCCACATGGTCTAATATCATTTCGTCTACCATCAGTTGGTCCACTATCCACATGGTCCAATTACCATTTCGTCCAATCACCATTTCGTCTAATAGCCATTTCGTCTAATAGCCATTTCGTCTATTATCATTTGGTCTAATAGCCATTTGGTCTAATGGTATTTTTTGCCAATTGGTCCAATAGCCACTTTGTCCACTATCATTACGTCTATTCCCATTTGGTCTAATAGCCAAATGGTCTAAAGGCAAATGGTCTAATAACCATTTGGTCTACTTTCATTTCGTCCATGTTCCATTTGGTCTAACTGCATTTGGTCTACTATCACTTGGTCTAAACTCATTTCGGCTAACAATCATTTGGTCTAATTGCCATTTGGTCTAATAGCCAATATGTCCAATTGCCATTTTGGCTAATCACCATTTCGTCTAATATTCATTTCGTCTAATACGCATACTGGTCTACTATGCTGCACTAGCTCCCTCTACAACCCGAGTCGACTCTATTCGCGATTGTGGGCCTAATTAATTACCAATTCTCTTCAACTTCTTGATTTATTTTATCACTGTTGACTAGTGTTGTTCGTCATTGATTACTTTGCATTATGGAAGTGTTTTCCACCCAAAGGGGGAAGCAATGTGTGTCTTATCGAGGTTATATACACGATACGGGCGAGGAAAAACGGAATGGTATACTGGCGATGGCGAAAGGGGGCGCCAAAAAGGGGAAGGAAAGAGAGGAAAAGAAAAGGGAGAGAAAAAAAGAGGGAAAGGAGAAGAGAAAGAGAAAAAATGTGGGAAGAAAGAGAGAAGGAAAAAAAGGAAGAGGGAAGAGGGAGAAAGAAAAGGAAAAAAAGGAAAGGAAAACATCTCATGCTTCGCGCTCGCATTAATAATTTATTGAGATATGTATCCTGTACATAATAACAAAAGAAAAATGATTAAAATCTCCCATTTTTGAGATCTGAAAATAGGGAAACAGCTTCAGCTCTTGCTGCGCGCTCACATTTTTATTTATGATACATCCATCTCTTCTTGAATTCCTTCAAAAAATCCTTAATCTGTTACTTCTTTATGTCAATTAACCAACATTTTCGGCAATAATTGCAGTAATTGTTCATTTTAAGATAATTATGTATCCTGTATTACAGGGAGTGTTCAAAGTGTCCTGAAATATCATTTTTTTTTTAACTCGCCGTGCACATGTTTGTATATTCATTTCTAAACTGGATATATAGTGACGTGGATTGTCAATGTCTAATTCCTTCCTTCAGCTTTTTCTCGTCTCATTCACCGTTTTCTTTTCCCTCCTTCCCCTTTTCTCTTTTTTTCTCCCCCACCCTTTTCTCTTTTTGGGGGCCGTCAATAAGGAGGGGCGGACGCTTTGCCCTCCTCGAAATGCCTATGTATCCACTTTATGAATGCTTACAAACAGTCCTTAAAACGTCATTTTTCATGTCAGAATATCACAAATTTCGACCCGCGCTCGAATTGTTTATTTAGATGTGTATTATTAAGGTATTAAAGTCATTTCGCTCCCCTCCTCGGATAACGCAAATTATTTGTATTAGACGAAATGGCTATTGGACCGAATGGCTATTAGACTAAATGGCTATTGGACGATTTGGGAATTGGACGAAATGGTTAGTAGACGATTTGGTTGGTAGACGAACTGATTATTGGACCTAATGGTTGATGGACGAAATGACTATTAGACGAAATGGCAATTGGACGAGTTGATAAGTAGACGATGTGGATATTAGACCAACTGAAATTAGCCGACATGGCTATTGGACCAAATGAACGGTGGACGAACTGGTTAATGGACGATTTGGCATTAGACCAAATGGATTTAGACGAAATGGTTGGTAGACGAAATGGTTGTAGACGAATTGGCTATAGACTAACTGGCTATTAGACTAAATGGCTATTAGACGAAATGGTGATTGGACGAAATGGGTGGTAGACGAAATGTTGATGGACGAAATGGCATTAGACGAAATGAATGTAGACCATGTGGTGAGTGGACGGGATGGCAGTAGACGAATTGGCAATTTACCCCCATATCTATACCATACTTTAAAGGTCAAATCCCCCCCCCCTAAACATTTCATTTGAATAAATAGAGAAAAATCGAACTAGCATAATGCTGAAAAAATTTCATCAAAATCAGATGTAAAATAAGTTATGGCATTTCAAATGTTTGCTTATTTTTCACAAAACAGTGATATGCACAACTCAGTGGCATTCAAATGAAGCAGTTGATGATGTCCCTCACTCACAAATTCTTTTGTTTTTTATTGTTTGAATTATGCAATATTTATTTTTTTTACAGATTTGACTATAAGGACCAATTTGACTGAACCACATGGTATTAAACAATGCTAATTCTACATGTTCATGGAGGAAAATCGTTGTTTTACTTGACAATGAGAGAATTATATTTCGTATAATGAAATATCAAAGAAATAGCGAGTGGATGACGTCATCAGTCTCCTCATCTCTATACCACACAGGATATGCATATAACATCTTTGTGAAATTAAGCAAAACTTTAAAATGTCATTACTTTCTTATTGTACATATGATTTTGATAAAACTTTTCAGTGTTATGCTTGTTGAATTTTCCTCTTTTTATTCAAATCAAATTTTTGTTGGGTTGGACTTGTCCTTTACTTAACACCATAATTAAAAAAAAATAGGCTATGTATATATCTGGTACTCAGAATTGATGTGGTGACTTTCAAATAGAACTTTATTAGAATCAAGTTACAGAGAACGATGTAAACCCACCCTAACGCTAAGGCCCTTTACCCCAGGAGATGATTGGTCCATCAGCACTGGGATAAAGTTTGCGCTGAAAAGATTTCACCCTTGGCAGTCCTGACAATGGGGTAATGTTAGGAAGTAATCGCCCTGCTCTTTCTGGTTGCACTGCCCCTGCACGTACGCCAGCTACAGCACTGAAAGAGCCAATTAGGAGCTGTCTAGTTCAAACACGCATGGTATTGATCAAAGAAACTGCGATTGTTCTTAAGATTTGAATCTTGTCACATCTCTGAAGATTTGTGAGATAATGGGAGCATATCATGAAGAAATATCTATATGCTTTTCACACTGCACTTTTTTCATTAACCCCTGGAAATTGGTCGGGCTAAGGGGGGGTCTTAGCCCCACCAATTCCTCGGGGTTAAGCTTAGCCTGCTTCGTTTCCACTACGTTTAGCAAAGTAGGCTAGCACGGTAAAATAGTACAGTACTATCTGGTCCTGCAAAAAGCAGGATTAGCCGGCTTATTGTGGTGCTAAGAGATGCAGTGTGAAACGAAACAGGGCTAAGGAAAAGTGGGGCTAAGCATTAGCCAATCACAGAAGTCGAAATTGCACATCAATCGTGCTCTGCCTGGTAAAATCATCAATATTCATGAGCTGTGGGATAGTCCGGGGTAAAGGTGTTAACCGCGGCTAAGCAAATAGTATGGGGTTAGGAAAGACAGTGTGAATCGAAAAAAAGATAGTATGGGGTTAAAGGATAGTATGGAGTTTTAAGGAATGCAGTGTGAAAAGCATATAGGTGATTTTCGAATGACAATTGTTATAAGCTACTGAAATCCTTGAATCTGATCGGCTCAGAGCAAATTTGTCAGTAAAAATCCCAGACAGGATCCTACAAGAAACACTCCTATGGTCTTCAATAATTACCAAGGAGCTTGTTCTGTTGGAAGGTCCTTGCGTGGACTTCAAAGACAAAAGCTTAGCCAGCGACGAATAGGGAAAGTCGACTTGAAATGATTATAGTGTTTGAAAAATGCATGTACAATTGGAAGTGCTTTTTAAAGGTAAAATACTATCTAATCATCCACACTAAAAATAAATACCAGTTGTGGTAACAGTCTCAAAATGAGTTCGAAAAGAATCCACTGAAATTACCACCAAAGTGTTTATACGTATTAAATATGTGCCAAATAGCTCTGGAAGAAAATGCGTTTTGCTGAAAAAGCATAGAATTCCATTAAATGTCAGGTATTTTTCGAAGCAATATTCATACACTGTCCCACAAATGCTTTTCTGTGTTTTTGATCATCAAAATTATTGATTTTCAGCTAAGATTTCATGATTTTACAAAGATTAGTATACATTAATGTACCAGATCTAGATCTATGTATGTTAATATTTTGACAATTAAACTTGATTTAAAAGACTTTTTTATGAAATAGTTGTATGCTGCTACTACTGTCTTTTACCTTTAAACAAATTGTGACAATTTTCTCAGTTTGCAAATCATTTAATCTGAACACTATTGTTTTCATCTTAATTCCCCATTGCACCCAATTCTAAAACTGCTGTACTCAACACACGCAGTTTGTATAATAGCCTACCCAGAAGGTCTAAATCAATGATGTTCTACCCATTTTTTTTTCAATTTCCCAAAACTCTGATGTGTTTATTAACTAGGTCAAATTTGAAGACAGGCCATGTTATTAATCAGGTCATCTTTTATGTTTCCCCTGGAAAAAATAAGCCCCTCCGCCTTTCTAATAATTCAGTCACGATGGGGGCAACCTTTTGATGGATGTCAAAACGGTATACAAAGTAAATAATAAAACTCAAGAAAAGGTAAAATACTCTTTGACTAGACATTTAAGCATTTGAATAAAATATCTTTCAATATGTTTAGATCAATTTTATTTTTTTTATTTCAAATAATTGGATGATCGAAGAGATGGAGATAAATGTAAATGCATGGAGTCAGCACTGACGCTAAATGACAGAGTTCTTTTTAAGCGTAAAAAAAGTATGCCGTGATACCATGAACGGTTCCATCGAGATCTTTCGCAATCGGTTTCACCGCGAGAATCGCGACGCCTCTGCAGATTACTCCCGACAAGTACGCAGACAACACAAAAACATGGAACAATATTAACGACACGAACGTGGAGATGATGGATTTTAAAGAGAATATATTTATCAAAATGTTGCCAACTTGAAGCAGCGAGATGGATGACGTTATTGTTTTGTTTTTAATGTTAATCCCTTAGATTCTGTCAGACCTGGTAAAAAACATGAATATGGTTCTTTGTAGTGGTTTGTTCAGCCATTTTGTAAAATTTCTTTTGTAATTTATTTCTGAGATAACATCGGGGAAGCTTGTCTTTCCATGCTATTGTGTTCTTACACGTAGGCACATAACTCTTGGTCACGTGACTCTGGTAGTCTCATCTCCAGCTGTTTCATATTTTGCAATTAAATATGCCTATATGGGGATGGGTATATTCATTTGGTTTAGCCTCACGTGGCCAATGAGTTAAGAATCCTGACAGATTGTATGAAAACTTACAAGCTTTTTTTCAATTCATACACAAATTCTTCGGCAATTTCTCAACGTAACCAATCTTATCATATTTAGGACAGCATCATTGTTAAAGAGTTAGTTATAAAAATGAAAAAGATTATTTGTCTGCTATCATCATGGAATTTGCATACCAACATAGATCTAGTCTATAGAACTTACGACACAAATACTGAAGTCGTCAAATTCAGATATCAAGCATTAACGGGTACGTTTCTCATGGTAGGCTGTATACCCAGCTATGTATTAAGGAAGTGCAGCACAAAACACGTACACCAGTATTAACATTTATATTTGAAATAACGTTGAATTCTTATACAAATATTTTTTTCAACCACAAAAGTATTCAACATTCGTAACATATTATATTGTTTTTTCACTGAATGCTTTATGGTACATAAACTTTTATTAAGAATGAAATATTTTTATTAGAGCAGATCTTTATGTCATCTCAGCAAAATTGCAATTTATCTTGCTTCGTCTGCTCCTATACTCTACCCTGCAAAATGGATTCGACAAATTAATTCTAAAAGATATCATCTAATATTAATGCAGCATTCAAAATTTACGATATATACTTCAATATGATACAAAATTAATGTAGTTCACATACAGTTCAAAGTTATTCCTTACTACAAAATTTCAGAATCACACTCATAAATTTCCAATCATAAAAGCTAGCTTGAAGCACATGTGTAGGGTAAACTATCTTTGTCTGTTATTTTCTTTACATAAAAAAATGATGAGAGCCCTCCCCACTACTTAACCATATTGTCTGGTCCGGAATGAAATGATCTGAATTCAAAGCGAAGATGAGTACATATCAACAAAGAATCTATATGAATGATACAGCATTATCATGTATCTTTCTTTAATTTTGAAAGCACAACTAAATAAAGTCAAATCTCTATTCATTTTGCTGATTTATGAAATTGCATGGTAATAACCTTGCGGGCATACGGCTGGGAATGTGTCTTACAGTTCTAAGGGATTAAAACTTGTTCTTTCTCATTTCCTCAGAGTGAATTGATTTTACGACATTTCTTTTAATAAATAAATGGGAGAGGAAACAAATTAGCTAGGAGTTAAAAATTGACGGGAGTAGAGTTACCAGAACAGAATGAGTTGCGATCAAACGCACTCTAAAAATCAAACGCAACTAGGTCTATAGCCAATGAAATGCATGTATAAGGGACTTGCGATTAATTTGGTCGGTTAAATTCAAATGCAACTCTTTCGGCAACAGGCCCCCATGCTATAATGTCATATATACCATTCATATTCGACATTCATACTTGGAATATTGTTGTTCTTTTGATGAAAGATTTATTGCTTGTAACAACCATCTGAATTCATGAAGCACAGGAGTGGAATGACGGTGGCTCCACCAGGAGGGGGGGTTCCTGTTAGGGTGGGTTGAGGGAGGGAGTCAAACGAACAAACCCTTTCAAGACAACTGAGGGGGGGGTTCACAAAAGGGTGCAGTCACCCCCACTCCTGCTCCCGCTATCACAGACAATCAGTCATTGCCAAGTGAATTATGAGACAAAGCTTACAGTAGATATCAAAAAATTACTTTGAACTTTACTAGATCAGGTACAATTTCTGAGAATGAGTCAGGGCATAGCTTTTTTATAATTTCAATCTACTACTATTTATGGATATGCGTAATATATTACCAAGTGTACTATTCAAACTTGTACAAAAATATCAACAATCCCCTAAACTATTAATTTTAAACAAAGAAGATACTTGGCAAAATGGTTTTAATGGAAATGAAATATATAGAGGAATAGATCAAGATGTCATAATGGTTGCAGGGTTGCATTCACAAACTAAAATTGTTTTCTGAAACTTTAATTTTCAAGTTGCCAAATTTCATGGATGAAATTGAGAAGTAATGACTTCCTTAATTCATAAAGGCCTTCTTGTATGAAATCCTGGACTTTGGAGCATTAAGGTTCATCTTTTGGTGTCCATATTTATGAATATTTTTTAGCAATGCTTTATGGATTACACCTGTAGGTATATATGCAGCCCCACCTCTTTAACTGAATGTATATGAAAAGAAATGATTTCCTAACATTAGCTCAGCCATTTTCTATGTTTATCCTGGATTCTTGACTCCTATGCAAGTAAAAGAGGTTATTCTGCTTTTCATAAAGCGATCGACTATTACTTTGACCTAAGTGAGGATAATTACAGTGACTGCGATTGATGTGACATTTTGTGCAGGCCCCCTCTCATTGTAACAGTCAACTCCACATGATCCTAACGATTGTTCGCTCCCCACTTGAAAAATACACTCTAATCACATTGTTAATCCCATACACAGTGTTTGGTGTATTGTTGTTCTATGTGACCTTTATCTTGCATTTCATCAGGTGAACTTCATGGCACATTAGTGTTGTATTGTATCCCACCATCATAAAACTATTGATATTCTCTGGGTTAACCCCCTTTTCTTTGCTGAGATGGTAGAGGTGTTGAACCATATTGAGATCAGGAACAATCGCCTCACTTCGTGGCGGCGAAAAGAAGGGGCCTTTCAGAATCAGGAGGCGGGTTAAACGGTGCCAGGTACATGCTGGAAAGCCGTAAAATTCAAACATTACGGGACTGAACATACATTAAGCTTGAAAAATAATGACTGAAAGGAAAGGAAATGGAGTTTTAATTTATCATTTCATTTATCTATCTATAGTCAGTCTATCTATCTATTTATCCAACTATTTATTCATTCATTCATTTACTTTACGTTTTGCCCTATATATGTTGGAGAGCCATAAACTTTAAACTTAAAAACAATCATTTGAAGTGAAAAATAATGATTTAAAAGACAGAATCGAAGTTTCAATTCATCATTTGTTAAATGATTTATTCATCTAAGTTTTAATGTTTCATATATAGGGAGCCATAATCTTTGAAGTTTATGCCTTAATAACAGGACTGATCATGCATTTGAAGCAAAAAATAATGACTTAAAAGAAGGAAATTAATTTTATGTTTATCATTGATTTGGCATCTTCAGGAATCTTAGGGTAGTATTGATGTTCTGGGTGTGTCAGAATGGACTGTTGATACTCGGAGTATAATTCTCATCAATGACCCTTTTTCCTCCAAATCAATTAGTTCTCTACCATCAATTATTTGACCATCCATTGGTGACTATCCCTTTCAAGTTTACACACCTTTACCTATTCACTAGTGCCCTCCGGCTGCCAACAGATGCCCCCATTTTTATCAAAGGCTATTTTTTTTCTCTTTCAGATCTTGCTCAGATCATCCATCATTCCAATTTATGAATGGGCGAGGGATGATCTTATCTTTCACAAAGACTGCCCGCTCGCTTTTTCGCAATACAGTACGTCTCAGCCCAATATATACTATTGGAGGTACAGAAAAACATGGACTGCATAGTAATATTGATTTCCAGTACACATAGGCCTTTCAGCTATTGAGATTCTCTGTTTACTGCTGCAACAATACATCAGGATTTAAAATATGTAGGCTATATCAATAAATACTGTTAAACCTGTCTATGATCAAGGCTACCTAAAGACATGGAAAAAGTGGCCACTGAAGATGACTCAAAAAAGGTTCTAGAACATATATTCCCTACAAATGTGAGACAATTTTGCTGGCCACTACAGACAGGTTTTCCACTACATAGACAGATGGCCACTGGCTAAGTCAGCCTTGACTATTTTTTAAACGGTGATGTTTTTACTATACAATTAGAATTAAATCCCCCTGAAGGAACAATGTGAGTTCCAATGAAAGATTTGACTAGATTTTGGTAAAAATTACCAACATTCTAGTAACTTCAATAGTAGAATTCGGATATTTTGGAATAGAATCTACATTTTTGTAAGACAAGTAAGTGTCCCTCCAATACCCGAAAAAAGTTTTGATTTTCCTTCACGGGACGCCCCGAGAAAACAGGGTGAAAATGAGAAATACGTACCTTATAGAATATCTTTGGCAAGTCTCTTAAGCGCATATGATGAACAGCAAAGATCTCATAGGCAGCGTTTATTGCAACAACCATGATCCCTTGCTCCTTGGTAAATGTTGCACAAAACGTCATTACCGCACTGAGCACCAAGAAGACGACTCGTCTCCTTGCAACCGTCCTTCTAAAATGGTCATCAGTTTGTCCATCATCATCATCATGCAGGTCAAATGTCTTCTGATTCAGCTTAATAGAACTGCATGATTGTATGTAGCATATGAAGGATAGGAGCGTGAAAATGCAAGCACCGACATCTGCCCGGCCGACTACGCCGGCCACCGCCTCTGTATGGATGGGATGCGAGGCAAACAGCAATCCTGCGAAGAGAACGGAAGGGCTCCCTCTTAAAAATCGCCTCGCGACGTTGACGAAGAGACCTGTCGCGATCACATGGAGGATGACATTGGTGAGATGGTAGCCGAACGGGTCGAGTTCACCGAGTGCGTAGTTGAGACGAAAGGAGAGGACGCATAGAGGGCGATATGATTTGTGAGATCCGCTGTGCCTAATAGGCGTTCCCCAGAAGTCATCGGTCAGGAGCTGCGTAAGGGGCGTGTCTGACCTCAAGTCCTGGTTCTTGATTATTGCACGTCTGTAAAACATAAAAGAATAAATCACTGATTACTTATAAAAACAGTCTTTTTCAACTCATTATATTAAAGAAATACATTTCTTTTTGGATAATTCAATCAAAATAAATGCACTTATTTCTTGCTTTTGTGGACTGATTGTTACTTAACTTAAAATTTCATAAACCGGAATGACCAGATATTAACATATACACTTTGTATTAAGCAAAAACCAAAGACAATACAAATCATATTCTAACTTGATATAGAGTACATAGATATACAGGTATAGAATTTTTCAGCTTTAGAAATAATACAAGTGGAATGCCTCTGGCCGTCTCACCTGCATCACGCGGTTCAATATAGCAGCAGTGCTGACTTTGAATACTACTCTAACTCGCACAAGATGTTCAGCGATACATGGTTACTCTTATGTCCACTTTTTATGAACTAGACCAATAAACTTACAGAGATATGATGGTTATTCAACAAAAAACCCCAACATGGCCAAAGTTCATTGACCTTACATGACCTGTGACCTGAAACTCGCACAGGATGTTCAGTGATACTTGATTACTCTTATGTACAAGTTTCATGAATCAGATCCATAAACTTTCAAAGTTATGATGGTAATTCAACAGATACACCCAGTTTGGCCAAAGTTCATTGACCTTTGACCTTGGTCATGTGACCTGAAACGCGCACAGGATGTTCAGAGATACTTGATTACTATAATGTCCAAGTTTAATGAACTAGACCAATAAACTTTCAAAGTTATGATGGTAATTCAACAGATACCCCCAATTCGGCCAAAGTTCATTGACCCTAAATGACCTTTGACCTTAATCATGAGACCTGAAACTTGCACAAAATGTTCAGTGATGCTTGATTACTATTATGTCCAAGTTTCATGAATCAGATCCATAAACTTTCAAAGTTATGATGGGAATTCAACAGATATCTGCAATTCGGCCAAAGTTCATTGACCCTAAATGACCTTTGACCTTGGTCATGTGACGTGAAACTCGTGCAGGATGTTCAGCGATACTTGATTAACCTTATGTCCAAGTTTCATGAACTAAGTCCATATATTTTCTAAGTTATGATGACATTTCAAAAACTTAACCTCAGGTTAAGATTTCGATGTTGATCCCTCCAACATGGTCTAAGTTCATTGACCCTAAATGACCTTTGAACTTGGTCATGTGACATGAAACTCTAATAGGATGTTCAGTAATACTTGATTAATCTTATGGCCAAGTTTTATTAACTAGGTCCATATACTTTCTAAGTTATGACGTCATTTCAAAAACTTAACCTCAGGTTAAGATTTGATGTTGACGCCGCCGCCCCCGCCATCGCCGCCGCCGTCGGAAAAGCGGCGCCTATAGTCTCACTCTGCTTCGCAGGTGAGACAATAAAATGATACGATTTAATTAAACAGCAAGTTTCATAGAAACACAGATTCTCCGGAAAAGGAGTAATAAGATGATAGTTTGAAGTAAAGAGTAAAGAGAGGATAGAGGGCCTATATGGAAAAAAATATTATTTCTGTAAAATTATTTTAATTCAAAGTATTATTCTTTTCTGCTTATGGTTGGGCAAACAGGACAGCATCTATTAAATGCCCCTTCACTTTCATAGAGTTCTCTCGCCATACTGGGACGTGAGCTACGTGTTTTGACGGAGCCTCTGCCAGCTTGGGGTAGGGTAAGACTCTCTTGGCCAACGAGGGCAGTATAGAATAAATTTGAATAGATGAAGTCCGTCAACAGCTCCTTGATTCAACAGGTGTGGTACGATAAGTGGATCCAGATGGGGGACTAGTCTACGTTACAACACATTCAGGCCCCCCTTTATTTCTCTTTTGATTTCATGCTGATGAAATTCAAGGGGGTTAAAGGGGAAGTTCACCCTGACAAAAAGTTTATTGCAAAAATAGCAGAAAAAATAATAAAAAATATTGCCGAAGGTTTCAGAAAAATTCATCAAATAATTAAAAAGTTATTAGAATTTCAATTATTTGATTTGTGACGTCATATGCGAGCAGCATTCCTACATAGCGAATGGTAAAAAATCAATGAAATGTCATTTTCTCAGAAAATTGAAAATGGTTTTCACTGTAACTTTTGTATATCAATAGACAAATCATTTCACACCCGATCATGAAGAGAAAACAAAATTAAGTCATCAGGAACCATACAAAAATTGAAATTCATGCATTTTATATTACATAACACATGGGGCAGCTGCTCGTTTATGACGTCACAAATCCCAAATTTTGAACTCTAATAACTTTCTTACTCTTTTACAGATTTTCTTCAAACCTTCACCAATATTTTTTACTATGTTTTCTGCTATTTTTACAACAAAGTTTTCTTTAGGGTGAACTTCCCCTTTTAATATCTAGGTAGTATGCACAGCAATTGAAAGCTATTTCAGAGCAATAAAATATGTTAATGTATGTTGTACTTGTAACCATGCTTTTCCATGCATATTATTGATACATTTATCCTTATCAAAACTTATCAAATTTTGTATTTATTTTCTTCATTTTTTAAGTCTCTCTTTTTAAAATACATTACTGAAAACAGATGTTTACCTTAGTAGACGTTTAAAACAAAACAAGAACAATACATATGAAAGTTAAAATAAATGATTAAGAGAAAATATAGTTATCTACATATTAATAGGCAAGCAAATGGGGCATTGCCAAAACAAAAAAATAATTAATTCCAACGGCAAAGCAAATATAAGTCCTCAAAATAAGCACTTGATTTAGAAGATTTGTAGCTGATTCACATTCGATTAGAAGTCACCTTTCTTGCAACGCCCCTTTATTGCTTGATTTGCAGTTGACGTTTCTTGCAATCCATCCTGCATAAGTATGACAACTAAGACTAGCAACTTTAAGAATGTAAAGTGGGTTGTTGAGGTTCAAGGCTAAAATATTGGGGTCTTGTTCTTACATAAATCTTGAAGGTTCTCCATTACAGAGCTTGTGTACAGGTAAGAATGCTCCATCAGTGAAGTTAAGAGAATTTCACGGGTGCTATCTTACCCAAACTAAGGGGGGTGTTGTCGTTTTGTTTTTGTTTTATCTGAGGGGGGCACCTCTCTTGGAGAGAAATAGACATTTTCTAAACAAATACTGCAGGGAAATACACCAATTTATTCCTGAATTCTACAATAATCATAAGCGTTTCTTAAAAATATAAAACGTTTGATAAATGATAGGCCTACTGTGTTACTATTCTGCGATGGTAAGATTATGGTACAGATTTTGAGAGGAATAGCAGAAAGATATTCACAATTCTTTTAGTAGAGGCATAATACTAGGCCTATATCATAAACATAAATGATCGCATTGTTGTTGTCTGGATAAAGTCTGGGTAGAGAATCAGAGACTGTTTAGAGAAGTTTTGGATTTTATCAAATGCTCTTACAAGTCCATGTAGGACTACAACTTAAAAGGTATCAAAATCAATTTGCAACATTTTAAGATATCCATGAAGCTTGCAGGGGTCCAATCATATACTACCTGTACACTGACTAAATATGATGAACGACGTTCATGTGAGAATTAGTACCTGTCCAGATTTCCTAATCTTGAGTATGCAAAAAATTAGACTGTCTTTGATTTAATGGAATACTGTAGGTCAAGTCAACCCCAGAAAAATGTGGATTTGAATCAAGAGAGAACAAGCATAATGCTGAAAAGTTCGCTTATTTTTCCAAAAGAGTTATATGCACAACTCAGTGACATGCAAATGAGAGAGTCAATGATGTCCCTCACTTACTATTTCTTTTGTTTATTTATTGTTTGAAAATTATACAATTTTTCAATTATTTCAGATTTGACAAGAAAGGACCAATTTACTTGACCATAAAAAGTTAAAACATTTGTATTTCAACATGGTATTTCCACATGGTCAGGAAAGAATAAAACTTTGTTTCACAATGTTCAAAGGGGAGAAAATTAGAATATTTCATATAATAAAATACACAAGAAATAGTGAGTGTGTGATGTCATCAGTCCCCTCATTTACATACAGATCAGGATATTTATATAACTGTTTTTTTAAATTAAAAGAAACTGAAAAATGTCATAAATTTCTTAGTTTACATCCAATTTGATGAAATTTTCAGTGTTATGTTTGTTGTATTTTTCTCTTTTATTCATATCAACTTTTTGTTGGGGTGGCCTCATCCTAATTAAAATGCAAGAGGCTATAAGTGATCTTTCCCTTTAAGCCCACTCTATTAAAGATCCCCATTGAAGAGGATGCAGCCATTGCAATGTTGTGCCAACACATCTTTTGTGCTACAGAGAACGTGCATTTACAACTCCCAGTTGCAGTCACACTCCAGGTCCCATACAAGCCTATTCACACCACCATCAATGGGACCCAATGGAAAGTCGGTCAGGCGAGCCGCCTCGGACCAAAGAGAATCTCGGATTTGCGCCCTCCGACAAAAAGAAAGCCTAATGCGTCTTATTTTGGTGGACTTCCACAAAGCGGGTGACCTGGCCGCTTATTGTGCCCGCCTCATTGTCGTGCTTCAGACATGTAGGTCTATACAAAGCAGACGGCCAATTGAGACTATATGGATCTCTTTCATTTCTCATTGAATAGGGAAAGGACTGATTTATTGGGAGCCTTTTTTCTTCAAAGGAAGCTTCAATGAAATTGTATGGATTTTGTTTTGATGGAGGAAAGGATTAGGGCCTTTATGTTTTGAATGACTATGAAGCAGAGGAGACATATAAAAGCCTGGTGAAAGAGGATCTAGCTATATAGGCTACAGTTAAGATGTTAATAATGTAACTTATAATGCACAGTTGCTGACCATTTATGTATTCAATCTGTGGTGTTATGACTTTCCTATCTCCTATTAGATTCTTCCTTGAATATAAACCACTTTTTATTAGATTTCTGTACTGTAAATAGGCCTATAATATCCAACTAATGGACCACTTTTCACCTCTCTCAAAACTTGCCTTTTTACTTCTAGATTTACTAGGAAAATAATGTAATTTAAGAATTTGAATGTTATTTCTTTGCAACAGCACCTTCTCTTTGAAAAATTTTGCTGATGAATTTAAGCAATACGTCAATAGAGACTCTGAAATCTAACTCAAAGTCATTTTTTCTTCTAATTATTAGCTCTTTGGCACTATGACACTCAACCAAACTCTAAGTCTCTTTTTTCCTGATTGTATCTCAGAATATAATATTTCTAGATAAGACAGCACTATACAAGTGCCTATAATGATCATTATCCTTACTATAATGTGAATTATTGAAGCCTACACATCACAACAAAGAAAATAAGCACATGCTTATTGAGTATTCTGTTGCAAAATGAAGGGTGGGTCTGAGAGTTGTATGTACTAAGGCCTAATGTGTTATAAATGACATACATGTAGCTACACCTGGGCCAATTACCAAACATAGCCAAATAAGATTAGCAAATGACATCATCTTTTAATGCTTTCTGTCATGATGCCACTTGTTAAATCATGTAAATTTACTTCCTTGACATTAATATATTAATTGCCCAAAATTTGATTTTATTCCTATTTTTTTAATCATCATTTTCAAAAGTTAGTTGAAGATATATGATATTTTGTACAGTGAGCATTGTTGGGGCACCATGTTATATCATATTCACATTATCTGTTGATGCTTTCCTCCTTACGAAAGATGGAGGGGGGGGGGGCAAAAATAAACCTTATACAACGCATCCTAGTGATTTACATCCCCCCTTTCACCTTCCCCATCGTTTGTATACATAAACGTCCAAGTTAAAAAGTGCATTCCAACAAAGCGTGAAGATAGACATTCCTCACTTAAAAATCTTTTAGGATGACATTTATAACAGGAGAAGAGATAACACAGATTACTCCCCATTCACCTCTTCATATCAGCGAAAAGGAGGAAATTGCAAAGAAAAATATACTCTTTCGAGTTATAAAATGTTCATTATAAAATGTTCACTTAAGATTTATGGAAAATCCAGGTGTCTTATAACAGGAGGCAACACAAATTTTGATTTGCCTTCACTGAATGGTGTATATTTCATCTTCATTCATATACACGTACGGTATGTGAAGAAATCTTGGATGCAATACTGTAATATACTCTCATTTATATGGGTGGTTCCACATAAATTTAATTTACAATATCATAGACCTATAATTTACAATGTAGAAGTGTCAAGGTATAGTGGTTCCCCATTTTGAATCTTGCCTTGTAATTACAGGATCATGTGTTCGAATCCAACCTAAACACGACTGTCTTTGACAAGATATCAATCCATTTTCAGCCACTCTCTACCCAGGTGCTAAATGGATAGCCAGTATGATATAAAAACAAAGAATTATAGCATTTGAACTGTATGAAACCCTAGATGGCATATTCCCCATGGAAAGGAGAAAGTGCATGCATACATTGTGAGAGGCAAAGAAAAAATGTCATGACAATAGTAAAAATGTATCTGTAAAGAAGTCTTCTGATGTATAAAATCATAAATATAAAAGCATATTAATTTTTAGGTACTCATAATACTTCTCCCATTATATTTGCATGATTTAATTAAATGAAATCATGTTCACCAAAACATAAGTCATTGAACAAAATAATGATGTTTTGAGCTGCAAACAATTAATTTCTATCAAGAAACAAAAATTAATCTATCTGTAATATTGATTTCTTAACTTAATGTTTTTGAAAAGTGATTGTTAGATTTTATAATTTCCTGTAAAATTATTCTGAGAGCAAAAAATAAGCAAAAAAAAATATTTATTCTCCAACATGATTCCTTGTAGATAAATCATAATGAAAATTTCTTCAAAATCTACCCCTTCCCCCACCCATTTCCTATAAAAAAAATCTTACACTGATGCATGTCTTCTTACCGTAAATATTTATCAAAAAATTTATGAAAAGAAACAGGGCATATTGTAATTACACAAAACAAACACCAGGCAATATGAATGGTTGATTTAATATCCCAAATGTCAGATTTATTGCATCATTGATATTCAAGGGAGGGGGAGACAAAAGAACTGGGGGCCCACGTTTGCCTACTTGCAATAGCCTTGTGTCCCAAATTGGAAAGAGGAAAAAAAATTGTACTTGCTTACGTGCATCTTGACACTGATGTGTCTGAATGAGATCAGTAGGGGGCACCCAACACTTGAAATGTGCATGGTTATTGCATGCGGGATGAAAATAGAGCAAGACAAATGGATCTGAAACAACAGTTTTTATGTAACCTGTCAGTCTCACACATGCTGATAATGCGGCTTGATGTTGGGTAAATTGCCAATTCGTCTACTGCCAACTCGTCCACTCACCACATGGTCTACCTTCATTTTAATAGTATGCCATTCCGTCCGTCAACATTTCGTCCAACAACAATTTGGTCAAATCATCACTTCGTCTAATCACCATTCTTCAATGACCATTTCATCTTGATCATAACCAGTTGGTCTAATATCCATTTCATTTTCATTCATTTTGTACCATTAACAATTAGTCCAATTAGACCAAATGGTATAAAGACTAAATAGCTATTGGACCAACTGGTTATTAGTCAAAATGGTGAGAGGACGAATTTGCAATCAGACCATGTGGATAGTGGACGAACTGATAGTAGACCAAATGATGATTAAGCGATTTGGCAATTGGACAAATTGGCATTAGTCAAATTGGAAATAAATCTGATATTAGTATGTAATTCTCACAAATGGGTGGATGTGTCGCTTGGATATGAAGTCCCCTTTTTGAACATTCAAAAACATATTCTAATTAAAAGATAAAAGTAAAGAGCTACACAAATGAATGTGATACTACAGCGCAACTTTTTTAAAATATGATCCCAAAGAATAATGCAATTTAAATGAGATTTCAATAATTCTATTTAAAAAAAAAAACCTGGAATTGTATCTAGCAGCTAGCTCAATGAATAAAATTTTAAGATCATCTGTCTCTGTAATGTCTTTGGAATGTCTCCTCTTGTAAACAAGATGTTCTTTCTGGATCCATCATGAAATACTTAGGCTATTGTTGACCAAGAAGGTAAGAAATATCGCAAGCAACATTAAGTTACAATAACCCCCTACCTGTTGTAAATTTTATTTTATTTTTCTAGGAAGTTAACATAAAAAGATGAGAGAATTTTCAGAATACCTTATATCTCGATATTTCATCTCCCACATAAGATTCTTTAGCTTTACACACATTTTAGCTTAGAAATCAGTGAAAATCAAAAGAAAGTAAAAGAATTTTCAGAATACCTCGTATATTATAACTCTGAAGATACAACACAGAATACAGCCCCAGACCCCCACGTACCCCCCCCCCCACTTATTTCATATATTGTTGTAATAACACTGGAAGGAAAGTCACTACATATTCATATTTCATTTGATTTGTATTCTGATGGTAGCCTTTATAGAATATGTTTGTACCATCATGATGACAGTTTTACAGGATAGAAATACCAAGTGTAAGAAATTAAGTGTTGAATTACTTATGGGAATTTTTTTCTGATGTTTCAAAGGCAGGATGAAATTATAAAATTTTGTATTTCGATTCATACCATTATGATCTTTGACATTGCACATCTGAATGAGGAATAACAGAATAGTAAAGTTTGGAACAGTGCCTTGAGCTCAGTTCACACGACACTAGCTTAGATTAAATTGTAGGTTTGAATCCTCTACATTTAACCAAGGTTTCAATCCACACAAGAATATCATCAGTCTACATTGACATTACTGCATAATATAAGACTTTCTCGTCTATCTATATATTCATTATCTACACTATAAAGAGAAAATGTACTAAATAATTCATTTGAGTCCATTAGGCCTATATAAAATACAATATATCCTCTTTTCATTGCAAAATAACATTTTGGACCGAATCTAAGGCAGAAATAAAAATAATGTTCACTTGATGATTGAGTTCTTTTATTGTAGGCTTTTCGTTAATAAGGTTTGTATTTTGGATGGAAAAAGTAACAAATGGAATAAGTTTATTAATGATACTCCATATATGAGTGATTTAAGATCAAATACGACTAGCTTAATGATTTTATGAGAAATCATCCACAAAGTTTTAAAAATCTTGAAGTTCAAGCAAGATTCACCAATAACTGTACCAACAATAGTCTCATGAAATGGAACAAATTTCTATACTAAGGGAATTTGAAAAGATCTTATTAATCATTTCAAAATCAGAAATGTTTTGTGAGCAATGAGTTTCATCACAGACCTATCATAAAAAATATGTCATGTGGGATAGCCTTGACATTCTAAAGTTAGCGTTAACTTCACGGACTGTCGTGTGAACCTACCTATGCCAAAGTTAGAAGAGATGATGACTGTATTTTATGGTATTGGCCTTGAACATGAGACATGTATGGGTTTTCCATTCATCATATCTCACATCAGCACATCATAAAAACTGACATTATTGGCCTATGAGTGGGACTGAAGGTGAATTTGGTTTAATTGATAGGTTCCCCGAGAAAGAAAGGTTTTTGTATTTCATTTATTTTCAGACTGGGAGGTGATTCTGTACAAAGGCAAGAATGGAAAATCAAGAATACATTTCAAGGTTGTAGACTGCACAAACTTGAGTTAATGGATGTGTGAAAAGTCTCTGGATTGAAAACCATAAGGTCCAGGGTTCAAATCCCACCACAGCACTCACATCTATTGGCAAGGCGTTTATCTACACCTGCATCTCTCCACACGGGTAAAGTCAATGGGCGCCAAGTGGGAAAAAAATTCCTTTTAAGTCGGTATATTAGAAAGCTTTTAGAAGCAAATCGTAAGCATACATATATATCTACCACATCAAAATCCAAGTGATATATACATAAAGTCGTCAAATATAAAGATGCATATCCACAAATATTTACTTTGCCACTATAGATACAAAATATAAATGATACAAAAGAGTTGTGGACATTGTACAATAAATTTATCAATAATATGTTAATAAAGGAATAGCTCAAACAATAATGATTACAATAATAACAATAAGTTTAAGACAATATGAATGATATGGATAACCTCTGCTAATATGATTATATATCTAAATGGCAAAAAGAAGCTGCTGAAAACTGCTTATCTAAAAAAAAGAGCCGATGGAGTAAATTAGAGAGTCAAAAGGGGCCTAAGCTGTCGATCCTAGCAGAATCTTCTTGGAGGAAGATTCTGCTAGGATCGAAAGCTTAGGCCCCTTTTGACTCTTCATAGGCCTATATCTAAATGTATAACTATTGGAGAAAGCGTTCCTGGGCCCATCTTACAAATTTCTTACAATCTTACGATTGAGATTGATCCAATCAATCTCAACTGTATGGAAATCCATCTATACCATAATTTTTTTCTACAGGAAATTTGGGCAATTTCCTTAAGACACAGAAAGAATCACACTGAGTCTTCAAGAGAATGGTGAATGTATGAATACACATCATATCTAGGAAATATCTTGAATCTGTATGTTGGATGTTGACGTTGCTGGCCGTCCATAGCTGTGGTTGATCTGATCAATCGCAACTCTTTGTTAGACGGGGGCCCAGTTCTCTAGGAAATACCAAATTTCCCAAGAGACCGTTACAAGTTCAAAAGTGATCCTGAGGACATATTCTAAATCTAGTTCCACTGTTTACCGAGCGTTCATTCGATAAGCAGTGACACAAAGAGCCAAGGTCTACTTTTCTCCATCTCCTACCACCGACTCCAAGCGAGGAAGGCTCGCGTTACGGAAAGTTTACCGGAGGGGGAAATTCTCCGCTGCCACAATGAGTTAATGTTCTTGTCACTACGAGAGTTTTCACACAGCATTTTAAGCATTATTCTACTGGGTATTTTAAATAAGTTAATTCTGTTTTTCACACTGAGGTTTAGTGATCGGCATTTTTATTAGGAGTTGGAATTCTTGCCAACTTTTCACATGAGTTCTTACATGGCCTTTTTACTTCTGTTAACAAAAATCAATGTTTTGTCAATATAAATATCTTTTCAGATCATCAATCAGTTGGTATACTTTCAGACCTGATAATTATTCAATATTTCAGAGCAATTAATGCCACTTTTTCCAAAGGAAACATTTCTATTACTGCACGAATGGGAACAAAAAAGGGACCACAACACATATCGAATGCCAATGAGAAGGACATGAAGGCAAGTCAACAGGAAATCCAAAGGCATGGACTTTGGTGGCTGTAGATGAATTTAAAGGGGAAGTTCACCCTGACAAAAAGTTTATTGTAAAAATAGCAGAAAAAATAATAAAAAACATTGCCGAAGGTTTGAGAAAAATTCATCAAATAATGAAAAAGTTATAAGAATTTCAATTATTTGATTTGTGACATCATATGCGAGCAGCATTTCTACATAGCGAATGATGAAAAATCAATGAAATGGCATTTTCTCAGAAAATTGAAAATGGTTTTCACTGTAACTTTTGTATATCAATAGACAAATCATTTCACACCCGATCATGAAAAGAAAACAAAATTAAGTCATCAGGAACCATACAAATTTTGAAAATCATACATTTTATATTACATAACACATGGGGCAGCTGCTCGTTTATGACGTCACAAATCCCAAAATTTGAACTCTAATAACTTTCTTACTCTTTAACAGATTTTCCTCAAACCTTCAACAATATTTTTTACTATTTTTTCTGCTATTTTTACAACAAAGTTTTCTTCAGGGTGAACTTCCCCTTTAAGCCCTCTCCTTTGTCCAAATGGGAGGTTCCAATTTTTTGCAGCATCACAGTCCCAACCACAGATCCAGAATGGGGGGGGGGGGGCTTCAGCCCGTCTTTTTTCTAATAAATGCATACGAAAAAACACAAAAAATGACCATGATTGTGGATTTATTCTATGGTCAGTCCCGACTCAGCACCCCCCCCCCCCACTCAAACCTGTTCTGTGGCCCCCGATATTAATGTTTGAATCAATGGCACTGTCCCCTTTTTTCAATTATAATTACCATATAAGATAGTGGTTTTTTTTTACAGTCAGTCCCAAACCTCCCTCTAAACCCCCCTCCCTCACTCACACACACACCCACACACTCACTCGAAACCTTTCTCCAATGCTTGATATCAATGTTCCCATCGATGAAACTCGTCTGAAAAGCTCTATTATGGCACGGAGCAGGCGGAGACAACAAAAAATGGGTTAGGGTGGGAGCATTCATTAGGGCAATTGCATCCCATGCAAAATTAGAAAGAGGGTAGCTTCGATGGGACCACAAGATAAGGATGCACAATGCAACATGAACAGAATCATCTTCCTATAATTTGCTGTGGGAGGATGGGAGATCGCAACAACCCATTTCGCCCTGCTTTTTGGTTTCTTACTTTGTAGCAATGGATGGAGGGGGTTTGGGTAAATCCTTTGTCTCCTTAGCTTTTCAATATGTCATGATGATATTTAGATAAAAATATTCAACTAACGGAATAATTTTAGTGGTATCGCATCGCAATTTGTTCCACATTCTTGAAAGACTACTACGCATAAAGTCTTGTGTATAGCATATTTTTACATAGGACTGTACATTACTTTAATAGTTGAGAGCTTTTCTTTTGTTACCAAAAATGCTATTCAAATTTGTAAAGCAAATTTATTCTCTAATTCTAAAATTAGAAAAAGTAGCATTTCAAAAAGGTACGATTTCGGGAAGAAATGTATAAGATTTTTTTAAGTAAGGGATAATTCATACAGACCTACTTCATGGCGGATTGCACACAGTAAAAGTGATTCTTATACCAACGAGTCTTATTAAGATTATTTCAATCGTCAACATCATCTTCATATTAAACTGGTAATCACCATCATCATTGTCATCATTCCTATGGCTATCATCTTCCTTCTTCTCCTCTGACCTCGTCATCACAATCATTACATCATCACTGCAGAGCTCAATCCATTTAATAAGTTAAAATTCCAATATCTTAGTTAGAAACTACAAATCTTTAAAAATCAAACCAGGCAGATCCTGATCAAAGCATATTTTATTCCACCCTGAATGAAATCATGAGCCAAAGTTGGAATACAACCAGGATGCGAAAGATCTCAAAAATTGCAGTTTGCAACATGACAATTTCTTGGTGAGCTCCATTGCCAGAAGGGATATTCATCCTCCTGTCCGTTTTGATATGCCCTCGTTCCAAAAATGAAGAGTCTGGGGGTCGGAGAATGCAGTCGTCTGGGGAAATCATGGCTTTCGCCCTAAATGCCGATTTGTAAATGAAGACGGCGAAGAGTTTTGACAGTTCAAGAAATCTAGCATACCTGTGTATCTCATTCGAATATCATCTCCTTAGCGCAACAAGGGCTTTCATGCGACACAAGGGATGAGAGCTAATGTCTCTATGACTCTCCCGCAGCAATATACTTTGGCATGATATTACATATCGAGGTAAATTTCAGTTTTTATCACAAATAACAGTTGTGGGAAAGCAAAACTGGAAGAGAAAGTGGAAAGGTAATATCAGAGAGTTGATGAAATTTATGACGTTAAAAAGGAAGCAGAATGTTGAGCTTCATATATTGGTAGATGAAATTACAGAAAGATCAATCTATAGTTAGATGATCCCTTAAACTTGCCATGGAAATAGTAATACACAAACAGATGGTTTTGAAATAAAGCTGTTGAAAAATGAATATTTCGACCATTTCAACTTGGCACTGCAAACTGATTAGCAGAATTCTTAGGGTTAAAATGCATCATATGTGAAGTAAAAAAATATTTTTTATCAGACCTTTACTGTTTCCATGGTAATTCCAACATTTTTTGTCAATGAAACCCCCCATAAATAAATTCAACTTGTACCTTTACATAGGTTAAAATGCATCATGTGTGAAGTAAAAATCATTTTTACCAGACCTGTATTGTTTCCATGGTATTTCCAACATCTTTTGTCAATAAAAATATAAATTCAACTGTCACATAGATTTTCATTCACTTAACCCTGTTACCCCCAATAAACATACCCTTTACACATTTACACACAAGGGGGGGGGGCTCTGTTATCACTGAAGCTAATTTGGTAATAAAACACTTCAGATAATTGATTGATTGGTTTGAGAAACATATGACTGACACATGCCAGTCATTTCAAAGTCTAAAACACTCAAAGAAATGTTGTTTACATAGCTTATCATTCAGATATGACATCATTATAATATAACAACATTATCTTAAAAGTAATGCTGATATGAAATTACATTACTAAATATTTATATACAAACATTTAAAGAAAGGGTGGAGCACACATACAGTTTAGATGTTGTACTACTGTCATTGAAAAAAGGAATTAAAGTTCTTCTTCTTAAAAAAAACAGGTCATTACATTCGTTAATTGTCTTTTCAGAAGAAATAAAATCTTCATATGAATGACAATATTGAAAAGAAAATATTTGTTGCTATGATGGGAAACTAAGCACAAAAAAAGAAAGAAAAAGTGATATCCCTCAAAAAATGTTCAGTTCAGTTCTTTTTCTTATCTCACAAAATATCAAATACAATGTAACGTCCATCAAAAGACAGTAAATCATTGATAATAAAATAATACAATACATTACCATTATTCAGAATAAATAAGACGAATGTTATACAATTGAATGTTCAGATTGAAGACAAGATATATCAATAAGGTGAGAGTATGAAGGGCAAACTATTAAAAGCAGAGCTTGTAATTTAAAGTTTCCCTAATAATAAAATTAGTAATTGTCAACTTGTCTTAATATGAATATGTTACAAGAAAAGAAAGAGAAAAAAATGAAATTTAAAAAAAATGGTCAAGATCAGGATCTTTTCATCCTATTTTCATGGGGGCACTTGAAACAAAGATTTGTACATTTAAAACAAATTATGACACAAAATTTTTAGCCATAAGCTGAGGTCTGTTATACTAACTTCTTCTGACCACTGAGTTATCATTAGTTCTAACTAAGCATACACAGTAAAAACAGGTTAAAACTCATTGGCCCATATTTTGAAGTCAGGTTTAACTTAATAAACCACGGTCTAACTCTGTGTGAAAATGATGGGAAGCCAAAAGTGTCAAAATCTTTATGAAGTTGTATGTTTCTTATGATTACTGTGCTCTTTCCTGATTCATCGATGGTGAAGACAATCATCTGTTTATACTTCCTAGACAATTATGAGTTATTTGAGATCCAAATGAGCTGAAATATGATATCTCTACTGTTAGTGATTTATGTAACCATTGGCTATCCATACTTAAACCACGACTTTAAACCTGAGTTTAAGTTAAACCTGACTTCAGAATACAGGCCACAATGTTGTGCCAGCACTAGTTTTCTTACTCTGCATGACTGTATTAAGTAATTACGTATGGGTGTGAATGGGATCCTAGGAAGGGGTCATTTGATGTTTATGAAGGGGTGTCTCAAGTGGTCCTTTACTGGTGCCACTGTGTAGAAGGGGGCAAGAGGAGGGTAAACATTTACCTCTCCACATGATGGTCATTCTTCATTAACCCAAGTTTGCTCCATCTCAAAATGCATGTTACATGTCCAGATTTTGTGTTCTTTCCCTTTAAAAAAAAAGGTATATGTAGATTTGATTCTTAAAATGGTACGATTTGGGGGCAATTTAAAAGCATTCCAAGTGAAAGTCACATATCGTGATATCTCCAAATGGGAAATATTGAAAATTGTGAAAAATCTTATTCACTAAGCACTATTTGAAAAATATACCAATGTTCAATGCATTCTTGCGATGGGCAATTCTCATATGTATAATCAATAAAATCAAAATTACAGGTAGTTAATTTATTGTTATATACAAAATGGGTTATGATTTCAAGACACCAATTTTCATGTTTCAAAATGTATGGGAATTAAAATGTAATATTACAATGAAATGTAATATGTCAAGCTCAAATGGTTGTAAGACGAAATTTTGATGGACAGAATGGCGTAAGACTAAATGAAGGTAGACTACGTGGTAAGTGGACGAGTTGGCACTTTAGCAAACAAACACATAGGCCCTGTACCAGCAAAGAGCTCGGAATGAGTTGGGCCTGCTTGTAATTTCACAGATTTCACTGGAGTGTGGAATAGCTGCAAAACACCACTGAATCAATCACGAATGTGTCAATAATTCAATAACATATCCCAAATTTTCTCTTCTCAAAATATCATTAACCTCTGACCTCACTTCTCAAGATGCAAATGACGGTATTTCTTCAAATCAATGCATTTCACACCGAGCATCGTGCCACAATTAAGCGCAGCCTAAATTGCTTTCCATTCACTCGGAAAGCAAACCGATTATCCCAGAGACAGATAAATCCTCCACAGCTCATCTGCCGATCTTATCACAACCAATCGGGAGAACAAAACCAAGTGAACAAAAGAAACATTAAAGAGCAAAATTTCCCACAATAAGACAGATGAATAGGATATTCATATTTTTTCTCACATGGCCTGCCTGATGATTGATTTCTGAACATTTCATCGAAGCTACAAAAAAATCTGTTTTGATTTCAGCTGTGTTCAATGCATTTTGAATGTCAGGGATACATGTAGAGTAACCTTGATGTTTAGATTAATGTATTTTTCAAATGTTCTTATACCTAAACATGTCAAGAAATGGTTCTAGGCAACCTTGAAAGTACTGACAGGTACAAACTAGTTTGATCATGATCAAGTAATTAACCCATTGACTGTTGAAGTCAGTGATTTCCATAGTCTTTGTACAGTGCCTTCACAATTCAAGTAGGCAATGGGTTAACCTGTCAACTACTGAGTTCTTCTTAGGCTGTGCTGCACCATCCAGAGTTTGCCCAATCTCTAGATTTTAGCCCGATCGGCCCTCTTCGCGATTAATCTCGAGATTCAAGAAACCCCGTCTCCACCATCGCAAGAAGAGCGATTCCTGCTTGAGCTTTTATGAGCGAGGCATCGATGCATTATGATATATCACGCAGAATAAATAATCCCGAGTGCGTCTGCACCAACAAATTAGCACGATAATTCGTAAAATAGCACGCTATTTTGCAAATAATCCCAAGTTGACATGGGATTGCAATCTCGAGATTAATCCTACAAACTGACATGATAATTGCGTTTCCATTGCAAATAATCATTGAGATTGTTCAGATCGGGATAATTTGTTGAATCAGAAATAGAGTGCTAATTTGAAAACTCAGGATGGTGCAGACGGCCCTTTTGTAAAGTGCCTACCCAGTTCCAGTAGTTACAAGTGTTTGAGAAATTACAAGAAAAGTGGATGGAACAAGAAAATCACCTGATCAAGTGATCAGATAAATGAGATTAAGATCATTTCTTTTCGAGATCAATACTGATGTTGGGCCTAAGCATTGCAAAAAAAAAGAAACAACAAATGAACTCTAAATGAACACATCCTTTTGTGGGAATGAGCAGGGAAATTCTGTAAAAAAAACAACACTTTTTTTTATTGAAATCTATTTTGGTTTGTAATTTGCCTTTTCCTATGAATTTATGCATAATGTATGGGAGTCACTTTTTCCCACTACCCAACTCCATGATAGAGAACTTGCAGAATGATGGATGTGAAATATTTCCCCTGCAAACCAACTTCCACACGACTGCTCAATAGCCATAATTAATGCTTCTCATCAAAAATTTTCATCGACAGTACTGTACAGGGCATGTAGTAGATCCATGCATGGTATATAGAGTAAGATTCTTCGCTTTAATAACACTAGAATGTAAGATGTTGTACATAAGTGTAATTTGGTTAGGGTGCAGTTTTTAAGGATATTTTCTTACTGGGGTGGGGTGGGGGGGCAGGGGTCAACGAAAGATATTTCATGCACTGATGTAGTAATGCATCTAGTCAATTACGTGACCCATAGAAAGTGCTTTTATTCTCCTTTGGACCCCCCCCCTAACCGTTGCGGCCGCCATAATGTATTGTACTGAGAAGTTATGCCCGACTCTGTTTACATGAAAACGCAAGAACATCATGATGCTTACAATGTTCTAAGAAGTCTTTATCTTTTCTAACTGCACTGTCAACTTTTGTGAGTCGACATGAAATAGACATTATTAAGCACATACGAGCATGACAAGTGGCTGTGTACATATTTGCATGGTAACCATTTGCCAAAGCACAATTCACTCAATCAAATTTTTTGTGTGCTTTCCTCTTTCTTTTGGAGGTGGACCCCCACATTCTGTTTACCCTGGAAGCAAACTTTAGCCAGACTTATTAATAGGGAACAAAGAGGCTGGATGAAAAATAACAGACTGTTATATGATATGCATGTACTGTAGATAGCTCATGCATCTATTCCCACCTATAACTAATTTTCATAAAAAGTTCAACATTATTTTTTCACAGGAGTCTAAATTAAAAACTCTTTAATACAATTCAAACAATAGAATATAGGGCCTGCCCAATGTCAATGATAGCTCATCGAATTCTGGATTTCTCTTTTAACGGGAGTCTAAATTAAAGACATTTTAGTACACTTACCATGCTAACTAAATTATGATGATTAAATCAATAAATGAATGGTATAATAGCTCATCCAACTCAAAATCTTATTAAAAGTTCAATTTCGGGTTCAGCTTATCTTTTACAAGAGACTACATATATTTGTAAATGATATAATATCATTTGCCTGATGATCAGCTTGTCCGACTCCAAATTTCTCTTTTACAAGAATCTAAATTAAAAATAATTTGTTACATTAATGTAATTTGAACTACAGACTAATTTACGATAATTGAATTAATAACTGAATTTTATGATACATGTAGCTCTCTACATACAAATCTTATTAGAAGTTCAATTTGTTTTACAAGAGATTAAATGATTTTTAGATGATATGATTTGCCTGACGACAGTTCATCCAACTCCAAATTTATCTTTAACAAGAGTCTATGAATTAAAGATAATTTATTACATAAATGTAATTTAAACTACATATTAATTTATGAGAATTTAATAAATAATGAAATATACAGCCTGAATATTAGCTGCCCTATGAAAGCTCACCCAACTCTAAATTTTATACGAAGTTGAATTTCATTTTTACCAGAGTTTAAAGACAATTTATTACATTAATGTTATTTGAACAGCATGAAAATTCATCATAAAGATTAATTCCATTCTGGATCAACCAAGTAATTAAATAAAAAAATCACGCATAATGAACATTAACTGTAGGGCCTACAACCTTGAGGTGAACAAATAGATCAATTTGCGCTAAGTACATTTTCTGTCTGGGGGGGGGGTGCTCGAAGCTAATTCAATCACTAATCAAACATCTAGACCAATATAAGGAAATGTAGTCCCATTTATCATAAAGGAATAATGAATTAAATAATAATTTGCTTCGCTTCACTCAATTTAGCAAGAAAAATTCATATGAATTGGTATTTCAAGTCAAGGTCTTGCTGGCAAATTATGACTGTTTGTCGTTTTGAAGCTTATAAACTATTTTTCACTGCATTTTTATACTATTCATAGAATTTGTCATTTAGAACGATATGTCACATTTCTATAAAATAGAATGCATATGAAGTGAAATTGATATGATTGTTGAAAATGTTAACTGCAATAACTACTATCTGGTACAGGATTATTAATCATATCAAACTCCTATGAAATATAAGTAAATTTATACAACTGAGTGATGAATGTTACTTGCTACTGTACATAAAATAATCTATATTCATGGAATCCGTGTGGTTTTTAAAATTGGCCATTAACTCACATTAAGCACTCTGTGATATATATGGGTCTTTAATCAAATGCTAAAATGAATTTGGAAATAAATATTGTAACTCTCATCATGGTGAAATAGCTAATGTGCAAGCAATAAGAAAAGTAAACAAATATTCCTAGACAGAAATTTTAATTTACTGGTAGATATTTTCATTTCTCAAACTTTAACCATTCACATTAGTTTTTAAAGGTTTTTTTTTAATAGAATTGGCCTATACGGAAGATATCTGTCAAATAAGATATTAAATGTATGTATATTTCAGATTTATATTTGCCTCCTCTTATAAGGATTTGCTAATCAGACTCATATTACAATTAATCTCAGTTCAAATCTTTTTAATACACAAACTTAGATCACTCACATAAATTTGAGTTTTGTTGGAATCAATTGCAACTCTTTCCCAGGACTGCAAATTTCAATTGGACTAACAGACAATCTCAATCAATATCATTCATTTTATATAAAGGTAGCCAAGATCTAAATAAATCAATTCATCTGTTACCGATCAGATCTTATAAATGAATCCAAAGCCTCTGAAGGCCATGGCCTTTGGTGCCATATTGACTGGCCCAGTGCCCCCATCGGATATCCCAACTGGAAAAAACAGCATCTCACAGCGTGTGACACAGTGTGGAACACAGGTGTAATCACCTTCACACTGTTAAATTTAAGCATTTCAACAGTGTGAATCACACATTGACATAGTGGACATGTGAAGATGCTGTGAACAGACACACTGTTGAGGTGTCCACAGTGTGAAAATACCTTCACATTGTTGAATTTTAGTATTTTAACAGTGTGAATAATATAGAGAGCGGTGTTGGCTCAGTCGGTAACGCGTCTGCCCGTCGAACCAAAGATCGTGGGTTCGAGTCCACCCCGGGCGGATGACTGAAGCCAGTGCGTTGTGTGTAAACGTCTCTCCCATGTTTCATAGATGCAGGCTATGTTACAATGGAAAACACTCCGTCCCTCGGATAGGACGTTAAATGGAGGCCCCGTGTAGAGGAGAGTCACCACCTTTGCACGTTAAGAACCCACTGCACTATTCGTATAAGAGTAGGGGGAACCCCGGTGTAGTGGTCCACCTGCATTCCCCCCAATCAGTTATATCGGGAGGAGAGACCTGCGGGTCATAGTGATTCAGTTCGCTTTTCCCCTCCCAGGCACAGGTGACGCCAAACAAATAATAATAATAATATTATCACATCCACTATGCTATTAAACACAGTGTGATCTTTCCAGCAGGGATGTTTTTTGCCCCCTTTTTTATTTCCCCATTTGTAACTGTCATATGCACTCTGTAAAAATGTGTCCTTGCCTTGAAAAAAAAGCCTGATTATTTAAGACTTTAAAGATGAAAAGATCATCTATTTCAAAGAACAAATTTATGTCTCTGAAAATAAATGTCTTCTCATACTTTTTCAGGCCAATATCCAGTTTTCTACATGGTCTTTTTATTTGCCAAACAGTCCTCCTCTCAAAAGAGGGCAGACATGCTACCATTGTTGTGCAAATCAAGTGAGAAAACACTCTTGTTCAAAATGCAAACAAACAAGAGGAGAAAGGATGAATTAAAAGCCAGAATGGGAATGGGAGATGGGTTAGGATGACTAGATTTTGGAATACATCGATGACCTTCGGAGAATTATTAGTCATCATTTTAGTGGGGGAAAACATAAGTGAAGCATGTGATGTAGCCTTCGATCTACTTCTCTATCTTATTCAGTTATTCAGATCGCTAGATGCTCAATATGGTTGGGGGAAGGAATTGTTTCATGGGGCATTAAATCTCATACCCCTGGAAAGCGGGGGGTGGGGGGTGCTTCCCCCAAGATTTCCTGGAAGATGCTGCGTGTGTTAGTCACCATAGGCAGCATCCACCCCCCCCCCCCCACCCCTCCCTGGAAATTGGAAATCAGGCAGGTATGATAAAAAATAGAGATTAAACCAAAATAACATTCAATTTTTATTCTTATTTTTTCTTTCTTTATTTGTTTTGCTTGTTAAATTTTCCCTGACCAAAAACACATAAATTTATGAGCTGAAATCAAATCAAATATTTCTTACAAATCAGCACCAAATATATGACTTTGTTCCCAGGACCCTGTTAAATTTATCTTAAGCGCCAGAATTGCTTGTTCGATGATATTCATATTTTGCTCCATAGGCTGATATGGAGCTTAAAATATCAAATTTTGAAGTCAATATACGAAACATACTTAAATTCTAAGTTGTGAACAGTGTTATTTGACTGGAGAAATCAATAAGATTCCATGTGCACATCAAAGTGAAAGTATTATTTCATATCACACATATCTGTGTGAAAGAGACCTCTACAGTCATCATGAAATGGAACAACTACTTTTTTTGTCCGCCGGAGCATCTCTACACTGTTGAGGATTTGTTTGTTAGTCTGAGCAGGAAATTATTCTCACAGGCAATTTAATGGACTGAGAATGATCAATGATAGTCCCTTGTTCACTCACTTCATCAACAATTTTTCTTTCTTACTCAAGTACAAACACAGTTCATAAAATAGGTATCATATTTGCATGTTTACAGATAAATATTAGCACTTCTGATTTTGCATCGCACATGCCCGGGAATGTGCTTAAAAACTCATGACTGCAATGGATTTGATTTATTTCCACATTCCAATAAGAAAAGTATATAGGACTACAAGTGTAATCATTTTTTATCAGCATAACATAACAATAAGCACATGACATAATGAATAACATTATGCATGTACATTCTAACAATGTAATTGAAATATATTCATGAAATATATACGAAATATATATATGAAATATATTCATACCTGATAAATCTCTTTTTTTCTAATTATTAAAACAAATAGCAGAAGAATATGTATAGGCCTACATATATCGACATAATACATTTTGAAATGTGGGAGACCTCCATCTTAAGCTTAGAGCTTGAAATTGATAAAGGCCTTGAAAGGTAAGGGGAAGGAAAACCAGACAAACAGTGCAATACTGAATCTTATATGAAATTTAAATTCTGATTCTAAGTCAAATTTACCTTTAATTCAAGCATAAATGAAAGAAATCAAAACAGATTCCATCAAGCCGCTCTGGTAACCACTTCACTACATCCCTGGTCAATCATTTGGTCAAGCATTGGTCAAACATTGATCTAGCAGTGGTCAGTGACTTGATCAAATAGGGGCTAAGACTTTGTGAAAACTGGGCAGCCATTAGTGCATTGTTTGGGGTGAATTCTTGAATAAACATAAATCCATTCTTGAAAGTTTCACTGAATGGTATGGACAGTTGGCATGTACATTTCGGGGCTGTTGTAAGGGGATGTGAAATGTACAACATAGGAATGTGATATAGCACAGTCATTGGCTAACATACAAATGCTATTTTCTTTCTCAATCTAAATGAAAAAGTACAGGAATCATACCTCTGTACTTTATCAAACTAGAAATTACAAACACTTTCATTAGATTGAAATATCAAAAACAGACTTTTTTTTAATTCTTTTTGTTCTTCAAAGTAATGCTCTGTTTAACAGAGCATTACTTTGAAGAACAAAAAGAATTAAAAAAAAGACAGATAATTCTCCCTGAATGCTTCCAAGTCAACTATATAATAATTTAAAGAAGTAATATAAATGACGTTAAATTAAATAGATGAGAGACTACAGAATACTATACCGATATTCATGAATGTGTCAACTACATGTATTTGGTATGTATTTCTTTAAGCTTGTATAGTTTGTAGGGTTTCTTTCTTTTTCTTACCTTGTTTAATTTTTGGTTTAATGTATTACTAATTTTTGCTCTTTTTATCACAGGAAAATTGATTACATTAATTTGTAGTTTAATTTGTTGTTCATTTAGCAATGATTGTGCCTGCTGAACCTTGAGATACCTTTTTTATCTGAAGAAAATATGAAAGATTGTGTAAAAATATTTTTTCTTAAAACTATTAATCATTTCAATGTAGGGTCCATATTACAGCAAGAGAAAGAGCTGGGAGGCTTGGGTCGACGGGTGCGGTACCGGTAGGAGACTGGGCTGGGCTTCAGATGGTGTCACCATTAATGCAACTTGGAAGAGATTCTCTTCATGATGTTGTTATCAATGACAACCTAAGGGAAGGTTACATATCCTGTTATAGACACACATTCTCATTTACATCAAAATATCACAGAACCACAGACAGAACTCCAACATAATCTTCAATCAATTCTCTCTCTCTCTTTCTCCCAATATCTATCCATCACACTATAGACATGACAAACTGCCTGTTACAAACACTATATAGACCCCACTTAACCTGGAATCCATATAAGAGAAAGACTGGTCTAAATGAGGTCCTTCATCCAATTCTGCGGACTGGTCTTTTTATTGTTGCAGACAGGGGCCACTTGTATGGGATTAAAATGGGTGTATTAGGGGTACACGATTTAATTGAGGATGAGCTGTTTAATCTCATTATATCATAAAGATCAAAGGGGTAATAAAACTGTGGATAGGATTGGGGTTCATTTCGACATTGGGTGGGCCTGAGCTCTGTTCCATACTATAGGCTAAATGCTTAAACTATATACTTTGGCCTATTGTAAATTGGAATAAGGAAGATGGGGCCTCTACTGCAGGCCAACAGGTATGATGTAGTGAAAGTTATCCTTTTTCTTTAAGCATATATGTACATGGAAAAAGTGGATAAATCAGTGCGCGACATGGGCACTGGTCCGACGGTCCTAGACCGGTAAAAATTGCTGTCGGGTCAGTAACTTTTCATAAATAGCCAGATTTACTTGTCCTTCATGACCAGTAAGAATATATCTAACTGATACAAAACATATTTTCTTCTAGTTTGTTAATTATGGAAATGGCTCGGGTGTCTAAAAAAATTGCTCTCATGAATTTAATATGTTGTGTGTGTACTGCTTTTTTTGGGGGGGTGGTAAAAATAAAGACAGCAAAATAAACGCAAGTCTTTTTATATTTTTTTTATTTTTAGGACCAGTATATTTTAATTTGAATTTTAATTTAAAATAAAGATATTGGTAAAGTAAGGCCCAGGCATGCTCACTTTCTAGCAAACAAATAAAGGAGGACAGGAGCTATACAATGTTATCATTCATAGTGGCTTTTTTATGCATACTCATTAAAGAAGGGTTGGGTGCTTTGTATATACTTTAGCCAAGTCAAAGCAAAGCAGAAGAAAGAGGGTGCAAACTGCAAAGTATTATTAAGATTTAAGACCAACCTAGACACCGGTCCCAGACACCAGTGACTTCCATGGTGCCAAACTTTCACCCATCTGAACATTAACTGGTATATCACTGTATCAAGTCTTTGTTCCCTTGGCTTTCAGAGGTTGGAGTTGGAGACAGTCTAAAAAGGGATATTCTTTCAAATAACCATAATACGATGCTGCATTTACATTCAAGTGGAGGGAGCAAGAATAGCCCATGCTTTTATTAACCAGAATTAATGGTGCATAAAAGTGGAATGTACAACAATTGTAATGTAAAGTACCCATGGTGGTATTTGAGGCAAGAATTTTAATACATGATGCATATGCTTAACACACAGCACAGAAAATAACACCATATTTACAAGTTGACCCACCAAGATATCTTAACTTATTCTCCTAAGAATCATAATATAAACTTGTGAATTGTTGAAACTCGAAATGGGTAAATATTAGAGATGTTCAAACAGGTATACATACATGTACATGTGCAGAACAGTAAAAGAAAGACTCTTTTTTAAAAATAAATTGTGTATCCAAAATTTTCGCTTTACACTCCCAAAAGGAGTAGGGGCTACCGTAATACCACCTACATTGCACAGAATGGGGGAAATACATGTTTTAGTATTAATTTTTATTTGTTTGTAAATTAAATTGAATTTAACATCTGTGCTTCAAAATGGACTAAGATGTTATCACCCCAGTGTTCGCCTGGCAGACTTTTACAGCACGAACGCGTGTAAAGAAATGAATCCTGTCAGGTCCCCACTACCTCACCTGGGTTAAGTGCAGCGTGATATGGATGAAATTCTTGCTTAAGAATCTTAACACCACGGCTGGGATTCAAACTCACGAAAGCACATACTTTCAGGTGAAAATAAGTATAAAAAAGTCAATAATCCTAATGCAATTAAATATTTGAAAAACGAAAGTAAGAATCAACATCCTTTTGAGATATTAATCAAACTCCTGTCCATTTATTACAAATAAAGAGAAAAATATTTAGACTTTCCGTATAACCATCTCAATGATCATAAATATTTGTATGATGGGCATAATAGGCTTATAGTAGTTTGTATACATTCTTAAAGCCTTCCACTTTATCAATCTTTGAAAAAAAAATATTATGGGACCAATTTCACCTTGAGGCAATAGTAAGCTAAGCTGCTAATCCTTTCCCTTCCTAACCAACATTGATATACATGTAGTTAGTGTTTTGATTGCGGTGACAGATCATTAATAATTCTCTTTTCCAAGGCTAATCCCTCTACTTAGGGTACGATTTGAGGGCTCATGGGTTTTGCGAATGGGCTAATAAAGATAAATTGGTTCTGAAATTCTTGGGCGCAAATATGTTTTGCGGTGTTGTGTCGTTATTTCAAGGTGATGTTTGTAAAGCTGTTTATTTTATTTATTATGCATGACTTTATAAATCACTTGATAGCAAGAGTAATAGGACTTTCCCTCAGTTTTGATCACCTCTACTTAAATTTGATTTGCAAGAAGTGACTGGCCTTCTTTTTAATTCATAGCCCCTTTATTTCATTTTTAATGTAACTAAAGTTAGATTTTGCAAAATAGAGCAGCCTTTTACAGAATTTGTAGCATTTCGGGTTTGACCGAAATACTAAATACATGTACAACCATAACTTGATCTAAACATCTTTGAAAACAGTGTTTAGATCTGGGATAATAAAATTTAAGATTTAACCCAGCTACCTATCCCTTCCCCCACCCCAACTTTGCTGACTTTCTTCAAAATGCAATTATAGTATTATTTGACACTCAAAGTGGAGAAATCACGTCTGTTTATTACAATCTTATTTCATTTAAAAACACAAACAGATTAATTCTGACATATCTCCTGAATAACTCATGTAACCAGCTGGCAACTGTAGCATGGTGGATTGTAAACAAATTGGTTGCCACGGGATACCATACAGCATTTGACAAATTGCCTCCATGAGGGCAATAAACAAACTGCAGGTGAATACTCGTGGTCTGAGCTTGGTATTTCTCAGATTCAATAACTTTCCATCGATCTGAAAAATCAACTTTACAGCGTACCTGCGGTGACAATCAATTTGCTTGTTAAAATCCGTTAGGCAATGACACATTGGGGCATCAACTCTCATGAAAGGTGGTAATGGGAAAGTGAATAGGTGGGACTGAGAAAAGAAAAAAGTATGTTCATACTAATAGATAATGCGTGCATTTCATAAAGATATATATGTAGGCCTATACATTACAGGGAAAATACAAGTTGGTTTTAATAGATCTTTCATCTGAATTGAACACTGCTCGATGAAAACTTATATACTGTGGAATCATTCAAATTAAATTCAACTTGATCAAGATTTATCGTAAAAACAAGGTAGTCACACACTGGCTTTTACATGCTGACATAGTGGCAGGAATACATGATATGTATAAAACAAAAATTATGATGAAACACAATTATAATAGAGATAGATTAAGTGAATAATACAATGTGATTGAAATGTGTGTAGTCAGAATAGAGATGCAGTATTGCAGTTTCCATACTTACGGTATATAAACTTGGGCTTGGATACTGTTTATTTAGCAATCATGTTAGATTTGGCAGAGCACTATTCTGACATCTTTTGGCTTTACCAGTGTTTTATATGTATCTATCATAAGAAATTTCACAAAATAAATTTGTTAATTTCCAGACCATGCAGTGGAAAATAGGGGAAAATGGCAAAAACTTGGCCATTCATAGCTTACATATTCAATAAGCAAATTAAATATATAATATATATTGAATATATTTTGGGTATGTGCATTTTAACAAGCCATTTTTATGGCTTTTGGGGGCATGCGCAATTTCCATTCATTATTTTGTTCATCTATAATTTTATAATATGTGCCAACCATAATTTCATCATCACCACTATATGTTTCAGTTATGTTCTGTTGATAAATTTGCTTTGTTTAATTTCATTTATATTTTCTTGTGTATATAAAATTTTGTTCTCATTTTGTTCTTTTTAATGAATTTGGAAATAAATACTGAATTGAATTGAAATATATATGCAAATTTATGTTTAAAAAGATCTGAATCAATATTCTGAATTGAAACATGTTTCGAAATTTCCAATGTGAACATGGTCGCAATGATGCAAGCATTCTCCGCCCCTACAGAGCAATCAATTACACCAATCTAAACCTATATAACTCAGAACAGGGGGTTGAGACAGCTGCAACAGAGTGTGTGCCTATCCCAAGATGCATTTCATGAACCATTTTATCATTGACTCATCACTGACTATGTTATAAGCTACTGAAATCCTCAAAGCTGATTGGCTGAGAGCAAATTTGTGAGTGAATATCCCTGACAAAGTATCTTGTGCAATGCATCCATGATGTTACCTGGAGGAAGGATGTGGATGTGTGTACTGTGAATTGAGTGATTTTTTATGAATAAAAGGAGGATAAATAATTTCTAGCAGGTAAAAAAGGTGTGAATTACATACCATGAGAAAAGAGGGGAGAGAAGTGAGAGGAGAGAGGAGAAGGGAGAAAAGTCAGAAAAGAGATAAGAGAGATGAAAATAAGAGATATGTAAAGAAGAGAGTGAGGGAAAAGAAGGATAGAAAAGAAATATAGAGAAGAGTAGGAGGAGGGGGTAACAAAAGTTGGGTGAGGGAACAAAGTAGCATCAAAGAAGAAGAAAAAGAGGAAAGGAAAAAGAAGAGGG
This sequence comes from Lytechinus variegatus, assembly GCF_018143015.1. Classification (NCBI taxonomy): domain Eukaryota; kingdom Metazoa; phylum Echinodermata; class Echinoidea; order Temnopleuroida; family Toxopneustidae; genus Lytechinus; species Lytechinus variegatus. Next base: position 9,570,921 of record NC_054758.1, on the reverse strand, counting down.
AAGAAATCAAGATCCAGAAATGTCTGAATTCTGTTCATCATCACCATGGCAATGGAGCAGGTGCATGATTTCTTCTTCTTTTTTTTCTTCTTCTTGCTTCTTCTTTTTTGAGACAGACATGTCACTTGGACAGTGAGATGTAGTCTAGATACAAGAAAAACATCCCAAGAAAATGCAATGTTCAGAGAAATTACATTTTAAGAAAATTGCAAAGATTTAGCATCAATTTTATAGAGCTTGTTTTAAGTGCAGGTTGAAACCAGAATTGTTTTCTTTTAACAAGTGCACACAAAGATACTTTAGATTGCATAGCATTTTCATTTATTTGAATGTACATTAAAAGAGCACTGTTGATTTTCATAATGCCCTGCTCTCGGACGTATATGTAAGTGCCATGGCCGGGATTGGAACCAGATACTCTCGTGTCTAACCAGGCACCTAAAACCACTCGTCACGGCACCCCAATCATTAGTTTATGATAAAAGGCGGTTTCAAACCGCCTCGATCACAAGAATCCCCGTTAAATTACGAGAACTTTTTAAGGCTAAAAAATACCCGTTAATTATTCCTGCATTCACACCGCCCCGAAACACATCCTTCGGGATAAGTTCCCGAAGTTACGAGCATGCGCAGTGTGGTCTGATAAGCAGGCAAGGCGGGAGATTCAAAATCACTAGCCCAGCAGCCACCCACGCCGCCGCGCCCAACGACACGCTGGGATAAATGTTCCCGTAATTTGCTTTCACATCGCCAAAATACCTGCGACCTTGGAAAAATCCCCACGAAAGTTCTCGTAATTTCGCCAAGTACCTACTATTTAGCGGGTATTTTCTTTCGGGGAGATTACGCGTAGTTTGCTTTCACATTACCAAAATACCTGGTATTTTCTGATCGGGGTAAATTTCCCGATCAGAGAATACCTGGAACTGGCGAACTTCGAGGCGGTCTGAAACCACCTATTGTGAGTACAGATAAATGGTAATTTTGATACAAGAGAATCCTTTAGAGCTAATGATGCAGTGCTCAAAGGGGCCACAGAATGATTTTGAAAGGGGGGGGGGACAGAACATGAAAAACTCACAAGCAGTTGGTACTTTTTACATTTTTGAACAAGGTTCTAGAGGTTTTCATGAACTCATATTCACAAGATTTTTTTTCTTCCTCCGATACAGGTGGTCACACCTAAATCAAAGTTTGATGGTATGTTTAACATTTATAGCAATCAAATGAAAATAAGATACATCTATATTCTTCTCTAGTGTCCACTTAAAGCCTTGTCAAGTTAGATTTACTGCCATACCAAGAGACCAGTACTAGCTCCATAAATTTGGGTAGCCATTGAAAAAACAATTTGTCCACTACCTCTACAATATTTAAAAAAAGACAAAAGATTTACAACTACATACATGTTCAATACAAAGCTCAGGTCCACCAAAAACCTGGTATTGAAAGATTTATGACATTGTACAGTAGTTTGTGAAACTAACCATTTTTGGACCACTTTTAAAGCCACCAGATTGCATTACATAAAAGCGGAACATATTTTATGGGTTTATTTTTCCAATTCCCAAGAATAGATATCAAATTGTAAATAAAATGGTGCAGTCATCATTCATTCCTTCAACCAATCGGTAGATTATATTCCATTGTATTGAATTCAAAGATGAACAACAAAATATGGTAGGCCTATGTGACCAAACAATGCAGGGTAGGAGATCATTTTCTCAGGGCTACAGTATATTATTTGTTTGAAATTCTGGGGCTATTTCTTTCATTTAAAGGACATTTTAGTGCAACAAGCAATTATGCAGTAAATGCAAATACCATTCTTCTTTATATGTTCGAGGTGTTCTTAGATACTGTTGTGGCAGATCTTAGGGCTACTCTGGAAAGATTAACAACCAAAAGCATTACATTTAGAGAATTTCAACATTAGGGGTGATTTTAGCTTTAATGGGAGTGAAATTGCCCAATGCCCCATGTATTTCCCTACACTGCCAAACATGTCTGCTAACAAAGCAACAATAAGCATCCATTGTTTTGAGTTTCATACAGACTACGCTACAGTAACTAAAAAGGGAAACGGAATTAATTCTTTTTTCAAATGAAAATAATCCAATGCATTACTAAATGTAAATGATATCATTCTTTAAAAACTATCGCCAGACCTCCCTGTAACCCGAGCATTCCCAAGTGAAAGTTGAAATTGGCGGATTTACGCCTGTACGCCAACTCAATGACAAGAAACCAAGCCAATGAACTTGGAAGAAAACAACCAACTCCAAAAGAACTTCCCTTTATGGCCTTATTAAATCCAGCCAGAAAAACATGGATCCATGTCATGAGTGTGTGATGTTGCCATGGTAACAAGTATTTTAATCACCAAGGGATATTTGGGTTGACTTTTGGGGGCAGGAGCAAGGAGGAGGGTTGTTGAAAAAACAAAATGGTTTGACCCTATAGGTCCTAGTCAAAGGAGGGTGAAGTACACATATAACGCAGAAAAGGGCACTAGAAATTCCACTTTCTCCATGCTTGACAAGTTTGATTTTGGTATTTTATGAACCAAGTTTCCCAATATGTGAGCACCCTTCTTGACCTGTTACTATTATTTAAAAAAACAAATTGAAAGACAGCTAAAAGCGTTGTGGCCCAGTGGATTAGTCTTTGGACTTTGAAACAGAGGGTCGTGGGTTCGAATCCCAGCCATGGCGTAATTTCCTTCAGCAAGAAATTTATCCACATTGTGCTGCACTCGACCCAGGTGAGGTGAATGGGTACCCGGTAGGATTTTTCCTTGAACGCTTTAGCGCCTATTAATATGGCGGCTCAGCTACAGCCGGGGTAATAATATGATACCAATTATCAAAGCGCAGTAGAGTATATGCACATAGTAGCTGCGCTATATAAATGGACCTATTATTATTAGTATTAAAACAAAATAGAAAATATGCTTACTGTCAAGGATAAGCATTCAATGTAAGTGAAAGCGTAATATCTCTCCAAAAAAAATTCTGTAAGCTATAATGCTATAATACCAGAAGGATAATACACCAAAACTTCTTTTCAAGCGACAAATTAGACAATAAATGGATGAATGATTTCCTAATATTAGCTAAGATCTAAACCAACGAACAGCTTGAAAATTATTCAGAAATTTCTTTTCTGAGACAGCCACATCAATTCAATTCAATTTTTCAATTCAATTTATTTATTAAACCATCATCACATACAATTACATAAATACATACAAATATAAATAATCATACAAATACTAAATATAACAATAACATGATGGTTTGGTGACCCCGGAGAAAGCAGAGCTTATAAAAAGGGGCCACCGAGTTAAAAAAAAAAAATGTACACTGAAAATATATACAACGAATAATAATTAAACTAGGTACACCGATGCAACAGCCAAAAAAAAAAAAAAAAAGGTGGGGGGGGGGGGGGATTATCAATGAGATAAAAACAAATTAACTGAAAGTTTTTTAAGTACGTGTTAATAATAATTTTCAACGAAACTGAGCCCAGACCGATCAAAGCTATTTCGTTATTACCAATGACATACCATCGGTCGATTTAGAGTCAGTTTCGTTGGTGTGACTCTATCATTAATATGAATACCCCATCAAACAGCCCTACTACAAAGACTACAGTGTCCCACAGTATGTGCCACAGTGTGTTCATAGTGTAGAACACAGTGTCAAATCACCTTCACAGTTCACACTGTTAATTTGACCATTTTAACAGTGTGAATCACATATCATAGTCCACAATGTGAACATGCTGTGCAGTCAAACTGTCAAGGTGTCCACAGTGTGAAAATATCTTACACTTTGATCATTCTAACAGTGTGAATAATTAATATTTTCACATAGTCGACCATGTGAACACTCTGTGAGCGGTCACACTTTTGAGGTGTCCACAGTGTGAAAATATCTTACACTGAGCATTTTAACAGTGGGAATAGTATTTTCACTTAGTAGACCATCTGAACACTCTGTGAGCAGTCACACTGTCGAGGTGTCCACAGTGTGAAAATATCTTACACTGAGCATTTTAACAGTGGGAATAGTATTTTCACTTAGTAGACCATCTGAACACTCTGTGAACAGTCACACTGTCGAGGTGTCCACAGTGTGAAAATATCTTACACTGAGCATTTTAACAGTGGGAATAGTATTTTCACTTAGTAGACCATCTGAACACTCTGTGAACAGTCACACTGTCGAGGTGTCCACAGTGTGAAAAAATCTTTACACTGTTGAATTTGAGCATTATCACAGTGTGAATAATATTTTCACATCCACTCTGTTAACACACTGTGATCACACTGTATTCTTTCCAGAAGGGAAGGCTCATCTTTTCAAACAAAGAGAAGATGAATAGGCACACAATATTTCCATATTCGTTTTTTATATTAGGTCTTTCTCTCTTGACCCTAGACAAACACCCAACGACAAAACAGACACAATAAAGCTTCAGATCAAATTTGCTAAAGGAAGGCTCTGTATTTGCCGTTTGTCACCTCCCTATCACAAGTATGATTGTGTTATTACAAGCCTATTCATAGAATGAAAGTGCACATTTTATTCCAGCAAGCTTTTTAACCTTCATGATCAAATGTCTGATTTTTCTTACGTTGTTGAAGGTAACTTTCAAGCAAGAGCAAACCTTATCAAAATTCAATGATTTCATTGTTATCTAATGATTAAAATCTCAGAGATTGAATCTGCTGACAGCTGATACATACTTGTATGTAGCCATTTCAAACTTTTAATTTTCAATTTATGCGGAGAGCATAGTATATCCAGAAATTATTTGAAAAATTCCTCCATGAAGTCAGGTCATAGTCATGTAGGCTCCCTGCACAATTATAATCTTAATAATTTATTAAAATAATAATTATTTGTTTATATAATTCATATAACTGAAAAATATACTGATATAATTCATGTAATTATTACTATAATCTTAATATTTTCATGCTTGTTATAATTTGTATCCACGTGGAGCATGGAAACCAGGGGCCACATTCCTCTTCTCTTTTTTTCTTTCTTTTCAATCATTATCTAACCAAGCAACCATATCCAATAAATAATCCTTATTGATTTTGAATATCAAAAATATGACGAGATTTACCCACTTTATTTAGAAACAGTGTTGAAGAGCTTTTTATAACACCACAAGATTCCTGTGACCCAGCGCCCCCCACCCCAATCTCATGAAATCCTGGCTCTAACTCTATTCACATCAGAATGAGCTTTCCCCCTCTCAACAACAACTCAAATGCCTCTGACTCTGTGCACGCTTGGATACCACCATACAAAATGCATAGCCACAAAATAAGCTCTCTCGAAAACCCCAAGAATCATGCATGGACCAGGCAAGAATGGCACTAATGCACCCAGAAGTCAGGGTTTTATCGACTCATTTATTCACCGAACGTGTTCCTAGGTCTGACAATTGCACAGTCAGGGAGCCATCAGAGCTGGCTCCTCTGCGCTTCAGGTTGACTGGTAATCGTGCTATTTCACCAGAAAATCATGACTTTTTAAAAAAGGAGGTAGGCAGTACCCGGTCGCTAAGATTCAAATCGATTCCTGTGTGCATCAGGGTGGAGTCGAATCTGACTATTTTCTATGAACCGCCAAATACACTTCTGAATGCTAATTACTTATGCGCAATATATAAAACCATGAAAAATAGAATTGAAAGGGCGGTGTAGCCAACTGAAATGTTTAAACGGCTTAAAATCCCATGAGAATTTCCTGTCTATCAAATCTTTGCTTATTGTATCAAGAAAAAATACAATTGTTGTATTTTGCTTGGTATTATGATTGTTAAACGAAGAATGCATAAAAGATATAATGCAGGCGACAAAAAATTATTTTCTCCACAGAATAGATTTTGTGTTGACTTAGCCAGTACAACTTTATAAAGAATTATTCAATCAATCTGTTATTCAACTGGTGAATGAGTTTTTTTTTATTATAATAAGAAATGCCCAAACATTTCTGATATTACTGATCACTAACATCATATGCAGACAAAAAAATATTCATTAACCACAGAAAAGTGGTACTCAACAAATAATTTCCAAAATCAGAAATTATCTCCAGGTCCAAAAGTCTTTTCAAAGTGAAAAGTTAAATATTTGATTTAACACCCCTCTAGACAGCTTTGATGGAACATAGAGATCATGGCTTCTGTGTGTGTTTTCTTATTTGTGTTAATTTTATCTTTTTTTCACAACATGGTTAGAATATAGTGCCACAACATACTGAATCCTTACCCGGCCTTGGGCCAGCCGGGTTGGCAACTTGGAATTATTTCAAGTAGTCTGATGTTAAAGTAAGAATTCTAAAAATAATTTGTGCCGGTTATTTTCATTTTTCAGTTATAATATTATAACTAACCACCATATTCTTGAGGTCTACTCAGATCCTGGCTCAGAATTTTAATGAAAAGAAAGAATGCACAACCCAAAACAAAAATAGTGGATATTCTGCATATCACAATTCATTTCAAGCATTCCTTGGGGAAAACAAACACCCAAATTCTCATGAATATTTAAAGAAGTTAGTGTAAAATACACCAAGCAAATTACTGCATCAAATTTTCAAATAACTCCACCAAAATATCAAACCGTTGACACATCTAATCATTTGCTATTTCTTTTAGAACTCCAGCCGAAATGACATTTCAATTTCACGCTTTTCAACATTCGAAGTGCAAGGGGAATTTAACATCAAATGAAACATGAAGAAGTTGGACCAACATTTGCCAAGGCACTTCAAAGAACCCTACAGTTAAATTTGATAATCAAAACATCATTATATTTACGAAGAGAATGAATATATGAATAAAAATAAATATAGGCTTTCTCTGTATTTCGCCTTTCCAATTTCACGCTTAGAAACCCCCACGCACCCTATGGTCTAGGAGTATTGAATTTGTTCCGCCCCTGCGAGTATGTTTGCATCCTCTCAACCAAGGGATAATGCGGGCCACGAAGGGGGTGGAAAATTGCCGCCTTCAGTGACGATAAGACCAGTTATAAAGGAATAAAGATTATTTTTTGTGAGAGAAGCAAATATCTTGCTCTCACATTCTCCATTTCACACCTTTGTTCATGACATTAGTTACAACATTTGAATACTTAGCTCAAAAGTCAAGTTGAAATCAAATTTTATTTTTTTAATACCAATACACTGAAACTGACATCAATGTAGTTAAGTGAATTCTGTATTTTGACGTTCTTGCCACATTGGTGGTGGTGGTGATTTTTTTACCTGATTGCTAAGAAAGCATGAATGCTTGTAAGCAAGCAACCAGAGGACCAACGGCTTAAGGTCCTCTCCATAGGACCTGGTAGGCTGGTACTGAGGATTAATGCCTTACCTAAGGGCACTAGCGCACCAAGTGGGAATCAAACCCGGGTCACCGGAATACGAATCCCCGCTCTACCAACTGAGCTATCACGCCTAAAAAGATGACAGTCAAATGATTTCCTCAAGAGCCAGTATCCCTGTGCCTAGTCTTTAAGAATCACAGATTTCAGTAGTCAATCGATTTTTACCAGTTTTGTTTAAAATCAGTTTTCCTTAAAATCATATATGCACACCAAAAGACCTTTTTCTTTGAAAAATGGTAGTCAATCGATTTTTACCAGTTTTGTTTAAAATGTGTTCTCCTTAAAATCATTATGCACAATAAAAGACCTTTTTCTTTGAAAATGGTGAGTGGAAAAGTTTGCCATTCAGTTGAGTGAAATAGTTCAAGTACAACAAAACGTCTTCCTGTGCATAATGTCCACAATCATAAATAAGATGATCAAAATATAAATACCATACAGCGACACTTTTCGAATCGACTATTAAACCTTTATTTTCAACTTTTAATGCGAAAAGTTCAACTTGCAAGAGAACTTACAAATAATTTGGTTACGTGGGAATGAGCACGTTCCACCAATTCGTCGAACAAAGGAGAAATAAATTTCCATTTTTCTTCCAAACCAGGACTAATCCCCTTACAAAGGTACTTATTAACGCCCCAAATGCACCTAAAATGACACAAAGAGTATAATACTTCCTGTTTATGAAAAACCCTACACCATGAGTTTATAAATGTCAATCTTCATTATATATGCAGAAATAAAGCATCAATAAAAAGTGCAGACATGAGAGTGAAAAGATGAACAACTTTGCACCACTTTGTATTTGTTAATGTATAATTTGTTTGTTTGTGGTTTAAAGAAAAAATAAATATTATAAACTAAAAGAGAAAAAAGAAGAGCCAATAAAATTTGCTCATTCATGCTTTAGAAGTGTGTTTCACAGTTTAAGTGTTCGGTATGATTTATCATTATCAACTATGTATAGCTATCTTAAACTGCAAATGAGTTTCTGGATTATATAAGATAGTATCTGACATATATATATGCAAAATGTAATTTTCATGAACAAAGACAAGTTCATGTTATGCTAATCATAAAAAAGTACTATAAACAAATGCAAAATGATGTTATTTTTACAGTACATACAGTATGCAAAATTTAGTGCCATTTACATCTATCCACTTCCCAACTCCCCCCTTTTCTATACAAACCCCCCCCAAAAAAAAAAGAGAGAGAAAGAAAGAAAGGAAGAAAGAAAAGGAAACAGATAAATACACATGTAACTATACACAAAGATAATCTGTCTTCAAGGAGAATTCTTTGAAAAAAAAGTTTATGTGGCGGCGCTGTGCCACCTGGCTCTATGAATACCCATGCATGCGCTCCAGGCTATAAACCGATACTGAACGCTTCTTCGTGTCTCCCTTCTCCTCTTCGGCACAACAAAAAGAGCCGCGAGGGCACATTACGCGTATCTCCTTTCCACCCCTGCGAAACCCCAGCACCGTGCCCCACGTCGGGGATTCAGAGTACTCGTAATCGCAAAAGCCCCGAACTAAAATCAATACATGTGGCGCTGCTAGGGTGAGGCGATTATGAGATAAAGCATTGAATCATATTAGGAACAGATAATTACATGTTTTGTTTTAATACTTGCTGTAAGTACTGCAGCACTGTTTTTATTTCATTTTTACACAAGCAGTTTAGCTTGTTTTAGGCCACATGAGCTTTCATTTAGACCGGAAAATTAAAGTAAGATGAGAAGAACATATTATAATTGATTTGATTGGGGAAGTGTTGCAGGCATTTCTTATTAAAACAATTCATTAGCCAGCAAATAGACCAATCAATTTCATTTCAGCTTCAACTAGAGCGCAAACCTAAATATATTTCTTTTCATATTTGTATTGAATTCCTATTTTCAATACATCAAAGTATTGATAATGGATGCATGGACATAACCATGCATACGTGTGTCTAAAATGTATATACATGTAATTGTAAAATCTATGTAATAATTGATTATGTTGTATTATGTTGAACATGTTGAACGCAGAAATAAATTTCAAGCAAACAAAAACAAACAAACCACAGTGGAGACCTCATAAGTTCCTTCATTAATTACTGTAAAGTGTAATTATCAAAAAACAAATGATTTTGATTGTTTAGAATGTCCTAGCACTGATCAATGCAGTGTTGGGGTCAAATACTTTCTTCAATTACAATTATGTAATTGAAGAAGAAATGTTCAATTACAATTACTTTTCAATTAAATTACATTTTTTTCAATTTCAATTACCAATTACTTAAGTCAATTACAATTTCAATTACTTTCTAGAAAAGTCATACCCGAAACCAATTTTTACTCTGTGCATATTACCACCTGTTTCAACATAATTTTAAGTTACAGAGAAACTGAAAAGATGAAGGCTAAGGTTAAAGCGCACAGATTCTGTATGTTACTCTCTTTGAGGCTAAAGCATTTGACATGAAAAAGGTTATGAAATTAAATCATAAATTAAGTGAGGTTTATTGTAAAGTAACTGAATGTAATTAAAAGTAACCGACAATAATTGAAATCAATTACATTTTTTCAATTACAATTGAAATTACTTTCCCAGTCAAAACCTCAATTACAATTACAATTACTCATAAACGTAATTAATTACATTTACGTCATTGATCAATTACCTTGTAATTGAGCCCAATCCTGCCGATGCAGACACATCATTCAAAGGGTTAATAACTTTTAAAATCTAATCAAGAGTGTAGAATAATGAGTATGATGAAAGCCATCATACAAAACAAGCAGAATAATAAAAATATAGTTGTATAACATTCCTATCGCAGCATACAAATGGAAAGCTGCAAGAAATTCTAACAGAATTATCAAAGGAATCATGATTCTATAAACAAAAAAATATCCCTTCGTAAACAGAAAATAGGTGTGGAACTCATGCAAGTCGCAGATCTATCACACTTGAACTGGAAATTCACTTTGAAAAATCAAATTGTTGAATCAAAATGCAATACACAGATGTGATGACAAATTGGTGTGGGAACTTGAAGGTTCTCAAAGTAAAGAATTTTTGAACTGAAAGGAATTGGTTTTGAAATTCTGACAAATAGGCCTGGGTATAAATTTGCAAAGGCAACCTAATAGTTCAACAATTTAACTAATTGATTTGCAAAGATTATTGAGCACTCTTTGCTCCCTTATGTTACTGTCAAACTAACTGAGTCTACATGCTAAATATAAAACTATTTGATTTATTTTTGTTGATTTCTGGATTGAAATGTATTCCCTAGCAAACAGATAATTGATAAAGTTAATTCCTTTGAATTAATCAAATCAAACTAAATTTTGACGAAATTTCAGCCTTGATCGTTTTTATCAATGATTTGTGGGACAGCTTTTGATTGCATGATGTCAAAGAGGAATGCAATTTAATCATTTTATCACATGATGATGTCCATCTTTAAACATTCCATTTTCCCCAATTTAATAAAAGTAGTTTAGTTCTTTAAATAGTACATATACATGTACCACAAAAATTAAAGGGGGAAATAATAAACAAATATATGAAAGTAAAAATATGCATATATCCCCTCTGCATAACATAAAACAAAATATATACAAGGAATTTTTTTTTTTAAGTTGGAAAATTTTACTTTTTTGCAGCGGGGGGGGGGGGATAAAGCAAGAAAAATAGTAATACTTGAAATAAACTTTTTTTGCATAGGATAAAACAAATTCGTTTAAGCAAATATATTAAAAATAGGCCTATTCTTAAGATATCCCTTTTGCATACATGTAGGATAAGATAAATATGTGTAAGAAAAATATAGTAAATATATACACCTTTTGCCAAGGATAAGATGTGAAGAGATATTGGCTGTAAGTACCATGAGATGTTTGAATGTATACAGAAGTTGCATCACTTGCATTTACATGGTAGTGTGGCAAGCGACACAAACCAAAAATGCAGACGAAATAAAGATATTAAACAGATGTGAGTGTCAGACAGATAATGGGGTCAGCTGATCTAAAGTATACAAACTGAGCCTTTGACTACTTTGACCTTTGACCTTGCCTTTTCCTTCTTTCCTGAGGATGATTTTTTTTTAAGGTCAGGAAGAGAGGGATGGGCAAAGGGAGAGGAACAGATTTAGAAAAGTTTTCTGGGGGAAGAGATTAGAGAACTTGCTTGGATTATCTTATTACTCACTAGATGTATTATCTCAGGAGTAGGATAGTGACAAAACAACATATAATCTATAAAAAAAATATACATAAATGAACCAAATGGTAAATAAGCCCCCAAAAAGGCAAGAAAACAAGTTCAACACATGTATGGAAATATAACAGCATTTTTATGTCATCATTATATCAATGTCAATTGTCTTTGACAGATATATGGCGCTATACAAATGCTGTGCATCATTAGCAATATCATAAAACTTGAACTTGACTCTATTAGCCATTACGCTTTGTCAGAACTGTAGACGGTAAATGTTTTGGAGCACAAATACTACATGGAATGTGATTTAAAACATATATGGACATTGACATATATATATGTAATACCCCTTTCATAAACCCAATTAAAATGAATTAGGCGGCTAATAGCAGCATAATTTGGTCGTAAAATTGGAGGAGGACAAGAGTTATCCGCATTACTCTGATGCTGCTATTATCCGCATAAAAGCGGCATCGGGATAAGATTTTGAGTTTATGAACGCATTTCCAAATAATGCGGATAATTGCCATGGTGCGGTCACAAGGTCACCCTTTTCCAACACAACCGCATCGGAGGGGGCGTGTCCAGTTGTCATGGCGCTCGTAAAAATGATGCGGCTTATTTTCGGAGTTAATGAACGCAATTTTTATTGAATTATCCGCATTACTCTTAGGCGGCTAATTGGAGGATAGGTTTATGAAAAGGGTATCAGAGGGTTGGGACAGGGACCTTGAGCCATGTTCATACACATCTGCCCCTATCTATTTCAGAACACATTTTCACTATAAGTCAGCATTTACATATACATGTATAAACAAGTGGATACCTGCATGAAAACTTGAAAAGGGGCTTAAATTCCCCCAACATCATAATTGAAAAAAGGCAGGGGGGCTTGGATACCCTAACATCCCCTCCCCTACACTTAGGCCCAGCCAAGTGTACTTTCGTCAAATGTCATGCTTAAAATGAGAAGAATTGATGATGAGGATTAGATCACGACCTTAGCTGAGAGTAACAGAAAAGTATGAATTCTCTGTGAAATTGGGTCATTAAAATTGATGAGATATGTGAGGGAATCTGACAGTAGAATGGATGATAGGCCAAATCTTTCACCTACCCCGTATGTTCACAATATTTTTGTATTAAAAAATGAAGTGCAGCAATAATACTGAAGCAAAATTCCATACTTTCATTTTTTAAGGATTTAAAATAGGCCTAAATCTAGAGTACCTATAAATAGTAACCAACCCAAAATTGAATTTGTTTTGAATCCTGATATTTAGGCCTACTCTTAAACCTCAAAGGATTAAGATTTAAATCTTTTAGCTTTAAATTCAAATCCACACAGAGGTTTAAAAATATATTTAATGGTTGGCAGTCACTTTTTACAGTAGTCTAGATCTGGACATTAGTAATTATTTGTTTGGAAAAACAAGGAGATACTTAGAAAATACATCAGCCCTCTCTTTTTTTACCTTCTGCTACTAAGTAGAAAATTAAAAGTACTAATGTCCACATCTAGACTATATTTACAGCTGATCTAGATTTATTTTAAAACCTTGAAATTTACAAGAGTTATGTTCCCCTTTTAGCTACTAGATGTTCAATAGTCAGATTATCTGATAGCATGCTCTAAGCCACACTGTGAAGGTAACACAATTCACAAATGGCTCGAATCTAAAAAAAAAATTAAATCAACAAATAAAGAACGTCAGGTTAATGAAGAGAAAATTAACAATTTCCACAAAGATCTATTAAATTACCGCAGTGTCAATTCACAATGATTGGCAGGTAGCAGTCCACATTATGGCCTTAAAATGAGAGGAGGGATATATTTCATTGAAGTCCTAGGGGACCCTTCCTATTTACCGTGTTTACACAGTGACACGGCTCGGGGGTTCGACACGCGAGCCGTGCTCAACACGGCAATTTTATGCTGTGTAAACGCGATCAGTGTGATCCGCGAGCTGTGTCGAACACGGCTTTTTTGATCCGCCAAAATCGTAGGTTTCAACCCGCGAGCCGAGTCAGACTCGGCAATTTTTTCGTGTGTAAACAGAAAGCCGTGTCGAACTCTCTTGACCAGGTCACTGCGCGCGCTTTCACTTTTGGCATTGTTGTTGTTCGCACGGACAAGATTCGATTCCGGCGGTGAATTTCCCGCGTTTAATTTGCGACGTCATAATTCTTCTTCCGTTCGAGATCCGCGAGCCGTGTTGAACTCGCCTTTTTATATGTACGTATAAACGCGATCTCTGATCCCTTCTTCGCAGTGTTCAACCCGGCTCGCGGATTCAACACCCGAGCCGAGTCAATGTGTAAACACTGTATAAATCAATTAATGGAAGGACAAGGGTCCATTTTCAAGTGCAAAGAATGAGCTATAAATATATTTTGACACCCCTTTTCCCCTGGATTCCAAGTTGTGATGTTTTTATGACCTCATAAAAGGCAGAGATTGACTCCTTTTCCCAATGGGGAGGTCCTTTGATCTGTCAACAATCGCACTGATGGTCAACAGAGGTCAGACACCTAAACCCTAGATGATACAGGTATCACATGCAGGCCCAAACTTTTTGTGTGTTACTTTTGTGTGGCACTTTTAAAAAATTCATTAAAAAAAAGGATGAAATGGGGGGGGTCAAATGTTTACTACCAGAGGATAGGATATATCTGACAATCCATATCTGGCCAGGAAAAAGTCCCTCGACCCCTCCCCCCCCCCAGATTTAAAGAATAAATCAGCCATTATAAAGGAATCTCCTGAGGGATCAAATTCATCACCTGAAACAGTAAAATAGCCCTTATCCTTCCACCAGTCAAAATATAGTTCCAAAGTTGGTGATTTTTCTTCCTAATTTGGGGAAAAAAGTTCATTAATTACCAAAAAATATAATCAGTGTTAGATGGACAATCATATTCGTACACCTTGACAGTCAGCCATAAGATATCATAATAAAAAATTTGAGAATAGTTTGGCTTGAAAGAATATCTGTTGCCTTCCTGATCATAATAATAGCCCAGTGCGACATAGATTACACTCCCCCTAAATAAAACCATAAATTTCCACTCATAAAGATATGGATGTAATTTAGTGGTAAGCATTTTGGTGTAAATTTCTAATTTTTAAAGCACATTAACTAGTATGATTTTGACATTACTTATTCTTTATTTGTACATTTGTATATTTCATATTGATATATATACTGTAGAAAAACAACAGTGATGGAATGCACATTTTTTCTAAGGCAAATATGCACACATGTTTGTGCTTAATTCTATAACAATATCTAATGAATCATATGTCGATTTTTCAAACATTTCTGAGATTTTTTTTATCACGTAAAAAATCAGTTAATTGATAAGCCTTGGTCATGAGTTGAAATCAAAGTTACCTACATGTATGTTAATGAGAATTGCATTTAAAATGGGAAAAGGTATATAGGCAGACTGCATGAGCAACCCTTCCAAAGTAGGCCTATAGGGGGTGTTGCAAGAAAATATTTGCGATTGATTGCAAATATTCTGTTGCAATTTTACAATCGATTGACCACTTTTAACTATATAGCAAATCAATTTACACTTCTTGTTTCATGGAGCAGATTAGCAATCAATCGAAAATTTACATTTAATTGCATGGCATATCATGCTTCATTTGGGGACTGAAAATTGACTTGCAATTCATCGCAAGTTTCTTGCAATACCCCACTAGACTTTTGTTTAAAATGATTACTTCAGGAGAAATTAAATTGACTGACTGATGATTTTCAGTTTTTAACACCATCATATTTTCCCTGACACAATTCTCCAGATGTTAACCCTATCATAAGTTTATGATATGCCTCCTGAGAAATGACCACTGAGACCGTTCACACATTCTTCCAATATTATTCTCATATTTCTTAGAAGGAATTTTAATGAAATATTTTACAACATTCAGAGGGCAGAACCCTAATCACAATAATTTATGTTTCTATAGTTTAAAGCATGATAATGAATATGTAAAAATTAATTCAAGTTTGCTTTTACACAATTGTACCGCTCACATTATCATTTTGAAGCAACTTAATGTTATTTACTCCTATCCGTTCACTTTCACAATTGATTTCTCATGTATAGTTTCTGTTTGTTTTTTATAAGCCAAACTTTTTTCCATTATCTAAATATTGTATGAATATGTTTATACCTTGTATCAGTATACATAAATACTGTATGTATAAAATAATAAGTAAAAAAAACATAAAATTGAATATGGAAAGAATGTATAGCATTCTTTTTTATAACATTTATGCATGTTTATTCTTTATTCTCTGAAATACAACCCTAACATATATTTCTCTCATTGAGACAAATCTTCCAATAGAATCACTGAAATCACATGTGTCCGCCAGTTAAAAGCCAGAAACAAAATAGTTCAAAGGTTGTAACAACACTTATGTAAAAGAAATGGTTCCTCCTAAAGGAAATCCCTTCTTCTTCTACCTCATTTATGATATAAAAACAATAAATCAGTCCCTAATGGATCATTAACTATGCTATTGACCCCATATATATGGTCACCGTCCTTCCCCTTTGCTATAAATTGACCCTCCAGAACGAGCATTATTTTTTTATCCTAAATCTATTTCAACTTTCTCCTGTATAAGTGACTTTCTCAGTCACTATACAATGTAATTCCATCCTGTCATATATACATGTAGGCCTAGCTGCATTCTAAACTGTAGGCAAAAGAGAGGTTATTCTGTAACATGATAACTGTGATTTATGAAAACAAATGTTTTGTTTCAATTAATACTACCAATTTAAAATCTTGCCTAATTTCTATAGCGGGCCATGTTTTGCAATTCTAATCAATTCAGCTCCATAATTTCTCTTCCCTAAAGAATCAAACTGCAACTACAAGAATTATTCTTTAATTCATCAACTAAAACCATATATATCTCCATGCAAATACCCCTTTATCAAATAACCAAGGTGATACAGAATACACTGTACTTTCATCTGATAAATTGGGAACAAAAGTGCTTTTTCCTTTTCCGCAAAATCGGTTCATTAGGCATCCCCCCCCCATAGTGCACTATACCTAAGACAGGTAAGCAGGCCTACACCAATAGTACATGTACAGCATTTTATCCTAGTCCATCATATACTATCGGGGACGATCGGGAAAAAGGAGCCCTCGGAAATTATTTGAAATGTACTTCTACACTCACATGCCTGCCTCTGCAATCTGCGACGGTGCACTCAATATGTACTTCAGTATCCTTCTCAAGAGAAATACAAATTACCAAGTAATTGCGAGGAATTGAGAGAATGGCCCATGCTATATGTGCGGGGAGATGCGGAAATTACAAGCAAAGTATTTGTACTTTTGGTTTTAAAACCTGTACTTTAGATCTCATGGGAGGTGCGCTGTCAGTGAATGTACGATGAACCGGAATGTACTTCAATATTGCACATGAATTGAATTTCTGGAAATTTGCATTGTAGGAGTGCAGCTCCCTGTAAATTGCGAGAATATATATCACAATGAACTAGTCTATAAGTAAGGCATTGTACTTATATATAGGCCTTTAATTCAGAACAAACAGAAATAATTTCAAGCTATATTTAACAGATGACAAAAACACGTAGATGAATATATCCAAACATAAAAAACATACAAGTATTCCATGTTAATATATAGGACTAATTTCCGTGGCTTAATATTATGGCTGAGAGTAGGAATATGGGGACTGTATGTGCCAATTGTATAACATTTTTACAGCTTTACATTTTTTTAACTCACTTTAGGCCTATAGCAGAAGAGGATTCTTGTCTTCAAAAACACAAATGTATTAATTCACTGAAAATCTTATTTAGACAATATCAAATGTTATTTCATGTTGATACATAATTTATGTTAATGTTGATAAATATAGGATTATTTTCTGCTGCTAATGGATATTGATATCAATTGTTATGCCCAACTGGTGCAATAAGATATTTTGTTTTGCACATTTTATATCATAGGTATATTTCTATATATTTTTTTCGTGTGGTACTGTACAAGAGGAGTGCCTTTTTCACAAAACAAGAAGATATTCATCATTAAATCCTATTTAGATAATATAATATCTTTTAAAGAGAATTGAGCAAACTTATCCAATCAGTAGTTGAGCAGCATAATGCATGCAAAGTGTAATAATATTTGTTTTAATCTGTAGGTTGAACAAAAGATAAAACACACAGATAACCATAATACACATCTGCTGATCGACCAGAGCTAAAATTGAAACTATTATTAATTTCCTTGTTAATTATGTTTGTGCAGCCATAAATGTGCTGTAGCAAGATCTAGAGCACATGGGAGTGTTTCACAAAACAAAAAAGCTAGTGATTTTCACTGACAAATTTACGCTGAGCCAATCAGAAGCAAGGATTTCTAGTAGCTTACAACAACAGTCGGTAAAAATCACTGACTACTTTGTTTCATGAATTGCTCCCAATATTTAGATAAATATCGCATGAGCAAAGCAGCACTGATCAAAATCATGATAAGATTCATAAAAATATCACCCGTCCTGTTGAGTGAGATAGGAGGATC